>NC_080092.1:10508741-10811559 GCF_950005125.1 Chionomys nivalis | reverse complement strand
AGAACTCCTCACCCAGTTCAAACAATATCATCTCAACAGAGTGTAGGGCAGATCTCAATAGTCCAACTCAGTCACCGTAACACTCTTCAAAACATTGCAGGATCACAAAATAATGTCACTTTCTTACAATTTTTGTTTGGAAAGATAATTTTTGTAAAAATGTGTTCATTGAGCCGGGCGGTGGTGGCGCACGCCTTTAATCCCAGCACCCGGGAGGCAGAGGCAGGGTGAGAACTCTCTGTGAGTTCGAGGCCAGCCTGGTCTACAAGAGCTAGTTCCAGGACAGGAACCAAGAAGCTACGGAGAAACCCTGTTTCGAAAATCAAAAAACAAAAAACAGAACAAAACAAACAAACAAAAAATGTGTTCATTGAGGTTAGCGATATCATTCTTGGGATGGGAGTGGGGTAAATGTTACCATTAACAGACATTAATTTAAATGAATTAAATATTTTATTTTCCTCAGTTTTACTTCTTCAAAGGATAAGCAATGACAAGATAGCTCACATAATCAAAAATCCACTGTACAAGGAATTCCCTTTCCCATGTGGAGCTTTACTGCCTCAGTCACCTACATTCTCTGCACTTTCTCAATTTCCAAGGTCAAGCAAGGGTCACTTGACAATCTTCCAGCATCCTACTGTTTCTTACCGTGGACACATCTTCAGTGGAGTACACTCAATTTCTACTTGCCCTGAGCTAACCTCATACATCTGGAGCTTTATATTCCCATGCCAAGCCAAGTCACAGCAGCTAGACAGCCCCTTACTCCTCTCCATCAGCACAAATCTCTAATTCGCACACATATGTGCTTGAAAGCACAACACACGGACAGTAATCATTTGCCTCAAATGAGAGCATTTTTGTCCAACAGCTCTTTATATCTGCCTCTGCAGAGCCTACAACCCTTAGCTTGTTCAATAATCCAGAGGCATTTTAACTCTGCCTCTCTAGTCTACAACATCTCATCTCAGAAGACAGCCATAGCCTCAGCCATAGCCTGTTATTGTTATTTTTCTCTTACATATGTGTGGGGGTGGGGGTGGGGTGTATGCAGTACTTGAGTGTGTGCAGGCGTGTATACCTCTGCATGCATTCATGGAGGCCAGGGGGACAACTGGAGTCCTGCCTTATTCCTTTAAGAAGTTTCTTACTAAACCTGGAGTTGTGGGGCAGTGGTGGTGCATGCCTTTAATCCCAGCACTCGGGAGGCAGATCTCTGTGAGTTTGAGGCCAGCCTGGTCTACAGAGCTAGTTCCACGACAGGCTCCAAAGCTACAGAGAAACCCTGTCTCGAAAAATCAAAACCAACCAACCAAACAAACAAAAACAAAAACAAAAAAACCTGGAGTTATGCTGGTGGTTGGCAAGCCCCAGCTTCTCATGTCTCTGCCTCCCACAGTGCACACCCAGCATTTTATAGGATTGCTAGGATCCCAACTCTGGTCCTCATGTTTGCCCAGCAAACTCCCTTACATACTGAATTTCTCCAGTCCCTGCTGTCTCCATTCTCAGAAGTAAAACTTAGAGAATGACAGGCAAAGAGCATAAAAGGAAATTTGTAATCATTTTCCCGCCACAGCTTTCAATCTTTGGTGTGGAAGCACAGCACAGTCTTAAGTTACAGAAAATGTGACCTACTTTTTTTGCGTGGCTGGGAAGGGGATGTTGACTGTGAGGCTGTGCCATTAGCACTGTTCTCTTCTTCCTCTTTAGCTTCTACTTTTACTTCGGGCTTCTTTTCTTCTACTTCCATTGGTTCTGATTTCTGCTCTGTTGTGTCTGTTTCTTCTTTTACTTGGGAAGATCCTTGTAAGTCCTCTTCCAACATCTTGAGAAAAATAGAGCCACAGAAGATAGATAACTGTCAGACCCCAAAACCTAGTCTATTTCTACTCTTAAGTCTCTTTGCATACATGGGTCATGGGTTTGCTAAGAGTTCTTTTGGTTAAAGGTACACGTACCATTTTTTTTTTCTTGTCAGGGAAAGGAACAAAATACCGCATGTCCACTGAATCATTTCATATAGCACTGACGCAATCATAGTTCTAATTAGTATTTTTTCAATATAAAAGTAAGCTTATAGCCGGGCAATGGTGATGCACGCCTTTAATCCCAGCATTCAGGAGGCAGAGGCAGGCAGACCTCTATGGGTTCAAGGCCAGCCTGGTCTACAAGAGTTTCAGGACAATCAGTACCACACAGAGAAACCCTATCTCCAAACACCAAAAAAAAAAGGGGGGGGGGTATGTTTATATGCTCAGTGAAATACTGATACATCTACTTGGGAAGTAAAAGTATCTTGGAAAACTGAAACAAGGATCAAAACCCCATGCTCTGAGATAAAGAGTGTGATATGAGGCTTGGACTAATTGGGAAATCTTTGTCCCACCTGAAGGACACATCCCACATCAGGTGGGACACTGGCTGCCATAAAGAAATATTAGTGTACTGATGAAAGAATTGTTCATCTTTTGAGGAAAATCAAGTATCAAAAGTTTTTATTTGCAATTTCCTGATTTTTAAAATACTGAGCAGTTCAAACAAAACCATAAATTTACAGGCTGGATTCAGCTCTTGGCTCCCAGATTTCAATTTCTTCCATAAGTTAGTAAACGAATATATCACCCCCTTCTACAAAACTAGAAATGAATGAAGAACATCATCAAAAAGACTTCTAGAAAAACGCCAACATTTAAAATGAATATCCAAACATCATGGTAGGTCCTGAGAATATATAGGTGAAGCTACCACACACAAGCCATGTATTGCCACCTGGGGAACAACATGTACCTCAGACCGAGGTTCCCCCTTGGATTCACCAGGATCAGGCTCAGCATCATCAGTCTGAACTTCTGTCTTTATTTCCTGCATGGGAACTTCAGGTCCTGGCTGCTGGGAACTGGTTTCAACACTGGTCACAGAGGAGGGAGTGGGGACCCTATTATCAATGCTGGCTGCTGCCTGAGAAAGCTGCAAAGATAATAATCATTCATCACTGTAAAGCAGACCACATCAATGCCTTCAGCTCCTGCCCTTTCAACCCCAGCTTTCTTTTTAGTATTTCTCTGTACAACCTAAGCACCTAGTAGAAACACTAACGAAAGAAGCTCTTGGAAGGCACTCTAGAGGAAGTCACTGACAGAAACATGATTTACTTCTTACCAAAAATGAAGAGCCAGGAGAACAATTTTCTAAATTCTAACATAAAATTATTTTCTCATCGTTTTCTACTGCATTATTTGACCATTATTTCCCTTCATTAGCATTCAGGCTCATGATAAACACTTAAGTAGTTATGAGAGATTGAGAACTAACGGCCTATGTAAAGCAGAATATCCAATAAGCCTGCGTTAACACAGGACAATGATGGTGGTGGAGTAAACAAACATTCCATGGCCATGTAACAGACTTTACCCAATAAAGTACTACATAACTAATAAAGGAGATAGAAAGAAATCTCTTTAGAGGGTACAGGATGCAGTCAGTGGCAGAGTGCTTGCCTCGCGCCCTGGTCTGAAGGTAAGAAACAACTTAAGAGACAAAATGCAGTGTCAGAGAAAATAAATGTCCTTATGGAGAAATAAAAATAATAACGTCATCTTTGGAATTGTCATTTGATTAATTCTGTCATTCTACAAATATTCTGAATATCCCAGAATGGAATTAACATAAATCTGAGAGGAGGGGAATCTATAGACTAGACTCAAAAGAAAACGATACTAAGATTTCTAGAAATACTAGTATTTCTAGAAAGGCACTTGGCTAGGCACTGGCCAGTAGTCCTGGGATGATGCAGGGAACATCTCCCATCCTTCCAAAGCCACCTACAGAAAAGAATGGGCTGGTTAGAGCCATAGAAGGTATAAGCCTTCATGCTGTTGTTTCAATATGAGTAAGAAAATGATGGAGGAGGGTTATCTGTCTATGTGTTACTTTCATTGGTTAATAAAGAAACTGCCCTGGCTTTTAATAGGATAGCAGCTTAGATAGGCGGAGTAGACAAAACAGAATGCTGGGAGAAAGAAGGCAGTGAAGCAGCCGCCATGGAGCCAGCCGCCAGGTCAGACATGCTGAATCTTTCCCGGTAAGCCACCACCTTGTGTGCCATACAGATTACTAAATATGGGTTAAAGCAAGATGTGAGAATTAGCCAATAAGAGGCTGAAACTAATGGGCCAGGCAGTGTTTAAATGAATACAATTTGTGTGTTGCTATTTCCAGGATAAAGCTAGCTGTGCGGCATCCAGGCAGGATGAAAAACAGGCCTGCTCAGCTCATCACTACAAGAAAAGTCTTCTATTCTGAAAGAAGGCTGATGAGTCAGGTTAGAGAACCTGTAGTTTGGAGCTTGGCATGTTTACCAAACCCATGAAACTAAGCACAAAAACTATTAAAACCTAGATGATATTAATCTAGAACAGAAAACAGGGAAAATAATTGTACATACAGTTCAATTTGTCTTTACTGTGATATACCAATGACTATTAATTTCTGTAAAGTACTTCAACCAAGGGTAATTCTAAGCCAGGCCTTCCTTTAGGGCCAATAGTAAGAACAAAGCACAATTTATTACAGTTCCATCAGGAACACACACACTTTTTAGCATCAGAGCAAAATGCCACAGCATCCCGATAGGGTATTCTTTCTTTCTTTTCCTTCATCATCATCATCATCATCATCATCATCATCATCATCATCATCATTGTTATAGATAGGCTTTCTTTGTGGCTCTAGCTAGTTTCATGCTCAGAATTGCCTGCCTTCCTCTGCCTCTCGAGTGCCTGAGAGAACATTGTTATGGGAAAGTATTCTCTAAGAGTTTAGCTTGATAATGACAGACTGAAAGAGGCTCACCGGTGTGCCAGGAGGCTGAGTGTGCACAGGTGTTGGCTGCTGCTGTGATGACTGAGGGGTAGCAACAGATGGTGGCTGTACTGGGGTTTGAGGCTGTGGAGTCACCTGGGCCTGTGCTGCTGCCTGGACTGTAGGGGTACTCTGTGTTTGGGCAGCACTGGGTACTGAGCCAGGAGTTGGAGTAGGAGTCTGCCCAGATGACACAGGAGTGGAGGGCTGAGTGGGAGCTGCTGGCTGGGGAGGTGTCATCCCAGGTGGCGTAGGGTGTTGGAGAGAGGGCATGCCAGCAGCTGTTGAAGCAGGAGGTGGAGTTGGGTGCAAAGGTGACTGTGTCACTGGTGGGCAGGGCAGCTGGCTGGCCTGGGGAGCCAACATGTTCAGAGGGTTAGGAAGAGCACCACCAGGCACCTGGCTCTAAAAGAAACAGAGAGAGTGTATGTTAAAAGTACGTTACCCAATTGAAAACATCAGAGACTTGAAAAAGAAAATTTAATCACAGTTTCTTAATTAGTTCTGCTAGTTTCATGGGGCTGTTTCACTTGTACAAATTCACAGACTAAACACTTATAGAATACACCGTACCATGTAATAAAGTTCACACTCAACTGCTTCTCATACTTTGAGTTGTACAACTACAATATCTAGCTACAATATTCATGGCTTAGACAGGTGATTACTTAGCTTACTGACTTCATGTTTTGTCACATCTACTTGTAACTTGGACCACAGAAAAAAGTGGGATTTTTTTTTGGGGGGGGGGGGAGCTGAAACACTGGATCATGTGAGTACAGTGGTTTTTAACTGTGGAAACACTATAGAATTGTTGACCTTTCAAAAAAAAAAAAATCAACATCACACAGAGTTTGGTCAAGGCACCCAGAACAGTTTCACAGGATGACAACCACAACCAGCCAAATACTGAAGTGCTGCCTATAACTACTTGTACACCATAAAAGCAGACCTAAAGAGTTAAGAACATATTTATGTTTACTATCTGGCTTTTTATAGAAAAGGTCTACTGTTTGTCATTGTGGCATACGGCTGAGAAAGGAAGACTGCAGTCTGGGCTGCATGGGGAGACTGTGGGAAGAAGGGGAATTGGTTTCCCGACCTCGATTCTAAAGAAATGATAGAGAAATTAATCATTATGGAGTAAATCTAACTCATTCAATATTAGCTCACTGTCTAAAAAGACATGAATCTTATATTTTGGGAAAGATTTGACCTATTTTAAATACTTTGTATGCAGCTGACATTTGATACACAACAATTAACCAAAGCAGTAAAATGGATGGAAAAGGAGTATTTTCAGCTTTAAATGAATAACTGAAACATACTCAATGAGGAGAGTGCTATTCTCAATGATCCTGCTAGCCTGACACCCCAACATAGGCAGTACACAAACTGAGTCACTAAGAGGAAATTCACCCTTCTTCAAGTACCAGCATTTCTCAGGGTGACATGTTAATCTTAGATCTCTAAAATATACAAAGAGGAACCAAAATCCAAAGATCAAAACATAAAGCATAAGCAAAAAAAACAAAACAAAACAAAAAAAACAAACAAACAAAAACCCAATCATTTTACTTTTTGTGTGAAGTTCACCTAGAGAGCGCTGAAAAATTAAAAATTACAGGACAAAGTGGAGAACAATGAAGAGATATATATTCTAGAAGTCTAACTTCCATAAAATAAAGTAAGACAGGATCTTGTCACAGAGGCTGGGGCTGTCCAGGTTCCCACACTGACTGTACCTGTGAAACGCCTGTCTGGGCTGCTGGCTGCCCCATACTGACACTGTTCACACTCATTGCCCCACTGGATGATGGGAACTGGTTCTGTGGCAGAAACTGGTTCTGAGTGGGTGCCTGGGCCATCATGTTGTTGGCGTGGGTGCTCATCATGTTTGGAGGCTGAGGCATCCGGGAAGGAGAAATGGCCATCTATAAGACAAGAATCAGGAGTGCTACAGTACAAAAGAGGTAGGACAGAGTATTCAAGATATACAGTGCAATGGAGAACCAAAAGCCTTACAAATCTAGTACATTTTGGTCTTAAGGGCCAGTACTTGCCAAGGACTCCCTCATTCCTAGGCACTTTTCTACACCTTCTTAAGCTATCTCTTAAGTAAGCCAATGTTCAACTGTCTTCTGAATAGCAGTCAGTGGCATACTATAATTTAGAATTCTATCATGCCTTAATTAGTTAAAGTTGTTTCAGGTCAAGCTCAAATCAACTGACACTGACAGCAGGAGCTGTTGGATGCCTGTTCCACCCTTTACATTAATTCCTACAGACTTTTTATTCCATTAAAAAAAAAAAAAGTAACAGTCAAATAATTCTCATTGCAGCAACAGTTTTTGTTTGCGTGTTTAAGAGAAATAAAGGAAATAAAACACAGCTCAAATTCAAAGGAATAAACACCCTAGAATCCTCAGTTAATAATGGGAGATCCCTGCTCAGAGAACATTACACCAAGCAAAGACTAAGAAAGAAGCACTTACACCTGGAACTGAGGCCATGCTGTTCATCGGAACAGAGTGGTTCATGGGGGAAGCTGCACGAGGTCCCATTGGTGCTTGTGGTAACTGGACGTTTCCCAGGGACATTGGGTTAAATGAATTCATCCCTGGAAACAGTTATGATAGTTCATTAATAAAAGCATCCACAAGAAAAGAAATATATTCATCAAGTACACTCTAAGACAGAACACATGGATAACAGACAATAGAGAGGAACTCACAAGCAAATCAGAACAGACAGTAGACATGAGGAAAGGTTGGAACAAACCAGATCTAATGTGCACGAAGCATGGAAGAACAAAACAGACAAGGAGGTCTTGTGAAGGAATGAGGTTGCCCCATCTACACAGGAGATATTTCCTAGGACTACCTAAGTGTACCGTCACTTAACAACCCTAGCAGCAATTTAGTCGAGGCTTCAAAGCTTCTTGGCTAGGTTGATATTGTTAGAATCTGTGCTGAGACTCAAAATACCACCTCAATACTCCAAGTACCTTCAGTAGGAAGTGCCAAGGGCTACCCTAAGTCTCCATCTGTTTGCAGAAACACACCAATGACAAAGACTTCATTGGGATGTATCTTCAGATAACAGAGACTAATCTTATTAATTTTCTACAAAACTATGCAAATTGTGGGCTCAAAATAAATCCCAGTATAAGTGGTTATTCTGTCATACACTGTAATCTAACAGAATCCCTCAGCAAGTTTTTGAGAGGTTTTGCCTTGCCACTGCCACAAGAGAATCTCCTTATTCCTGCAGTGACTGTCCAAAACTGCCACCCTCAAATGGCCAAATTCCAACAAGGCCCAAGAGACCTTATCAGGCACCTCTCCACGACAATTTTCTGCAGATACTGAAAAACAGCTCTGAAAGAAATATGCATTTGTGCAGGGCAGTGGTGGTGCACACCTTTAATCCCAGCACTTGGGAGGCAGAGGCAGGCAGATCTTATGAGTTCGAGGCCAGCCTGGTCTACAAGAGCTATTTCCAGGACAGACTCCAAAGCCACAGAGAAACCAGCAGGAAAGGCTGGTAAGTACTGACCCAGAGAATGTCTCTTACCATCTTGTCTGTGGCTCCCTATCTAAATCAATGCCCATATACCCATAACCATTCAGCTACACTGCTATGGCTCAATTTCTCAACCACTTGACTTCCTCCACCCCTCAAATCCAACCCAAACCAGCTCTTGGCAAGTTTATTCAGTGTCTGTTTCAGTATGCAGTACCACTGTCACAAATTCAAATCACTTACCCATCCCTCTCAAACTGCTATGTATACTGCAATGCCTTTCTTTACCACTTGGATGATGTCCCTAGTTCATTTCACAATCTGAAGCAATACCCTGGCTGTTCAGGTCTCAGTATATCAAGAATTGAAAAGCTTACAAATGCCCCGCAGCCCTGATGCCTACTCCAACTTCCCATAGTAATGCTGAACTGAGCCATGAGTAGTGATAGATAGCCATCACTACTCTAGTGAGGCATGGAGCTCTGCATTTAGCCTCCTGTGGCTGATAACTTGCCAGCTTCAATGCTGATGGCCTAGAGTAGTACTGTACCTTCTCAGTCCCCCATAGGTGCTTGCCAAGATAGGCTCACAGACTCTCCTGATGAATATTCAGAAAGGCCTTTTCCTTCCTATTGTTTCTTTTATTTAATTTCCTAATAACAGCTCTCCTGGGGGAGGGGGGGTTGTTGGTCAAAAACCCTATTCTTGACCACTTTGGAAAACTCTAATTTCCAAATTTTTAAAAACAAGAGACTCACATTCTTATCAGAAAGTAATAAAAAGAGTAAAAAAGAATACAAAAGGGAAAATGGGGGGATCTGTTGCCATTGAAAATTAAACTAAAACATAGTTGACAATAAATAGTTAAATACCTTGAGAAACCTGCATGCGATTCACTTGCAGAGGCAAGGGCCCATCTATAAGGGGAAAATTTTTGAATTAATTTTTTTAAAAAAGGAAATATATACTCAAGTTTAAAAAGAACTTGCCAGCACACCCTTTAAAAAGCCTCCCCATGCCAGGTAGTGGTAGCACATGCACTCGGGAGGCAGAGGAGGTGGATCTCCAAGTTTGAGGCCAGTCTAGTCTACAAAGTTAGTTCCAGGACAGCTAGGGTTACACAGAGCAACCTTGTTTCAAAAAACCAAAAAACAAATAAAACAAAGCAAAGCCTTCCCATGATGGAAGCTCAATGTCCTCATAGGACACAGCCACACAAAAAGCTTCCCAAGTGCAAATTTTTGGAGATCATAACTGCGTATTCTTAGAAATATACCCCAAAGATTAGAGGAAAACTAAGCAAGCAGGCTAAGAGCTGGTAAAAAGAAAAATAGTCCTTACTTGGAGGTCTCACAGACTGGGCTGGTGGGATCACAGGGGGCTGAGCCCCTGGAGCTGGCAATGCTGGCTGGTTTCCCAAGATGCCTTGCTTATGTAAACGTGACCTCCGTTTTTCTTCTAGTTCTTTTTGTATTTTATAGATTTTCTCTGCTAATAAATGATAGTACTCATCCTAAAAGGAATAATATTCAATGTTAAGGAATCAAAAAATCTAAGAACCATTCATTTGTTTTGTATATCCCAACAGAAAATGAACTCTTCATTTACTCATTCATTTATTCACACATTCACATGTTGCTGCTGGGGATCAAACTCAGGGCCTTGGTGTACTAAGCAGGTACTACACCAGTAATGTACACCAGTAAGTACATTTTAAGTGCATTAACAAAGGCCTGGCACATCTGATAAACCAAAGAATTACTTTTGCCTCTAAATTCCTAGTGATGCCAGCATAACCCTTAATTTCCTCTTTATTAAACTAGTGACTTTACTGGACACATCAAATTGAAGGTGCTAAATACTGTTATTCATTTTTTCTGCACAACTGAAGCTTTCTCTTGGGTATCCACTGACATTAGCAGTAACTTACTACAAGAATTCTAAAGAATACCCACTGTGAAAAAAGATGACCCAGAGACACACTTTATTTTATGCATCCTCTGTCCTCCTAAGAGACTGCAGGGATCTCATCCTTACTGGGACATGTCTCAAGGTCCTCAGGATAAGCAGTCTCCTAGAGCACACAGATTCTCCTAATTCTGGATAACTAACTAGACAAATACCACTTCCTACCTACAGGTTCAACAACTGTTTCACAACTTACCCTACTGTTAGCAGACTCATACATGTCTCCCTCCACTTTCTTAGCATAGGCGACCAGGTTCTCCATACGGCGATCCTTCAGAGCTGCAGGGTCGGGAGTTGGGAAGATGGCTTGGACACTGAAAGGACAATATACTCTATCAACCTGCTTTCAAGGTGGTCACAGGAAAACTCTCTTTGCCTTGTGCATGAATACGGGAAACAATATTAACCTTTAATGTATACACCCAACACAAATATGTGCTATATTAATAAAAATATGATTCTAAACCCCTATTTAGCAACTATTTATTATAAGCAGAACAAAATTAGGAAGAATCCAGTTCATTCACTTCACTTCAACTTAGGTAGCTTGAAACATTAACTTTCTGTATGTTAAATAACTATATGGTGATAACATAGATACTTACCCTCATTAGTAAACCTCACTCCAAGTCAGTAACCAAACCCAAATTCCCCCAAGTTGTAGGGAACTCTATAACTAGTCTCAGTCATTGAACACACCTGAGCTCAAAACCAAAGAGGACAGGCTTCAGGTCACATCTCTATGCTCTCTGATGCCACTATTCAATGGGGCCAGAGTCAGGGAAATTCAGCCTTCCTAGGTCTCTTAACAGTGGGGATGGCTTTCTGAAACAAGCATGGACCCTCAGCAGCTATGAGCTATGAACTGGGATTGAACATGCAAATGAAAAACAAAATCAAACATCTATGCACCCACAAAGACTCAACAATATCCTCAGTCACAAAATGTGAATCTGACTGATGAAAGTTACGCACAGTTTATGCACTAGATGGCTCCGCAGGTCCTGAGTCACATGTTCATGCCAGCCTTTTCGAACACCAGTGCTGGAAGGAGGTGCTGCTGTCGGTATCGTGCTGAGGCTTCCAATGTTACCAGAGTTTGAGCCATCATTCATCAGTGGACTAGAGAGGGAAATAACAACACCTCATCCAGCTACTCAGGTGAATCAATGAAATGCAGTCCATCTTCTTCAACAATATATGACTTAAAAAGTTTAAGAGAAACGTAAAATATATCTACCAGAATCCAAATTGTTTCTGTTTTTCATTTATCATTTTAAAAGAAAGACAGACTAGAGAGATGGTTCTGCTGTTAAGAGGCTTGTTTTGCCTTCAGAGGACCAGACTGCAGTTTCCAACACCCACACTAAACAGCGCACAACTGCTAGTCACTCTAGTTCCAGAGAATCCAACACCCTCTTTTGGCCCTTGACAATTTACATTTAATCACCAGGACATGGTGTAAGAAGAGAACCAATTCCTAGACGCTGTCCCGACCCTCACACTGTGCACTGCAACATGAATGTTCACACATTACATGTACATAAATGTAATTCTCTCACTTACACACAATTTTAAAAAAATGGTTGAAGAAGCCAAAATCCATTTCCACCGTCTCAGTAAGCGATTTCTCTGCCACATACCGAGTTTTATGTAACCCCCAACCATTCTATGCCCACTTGTTCTGCAGATACAAGCTATCTGAATCTTCAGTCTTACTTGGTGGCCCCCAAGGAAGTTGGAAGAGCTGATTCTGAGATCAAGTTTGGTGGTTGCTGATCTGTTGTTATTCCTCCCGCTGGAATATTCATTGGGTTGTTTCCTTTAAAGACAAAGAAAAATGAAATCAATGCTGATATTATATACACAATTCCAAGTTTCTATAATGAATAAGCAAGTGACCACATAAAGAACTCATATGAAGGATACCAAGGTAAGGCAAGACAGAAACTCAGAAAGCTGTATTTTTCGTTAGTGGTGACTAACTTCAACAAATTCCACTGTCACTGTCAATTCCTTCCTATTTTTACTCTACGGTGTAAATAAAATGTGACTGGTGTTGTTCTCCTTTTTAATGGTTGCTACTTTCTATGCTATGGCTATCCTAGTCAGCAACTGCAACTCTGCTGCTGCCAGCAGCAGCAAGGTTACAAAAGCTACAACCAGAGGAAATTATGTTCTCTCAGGCACCGACCCTTTCAAAGTTACTAAGAGAACTTATCTGAATCTCTGTCCTGCTAAAGACCAAGATTCAAAGAATCCTGCTTCCCAGAGAGACTGAATGGCAAGCAGTTCACCTAGCTCATCCCTTATGTCTCCCAAGTCCTTGTGCTTTTTCTCGCCCCTCCTTATAAACCCTCTCCACCTGGCTCCTGACTGCAGGCGAATTTTATTTAATCAAACACATACTTTGTATCATTAAACAAATGTTCGAGAGCATAAACAAACACAACACACCTTAAAATAATATTCTACAACAGTATAGAGGCTGACTAGTGTCCTAAATGTACTCTATGGCCGCAGAGAAAATGATCATTACTCATTTGAAGTCTTCCAATTTTTCTTTTTCATTACTGGCAAATTCCCAACAACTACACTGACTTGCCTGGCACATACCTGTGTGTTGGGGTTGTCAGAAAGTAAACTTACAAAATCTAAGTTTAGGGGGAAAATAGAGAAAGGCCAGTTTGTCTATAATCTTCATATTAAAGAAAAAGATGCAACTCAGTGAGATTAATAGAATTCCCAAAGTATACTATCAATAAGGAGGAGAGTAGATATAATTTCGATATCAGGGTTTCAACCCATTCTCCCGGCCATTATTAATTGATAATCATTTCGGTGTTTTTCCAAAAAGTAACACGGGTGGTTTTAATTGGTCCATCTCTTAATCTCTCTCAGCATTACGGGATATCAAATTTGGGGCCTCATGTACACTAAACAAGTGATTTACTACTGAGCTACATCCCTAGCCTTTAACTCGTCATTTTTTAATGACTTACTAGTGCCACCAATTACAACTTCACTGATAGCACTACCCACACTGTGAACAGCGGCAGTTAAAAGAACAGGGAAAAAAGGTTAAGTGATGGAAGCTGCTGAGTGTCCATTGCTAATTAGCTTGATTCTAAATGGTCACTTCCAATGATGGGAGGACCACAAACAAAAAGACGTAGCAAAACCTTATGTAGCCCTTAAACAAGTGGTATACTTAAAGAGTTCACAAAGGTTAGATTCTCCAGTATAAGCCACAAGGATGACCTTTATAAACTGTCAAGACAAAGTGGTACACACAAACAAATCATTGTTTCATTTGAAAATGTAGTTCTTGCCCTGCAAAAATACACCTCAGTCTTCTCTGGAAGGTCATTAATCCAAAGCAATGAATCTGAAGTCAAAACACAAACTGAAGATAGCCTTAGGTTCTAACAAATATTATCATCCTAATCTGGAGAAAGTTGTTCTTGAATGCTCCTTGACTTACCTAGGGCATTGAGAGTTCTCATCTGCTGGTGGGCTGGAGGCTGTGTTGGCTGCTGGCCAGGAACCTGAGGCTGCAGCTGCGTCTGAGGCTGGTTCATGTAGGGGAGTCCTAGAGCAGCATAGGCCCGCTGCATTGAACTGGGGTCTATGGGATTTGGGTTACTTAAAGAAGTGGCATTCTGTTGCCCTGCACCAACAGAACCAATTGTGTTTTGAATTCCACTAGCTGGAGATCCCAGGATGGCTAGAAGAACAAACAGACAGACAAGCAAAGAAGGTAAGTAAAAGGGAGATGCCCACAAACGAACTGTAAATAATGTGAGGCGAATACGTCTTTCAAAGACTAGGAATGTATGGGAAGCTTTAAAGTCAGTAAGGAAAGAGGTAGTGGTGGATTCTTCTATGTTGTCTAGCAGGAGTTAAGGAACAAAAATCTAAAGTAAATTCACTTTTTAAGTTTAAAAGCAACAGAACATAAAAAAACTGAAGAGATCACTTAGTAAAAAATTAGTATGTATTAATATCTAGACACACCTAGAGAGTCAGATACAAGGAGAGTGTCAAATGTATGACAAAGCTAAATACATCATTCTGTGTGGCCCAATAACTACCTCTCAAGTGAAGGAAGGAACCTTCCTAACCTGTTGCCCCCACCTATCTTTTGGTACTCACCTCTGTAAACTGAGAGGAATAGAAAAGGTGAAACATGGCTGGACAATTTTTATTCAACAAATCTATGAGGTGATCCTCTAAATTACAAAATGACATTTCTCTAAACTCACTTGTATAATGACAGTATTAGGAACAAGCTTTTCTTAACAAGAGCACCATGCTAGGCTGTACTACACTTGATTTACTGACAGATCTGGATAGAATTAAGAGATGGAATGAAGCTTCAAGATTCCAAATGAGCTTTAATTTATCTAGATGCCACCTCAGTATCCCTGCAATCCAGGACCTAGAAGTGCCTCATGTAGCTTTCAGCCACCATGACCCAAGCCCACAAGCAGTATGCAGAGCAGATGTCTAACCCCAGGAAATTAAAAGGAAAACCCATTATTCACATAAGAAACTCATACTAAAGGACTTCAGATGAAATGACATAACCTGTAATGCTCACTCACTTTTCTGGTCATTTCAAGTCTACCCCATATATCCACCAACACAATCCACCCATTTGGTAAAGATTCTATATGGCAGAGGTTTTATGACACACTATTTATTCTTATCATTAAGAGGTCCTTTATTTTAAACCTGTACAAAGTTTAGAGCCATGTCAGATGTAAAATCAAAGACATGTTTTATACATTAAGCTTATAAAGTTGACATTATATGATCTTCTGACATATGAAACATTCACAAAGCCTTTCTTTCAATTAGTAATATTCTTACAACTGATATCTATGCAAGAATAATATACAACTGAAATGCTTATCAGTGCAACTTAATTAAACTGAAATGTGTAGAAAGAAAAACAAATTTGGTAATTAGCCATTCCATACTATTAACTTTTCTAACAAGGATAGTCAGATCTCAAACTCATTAGCATTCATTAGAAACAAATACAGCAAACATCTCATCATAATAAATAAAATACAATTTCCAAGGTATACCTTGACAAGTGTAGGTGAAATAGTCTAGTATCTTTAAAATTATATTAAATATTTAAGTCCTTGAAACTATAAACATGTACCCATCATATTTTCTCAACTTGCATGGTACTTTTTCAAAGAGTTATGACACTGAAAAAGAAAATAATCACCCAGTGTTCCCTTGTATGACAAAATTCATAGGCCTCTTTTTCAAGATATTTATTCTCCTTCTCTTTTTCTTTTCCCTACTCTGCCCTCCTCTCTCTCTCCACTTATGTCTTCTCACACATATTACTGAGGTGCTCAACCCCAGCCTGGAACAGTTTACTTTCCTCTCACATTAGACATAAAGAATAGACAGTGAGTCAATTATTCCAGGATCTGAAGAAACAGTGTCTACGTGGCCTCCCTTCCTAGGTGAAGGCTGTGTTTTAATGACTTTGCCTTACTATATTCTTTCATCTGCACAACCCAAAATGTCAATATTTGGACAAAATGCCCACCCTAAGATAAATCAGGGCTACGTATGGGGTAAACAGTCTCATTCACTAGAGCCTCTCATAGGTGCTATTAACATATAAACTATTTTCTGTTTACATTTAAAACATGTTTCCTAAACAAAAATACTACTTTCATTTTGAAACAAAATATGTCTAGCAGAAAACAGGCAGACATTTGAAACTTGTCATTTTCAACAATCCAGAACCAAGAAAAAGGAAACTATGAACAACAGACTTGACACTGACATACAGCTCAACAAGAGCTTCAAATAATGCTACTGTATGAAAAGTACTAACTCCTAGGGGGTGATGGACTAAGAGCAAAGTCATATAAAAGTGGCCACCAGTGTTCCATATCCTTCTCTAAATTCCCACAGGGCCCACTGGGTCTGCTTATCATTAGGCATTCATACTTTCAGCATTCACACTACACCCTACTAGGGTTCCTGGAACAGTGGTTAGTACATAGTCTATGTACTCTATAAGCTTAGACCCGCTGGGAAAAACAAGAGTGATCTAATAACCATTCAATGCACACCAAAACACAGCTTGAAACCTAGACCAGAGAAATTCTTGTTTATCTCATCTTTCCCAAGCATCACTGGAAGTTGGGACTCTGTAAGACTCAGTCTACTCTTCACCTACTCCTAACCATAGAGTAGGTACACTGGGAGGACTCAGTGCCACAAAACACAGTGCAGGGGATCTACAGCCATCTGCCCCTTGCTCTGAGCACCTCTAGGGTAAACAAGGATGAACAGTGGTGTAGAAGGATCTTCTGTCTATGTGTTACTCTCAGTGGTCAAATAAAGAAACTGCCTTGGCCTTTTAATAGGACAGCAGTTTAGCCCACCCCCCAGCGACATACTTCTTCCAACAAGGCAACACCTACTCCAACAAAGCCACACCTCCTACTCCTTTCAAACGGGCCACTCCCTGAGGACTAAGCATTCAAATATATGAACCTATGGGGTCATTCTTATTCAAACCATCACACCCAGTCAGCTTTATTCACAGACAGGCTATCTGGAGGCCATCTGGGATGCTACTTCATTGTAATTTTGTTGACCCTGGGTTCCATGAGCACTACTTTTTTCTATGAAGTAGTCTAAGCATATTCTGATTATCCCCTTAAGGACTACAAAGAGTACTTCATGCCTATACTAGGTCCTTTAAGAGAGATTACCACTTTTAAAAAATAGGATAGAGCAGTAAACATGCAAATTCCTAGAAAAGTTACTTTTCTAAATTAAAAGATAAGAATGAAACTGAAGCTCATTATTCACTGAATTAATATCAAATAAGCACAAATTAACTCAACAATGGTGGGGTTTTTTGTTATTATTTTTCTGAGGGGACAATATATATACTCTTAAGATGGCCCAGAATCCATAATCCTCAGACCTCAGCTTATAGATTACTATAATGCCCAACCACACCAATGTTAATGTATATATTTCAGTCTCTAGAACTCAAACTGATAATACTGAAGGATTAATATTTTTTCTCTAGTTCCTAAACTAGGATCCATATGCCATAAACACAATTTTCTTGAGAAGAAAGGAGATTGCTAAAACATTCTCACTGATGACATGAAACAATTCTATACTCAGACATCTACACTCAAAATTGGAAAGTAATTTAAAGCAAGAAATGTTTCAGTAGGAAAAGTGTCTCTTGCTCAATCAAATTTGAGGAGCTGAGTTCAGATCTCCAACAGTCACATAAAAAAACCCAGTTATGGTTGTAGTATGTGCCCATAACTGTGATGCTGAAGAGGCAAAACCAGACAGATTCTAGGGGCTCACTGGCCAATCAATCTAGCCTAAACCATGAGATCCAGGCTCAGTGAGAGACTACATCAAAACTAACAAGCAAGTCAAGGTAGACAGTGATTATAGGGAGACACCAGATGACCCCTGGTCTCCACAGGCTCACATAAAAGCAAAAGTACCCGCAGACACACAAACACACAATAATTACAAATTTAAAAAGCATTTAAGTTTTTACAAAGTGCCCCCCCCCAAAAAACCCCCACCAAAACCTTGTGCAGAAACCATGTCAAGACTCCCTGTGACTTTTTATCATCAATTCCCACCCCCCACCCCAGTAACATCTCATATTATGACTAGCAGAAACACTGTGGTTTACCACTTAAGAAAGCATGCACTGAATCAATTTTCACACTTAGACAGTTATAAGGATGTTAAGAAAAACAAACCACACATTTCTTTCCTTTTCTTCTCCTCTTGCTTAAAAACCACATAAGTATTTCTTAAAAGGAGAAAATCACAAAGGTTTACAATTTTCACACCAGTATGTACATATTAAGCTCAAAGGAGCCCATGTAAGGCACACCTCTAAATTAAAAGTTAAGAATGAAATCCTAGCTCATTATTCGTGGAATTAATGTCAAAGAAGTACAAACTCAACAATGAATCTTTTGGCACATCAAGAGCCTATTTCTAAGCCGGGCGGCGGTGGCGCACGCCTTTAATCCCAGCACTCGGGAGGCAGAGGCAGGCGGATCTCTGTGAGTTCGAGGCTAGCCTGGTCTACAAGAGCTAGTTCCAGGACAGGGGACAGGAACCAAAAGCTATGGAGAAACCCTGTCTCGAAAATCAAAAAAGAGCCTATTTCTAAAAAGTATCCTAAAGCACAAGAAATTTCATCACTACTATTGGGGGTGGGGTTTACAGTAAGCTGAAGGAGAAACAGACTTTATTTCACTACATCTGTTATCTCAAATATATGGGTTAAGACCCACACTATCCCAGAAATTCATTTTATGTAAGAGATGTCCAAGAAAATTATATACTAAAAATTCAGGGGTTAAGAAGATGGCTCAGTTGTTAAAGCACTTGCCATGCAAGTAAAAAGACCTGCATTCAAATTCCCAAGCCCATGTAAAGCCAGGCATGGTAACATGCATGGAATTTCAGTGCTCCTATAGGAAATGGGAGGTGGAGCAAGAAGAATACCTAGAGGCTTATAGCACACACAAGCAACAGAGACCTTGTCTCTAACAAATTGGAAGGACCAACATCCAAGGTTGTTCTCTGACCTAGCACAAGCTGTGGCAAGTGAGTGCCCACACTCACTCACACCTACCCACACCTACACCCACATACACACCCCCTACACCTGCACTCAAAGGACAATTTAACTGATTCAAAGAAACTTAATTGTGGTGTCTCTGTATGGGAAGAAGGCCCCAAACCCCAACTCCCACCCCTTTTCTCAATGAAGCATGCTGTGAAGTATGAGGTAGTTTATAGGAAGGAAAGCTAGATTCCTAAGAGGAGATCAAACAGTCAGCAATGGCACTCCACTCCATTGCACTCTTAGATAGAGTGACTGTCATGTGTAGCCAGTCGGGAAGAAAGCAGCACATGTGCACCAGGCAGAAGGGGAACCTCTGAAGATGTTCAAGAAGATGCTCTAAGTGAGGAACACTTAGAACATCAGGAAGTAGAGATGGTGAAAGATGAGAAAGACTGTTCCATCCTGAAAGATCACTAGAGGACTGCATGCCTCCAACTAGAGATGACATAGACCCAAGGGCACTTCCTAGATATAGCCAAAGACCACAATTTAGCCTCTGAAATGACAGCAAAAAGTCTTAAATCTGGGGAAAGGTGTTCATGTCCTTCTCAATGTTCTGATGCCTAAAAAGAGCAGAAAGCCAGGGGTCTAAAAACAACAGAGATCCAGGGGCCAGAAGCAGTAAAGAGCAGCCAGTACAGAACTTGTCACATCAAAGACTACACAGATGATTCAGAAGACAACAAAATGATGGGGATGAGCAGAATGTGTCAACCCTGAGTCTAAGATTCCCAGACTAAACCTCAATAAGTTGTTATGCCAGCTGGTATGGGAACTGCATAAGCAAACCTTTACCAGGCTCTTAACACTGATACAACCTAAAAGGTTCTTCACAAAAAATTCCCCTCTATTGCCCCCATGATGTCACTGTCATTGTAGGTGACCTGACATTCAAATCTTCATACTAAGTATCTGTCAGAAAATAAAAATCTTCCTGACAGCTATTTGATGGAAGTGACCTTGCTATTTTGGCATGTCTTCAAGTTCATGTGTGCAGTTTGGTGGAGGTAAATGAAAGCCCACTATGGCCATGGCTATTCACAAAGTTCACTGGAAGCCCATCTACCCTCTGAGCTTGGCTGCACCTCAGTCACTGCTAGCCCTACCTCACCCAGCATGTTGTGCTGGTGACCCTTGCCCACTACCTACCTACTCTCAGCATTCTCTTAAGAACAGTTTCTATTCTCATCTCCAAGCTTCTCTGCCCCGTGCTCACTTACTTTGTTGGTTTCGCTTGTCACTGGCATTTTTCAAAGGGAGGCAAACAGGACAGTCATGTCGTGTGCAGTTCTTCCAATGAGAGATGATTTGTCGTGAAGATGCACAATGGGCAACTATGACCAGAAAAACAACGAGATGTTATTTTTCTATCCAAATCGTCACACTTCAATTACACCTAAATTATAATGCCAGATTCCATTAAAAAACAATGGTAACAAGTGTAACCATAATACAGTACAGGCAGTCCTTAACTTACAAACAGACTATCCAAAAAGTTTGTAAGTTGACTGTCAGTAATACCAGCCAAAAACTTCCCATAGAAGCAATGTTATGAATGATGGGTGATTAAGGTTCTGCCCTCAAAACAAAACAAAAGCTATCAACCTCTGAAATACTGAGCACCTACAATGGAAGATAGAATGGAGATCTACAATGCCACTATTAAAAATAAAAACATTAAATTATATTTAAGGATGAAACCAGCTAAGAACTACCACTGAAGAAACAGAGAAGTCAATGAGAAGTCTGTAGGAATTCTGAAAGGACACCGGGGTACTTAGTAAAGTACTCGGAGAGAGTGATTGATACAGAATATATCCAGTTCTCATGCTCTAAAGTCTAACCTCCCCTGTTCCATGTTTCCATCATGATCAGAGTTATTCCAGGGATTCACAATGGTAACATGGTATAGAGGGAGACCAGGAAGCTATTTCCCCCAAGGTTTATGAATACAAGAAGTAAGAGAAGAAAGAGTACAAGAAAGCATGGCTGTTAACAGGAAACACTTCCTTCAGTGAAACTGAGATGTACAGTAACAAAATAAATGAATAAAATATTAAAAAAAAAAAAAAGAATAGCACAAGATACATGTGCCTGATATCCCCCCTCCCTAGGGATGATAACTTGGGTACCATTAGAACAGTCTCAAGACAGAGAGGGCAGAGGAGCTACTGATAGCCTGAATCCATGAAACAACCACAAGACAGATGCTGGGGGTACCAGGAAAGTTGTGCCTGCCTGTGTGAATTACTGCCCTAGACAACAACAGACATTAACAAGGAGTACTCAAGAAGTGACAGAGAAGTCCTTCATGTAAGGAAGAAGAAAAAGAACAAACTGAGGGCACCGCCTCATTCAGGGGCAGCTCAGAGCATCATAACACCAAATCACCTGCCTCCTCAGCAGGTGAGCTTTTCAGGGACAGCTGACTGTCAGATATGGGGACTGTGGGAACAACATATTCTAGGTCATGCCAAAAGGAGGCCAGCACCTATGCCATGTAGGCTTCCAACCACGAAAGCTGCTAAAAATAATAAAGGCAAATTCCACCCTAACAACAGCCACTAGGTTCAGAAAAGGGCACTTACCTTGGCAGGCTTTCCCAGCCTGACAATGCGTCATATGATTCAAAACATTTTTCATGGTTCGACAGTGTGGAAGAGAGCAGGCCCGAACCTCTCCATTTGCTTGCTCTCGTCTCTGACATTTGTGGGCATGAAGCAGTAGAACCAGCTGCTGCTGTATCAGTTTGCGCTTTTCAGGGTCTGCTGTGGGGCCTGTTGCAATTGCTTGTGTGGGTACAATTCCCACTGATGTTTGCAACTGGGACTAAAATAAAACAAAGTAACAAAATATCTTATTAAGTCTTTAGAGTTTTAATTCACTCTAATTATTAGGAAAGCTCATGAATAACATGGTCAAAAGAACTGGAATACTTTCTTTAATCCACCAAAAACTTTGAGAAGATCCCAAACACAAGATGAGTTTAACTCAGATATAAAGATGATTCAAGTTCACTTGAATACAATTATCATCCAATGACAACAACAACAAAATTGACACCAGCTTTGGGCTGCAGCAACACAAACTCAATCGACCCCACCATAAGCACCATTAGTGTCAGCTGACCCTCAAGATGCCACACTGCGAAATGTTGGCAATTTCATATGGTTCAACCTAATGAAAGACTGCCTTGGTGCACTGTAGCACATAGCTAAGGATCAGAGGTAACTTCTGCTCGGTGGTGTCTCTGTACCACCTTGCATTGACAACATTTCATTGGAGCACACTCAGAGGGTAACACATGCACTTTGGTTTCACTGTGGTCATCGCCTTTAGAAAGGCATGATACACTTACTGTAAACACAACATCAAGTATGTTTAAAATGCTTTCTTATTTTAAGAAAGAAATTGTCTTTCATTAAAATTTCCAATTATAAATTTTTTTTTTTTTTTTGATTTTTCAAGACAGAGTTTCTCTGTGTAGCCTTGGCTGACCTGGAACTCATTCTGTAGACCAGGATGGCCTCAAACTCAGAAATCCACCTGCCTTTGCCTCCCAAGAGCTGGGATTAAAGGCCAGTGCAACACATCCAGCCACTTGTAATAATTTTTTTCCAAAAAATAGTTGGCAATCTGCTACAAACTCCAGAAACTGAGTTGGTTTGTTTTTCTCTGAAGCAAATTTGCCTGGTGTAACTCTCAACTACAGGAAAAATAAAAAGAGGCCTGCAGGGTTACGAATTACGAACACTCTTGACACACATATACAGATTTACCAAAATAGATAAATATAATGCTTATAATATGCACTATCAAGCAAAGATCAAGGATCTTTCAAAATATTCTGATATTCCCAATTAGAGTCATTTATCTTCTCCATTTTATTCTAATGTAAGAATCATTGGAACTGGTGAGATAACTCAATGGTAAAGAACTTGTTGCCAAGCCTGATGACCTGCTTTAGAACTGCAGTACCCACATGGTGGGAGGAGAGAACCAACATACAAGTTGTCCTGACCTCCATACATACAAATATAACAATTAAAAGTAAAAATTTTTAATTAGGCTTATTCATTTAAATGTGAGTGTTTTGCCTGCATGTATATCTGCACCATATGCACACACACTTGGTGTCTACAAAGGTCAGAAGAATACTCTGGAGTTGTGAACTGCTGTGGGGTGCTACATCAAATCTGCATCCTCTCAAGAACAACAAATGCTCTCAACCACCAAATCATCTCTCCAGCCACAATTAAAAATATTTATTAAAAGAACCATAAGTACGTATTCACAATTGGGAGGAAAAGTTATAAAAATATTAAGTGTGTATGTGTTCACATGTGTGTATGGAAGCCAGGTTGACCCTGGGTGTTTTCTACTTTATCTAATGAGACACATTATTCACTGAACCTAAAGCTATCAGGTAGATTGCCTGGCTAGTGAGTTCCAGGGAGCCCCCTGTTTGCCCAATCAGCACTGGGGTTACACATGGCTTGTTAAAACGTGGGTCCTTGGTATCTAAACTCAAGTTTACTAACTGAGCCACCACCCCAGCACTGTCTGGTCCAATTTTTACAAAGTTCCTAGGAACCGAGGGGCAGATTTAATTGCTTCTCCCAGGCTGGCGTTTAAGGAGCAACAGGGGCTGCCTAGGATCTGTCAAAAACACTCTTCAGAAGCTCTTTCAGCGTACACATCTAGTCTCTACTGCCCAGGCAGGCACCAAGAATAAAGCTTAGACAGGACTGTCCCGTTAAAGCACAAAATAGATGTGCTCAGTGGGGGAAGATACCTGTCTTAAGTAGAAGTACCTGAGCTCAAATGCTAGATTCCAGGGTAGATGGAGAGAACCATCTTCCAAGTTGCCATCTGACCTCCATATATGCATCATGAGATGGTATATAAACATATTTGCATGCAACTGCACCCACACACACAACAAAATTTTAAAAAGAACATGACACAAAACTAAGTATTGTAGCCGGGCGGTGGTGGTGCACGCCTTTAATCCCAGCAGAGGCAGGCGGATCTCTGGAAGTTCGAGGCCAGCCTGGTCTACAAGAGCTAGTTCTGGGACAGGCACCAAAGCTACAGAGAAACCATGTCTCGAAAAAACCAAAACTAAGTATTGTTTCTCAAAACTAATCCATACATTTTACACGATTTTCATAAGAGTTTAGAAAAATGTTTGAAAAAACAGTTAAAAATGGGAGGGGCATTAGAGAAATGGCTTTGCATCTAATAGCACTGACTGTTCTTCTAGAGGACAGGAGGTTGAGTTCTAGCATGCATGTGGCTGCTCATAAAAGCCTTACTCTAGCCGGGCGGTGGTGGCGCACGCCTTTAATCCCAGCACTCGGGAGGCAGAGGCAGGCGGATCTCTGTGAGTTCGAGACCAGCCTGGTCTACAAGAGCTAGTTCCAGGACAGGCTCCAAAACCACAGAGAAACCCTGTCTCGAAAAACCAAAAAAAAAAAAAAAAAAAAAAAAAAAAAAAAAAAAAAAAAAAAGCCTTACTCTAATCCCAGAGGATCCAGGCGTGTACACACACTACACACCTGTGTGTACTATACACATATACACATATGCATATATGTAAATATACATACTAATAGAGTTAAAGTACACATATTTTTAATTTTTTATTTAAAAAAATTAAAGGGTGTGGTGATAAACATCTTTAATTCCAGCACTCAGGATACAGAGGATGGCAAATCTCTGTTGAGTTCAAGGCCAGCCTGGTCTACATAGCAAGTTCCAGGCCAGTCAGCAATACTGAGAGCCTCTCTCAAAAAGAGGGGAAGGAAAACTACATGGTCATATACTAAGAAATAGTCTAGCTATATATTTTTAATTTTTTCTTTTTACTTATGTGGGGAAAGGGCATGTACACATGAGTGCAGTGCCTGTGCAGTCCAGAAGAGGGTTAAGATCCTTGGAGCTGTTGTTACAGGAAGTTGTGAGCTGCCATGTTGATGCTGAGAACTGAACTCAGGTCCTCCTGCAAGAGCAGTATGTGTGTGCTCTTCACTGCTGAGCCATCTCTCTAGCCCCAATCTATAGACTTTTTAAAGTTCGGAAGTAGACTTATGTGCACATGGTAGTTTAAGATAAAGGAGAGGGTTCAAGTTGAGGGAGGGAGAACAATTTTTGATCCCTATGTCCCCCACAATTCTAAATTACACATGGGATAAAGTGGGGTTTTTAAAAGGGTAGAGTAAACTAGAAAAAAACGATTTTTTTCTAATATTGAAATAAGAAATCTTTCTTCATCTAAGCATAATGGTTTACATCTGTAATCCCAGTGCTCAAGAGGCTGAGGCAAGAAGATTACAGTAAGATCAAGGCCTGCCTGGGTTACAAATTGAGTTCCAGGGTAGCCTGAGCAACAGAATAAGACACTACTGTCTCAAAAACAAAGGAGGGTTGGAAACATGGCATTATATTTAAAGCACTTGCCACACAACCAGAGGACTGAAGGTTAGATACTTAACACACAATACTGGGTGGCTGTGGCAGCTCACTGTAATTCCTGCCTCAGAAGGTGGAGACAAGGGACTCCAGTGCAAACTGGCTAAAAATACTAGCCATATCAACAGGTTATGGGTTTGATCCAAAGACCCTGCCTCAAAAAGAATAAGGTAGAGAACTCAAAGAAGACTCCCTTACTGATATCAGCTGCAGTCTTCCACGGGTAGGAGCACAGACATGTTTGCACATGTGCACACACATCACATGAATACACACATGACAAAAAGAAAAACAAAGCAAAACAAAAATAAAATAAAACTCAGCCTAAAGAATAGAAGAAATTAAGACACAAGTCTTTAATCCCAGCACTAGGGAGAAAGAGACAGGTAGGTAGATCTCTGTGAGTTCGAGGCTAGTCAAGACTACACAGAGAAACCCTGTCTCAAAAAACAACAACAACAAAAACAGCCAAAAACAAAACACTAAACAATCAAACGAACAACAACAAAATCCCAGAAGAATGGGGGAATTAGCTGTAAATCATAGGTCTAATACCCAGCTGGAATCCAAAACATTAAGGAAAAAAACCCCACAAACTCTTACACTTAATAAAAGGATCTGACTAGATATTTCTCAAACAACAACAACAACAAAAAACCAAACCACCAATTCAGACATTAAGCATCACTAGCTATTACAAAAATGTCAATTAAACCGGGCATGGTTGTGCACATCTTTAATCTCAGCAGTACGAGGGCAGAGGTAGGTGGGATCTCCTTGAGTATGAGTCCAGCCTGTTCTACAGAGAGTTCGAGACCCTATCTCGGGAGAGAGGGAGGGGGGAAAAAGGGAAAAATATAAATCAAAGCCACAGAGTATAGCACACAACCCACCAAGGTGGTTATTAATAAGAATACAGATTCTAAACAATAGCACTGATCCAGAGGAGGATGAGGATGTGGAGAAGTGGACACACATCACTGGCAAGAACCTAAATGCTAGGAAACCGTCTGGCAGTTCCTCAACACAACAAGAGTATATCACTCTGTAACTGCACTCCTAGGCACATATCCAAGATAATTAAAAGGACATGTTCATACACAAACATGTAAAAAATAAAAGTTCACAAGAGTATTATTTATAACAGCCAGAAATACAACACAATTCAAGTGTTCAAGGGAAGACTAAAATGTGGTCTATTCAAACTGGAATATTTTTCTCACCATTAAAAAAATGGCACACGCTACAATGTAAACTCTGAAAACTTTAACTCAGTCAGTGAAAGAAGTCAGGCAGAAAAAAAAAACCATACATATAATGTATGATTCCATTTTTGTTTTATGTTCATGAATGAATAGGAGCAGAACACAGACCTGGGATTGGCTAGAAACGAGAATTCCTAAAAATTGGAGAGTAGCTGCTAATGGTATAGGGCTTCCTTTTAGGATAATGAAAATGTCCCAAATTGACCAAGGCCATGGTCACACAATGCCACTTATCTGAGCAGTGTATAAGAAAATAACTATATATGAATCATATCTTAATAAAAGCTTGATTTTTGTTTGATTAGTTTTGTTGTTCTGAGACAGGGTCTCATGTAGTCTATGTTGGGCTAATCCTGCCCTCCACATCCCAAGTGCCAGATTATAGCAGTATGACACCATGCCCAGCTCAATAAATCTGTTTCTAAAGCTTTAGTTCATTGATCAAAGCCATCAAAATAAAACAGATGCTTTTCACCTGTGAGTATAGACAATACAGAAAAATAATCACCATGGTTGTTGTTGGTATATAAGAAAAGTACTCTCAAGTGTCTGGTAAAAGTACAGCTTAGAGTAATGTTTGAAAGACAAACTTCCAGACTTGGGAAAGAACCTGTATCAAAGGAAATGTGCACTCTTGGTTGTGGGGGTAGGGGTTGAGACAATGCTCGGCAACCCAGGCTGTCCTCCGTCTGCCTCTAGAATGATGAGATTATACGAAGGTGCCACCATCACTAACTGCATTTCATTCCCCCTCCTCTTCCTTTCTTTTCTTCTTCAAGGCACTGGGTATTAAACCCACAGCCTCAAGAATTTTAAGCATGTGCTTTATGGATGAGTTATATGAACAGCCCAAATACACATTCCTTTGGCTCTGTAGACCCACTTCTTTTAACCTACTGTTAAGGAAGTAACCGGACAAAGATGTGCTATAATGTATATGCAAGGTTAAGTATCACATTGATTAATGAAAAATGTAAATGCCTATAAAAGATGGCCTAATTAAACACTGTCACAGGGCTATATTGAAATAGTATAGAGCCATCAAATATATGACAGATCTCAAATAACTCGAGTCAAAGATGAATAACCCTTTTTTTAAATATCTGATAGACAAAAAAATGAGAATACAATACAAAGTGACTATTACGCTTAAGGCACCAAATAATAACATCAGAGTAGATTTGTCAGCTTTAACAAAAAGCTACTTAAAGTATATTTAGAACTTAGTATTTAGAAATCTATAAGTCACTCAGTTTTTTCTTATTAACTCTGTGTTGGTATCTTTTCTGAGAAAACCCTTCACAAAAAGCATAGTTCTATAACGACAAGTGGATCTTTCAGGGTCTAGCTTTACCTACTTTTTGAAAACTAATGTATTGCGTCAATGTTTTATAGAAAGTATTCATATTTGTTTGTTTGTTTGTTTTCGAGACAGGGTTTCTCTGTAGCTTTGGAGCCTGTCCTGGAATTAGCTCTTGTAGACCAGGCTGGCCTGAAACTCACAGATATCCACCTGCCTCTGTCTCCTGAGTGCTGGGATTAAAGGCATGTGTCACCACAACCTGGCTCATTATTTTTATAACCAAAACATTCCTCTTTTGAGAGGAATTACTGGAAAAATGAAATTAGAAGAATCATAGAAAATGATAAAGAATTAGAGCTGGGGAGATATCTCAGTAGTAAAGAGCTTGCTGAAGGCAAGTGTTAGGCATGGAGTTTGGATTCCCTAGAACCCATATAAAAAGCCAGGTAGGCACTGGAAGGCAGAGATGGAGGATTACCAAAGCTAGCCAGCTAGTTAACCTACCTAAAACAGTGAACTCTGAGATCAATACATAAACAAGGTAGAGAGTGATTAAAGACAAAAAAGACACTAACCACTAAACTCTGGCCTCCACATGCACACGCACAAACATACCCTACATAACCCAAAAGAGGAAAAAAAGAAAATGATGAAAAATTAAGTATAAAAAATAGACAGGTGCAGAGAAATGGCTCAGTGGTTAAGAACACAGCACCCATATAAAAAAGCCAAACACTTGGTGCATACCTGTAACCCCACTTCTGTGAGGGATGAAAACAGGAAGATTGCTGGGACTTGCTGGCTTCCTGCCTAGTCAACAAAATGCAAGTGGCAGCTAAAGAGAAAGATCCTGTCAACAGTGACAGAAAAAGACAAATGACAGCCTCTTCTGGACACATGTACACATGTACCTACACAATCTGTGCCTATTCTCTCTCTCATATACACACACACAATCATTTTTTTTAAGAGCACAGTTGTTAGCACAAAAAAAAAAATCAAAACTGTGTAAAGTGCAGAGAATAAGTGTTGTGGAGTGGCCAGTCACATGCAGGACATTTGTATCATATCCCCTTCATAAAGCTCAGGGACTGTCATGAAAGACAGGAGGAAAGACTGTAAGAGCCAGAGGCTGAGGAGGAACTAGAGTGAAACTTTGTCCTCTGGACACGACAGGACTGCTACACCCATAAACTCAGAGACCATGGTTTGCCTGCACACGCTCAAGCCAGTCAACATTCTAGCACGGTGTGAAAGGGTTCATGAGCCCATACTGAAGAGCTATGGACAGTTGGTGCAGGCTTTCTTAAAGAATGTGGTAGGTCAATCACACTCCAGTGGAAGCATATGGGAGCACAAATTGGAGCTGACTGATCATTAAAAAAATAAAAGACACTAAGCTGAGTTAGAGATGGGTGAGTGAGAGGAGTTATGGGGAAAAGAGGTGTGTGTGTGTCTGTATGAGTGCGTGCAAGAAATATGTACTATTAATGAAATTCTCAAAGAATAAAAATGTTTTAAAAGTATATAAAGAAAAGTACTAGAAGATGAAATTAGTAGCTTGTAATGCACATGTGTAAAAGCCTTATTAGTTAAGAAACCTAAGGCAATAATCCTCATCCCTCCTGGTTTTCCTCAGAGACACTTGCTAAAGGGCACAGGCACTACTGGTTAAAGTTCCAAAGGACTACTAGAACCGGTTTAGATCGATGTTTCAATAGATTAATATTCTAAAATTAATCTTCACAATAGGAATAAAACATTCAAGATGACTAACCCTCCTGGCTAACTGTCATGCTGGAAAGAAGAACGCCAATGACAAAGTGTGAGACCACACTTCACAGAAATAACACTCATAGTGAGTGGATCTCTGAGTGCCAGGCCAGCCTGGGCTACAGTGTGAGTTCAGGGCAGCCAGGGCTACATGAGAGAGAAAAAAACAAAAATAAAACTGACGCTCATTCTCACTAAAGCAACTGAAAACAAGTGGAATAGTAAAGATGATCCATAAACTAGGAAAAAGATTTGAAGTGTACATCATAATTTGCAAATAACAATAACAGAGTAATGTTTCTCTTCCTCTTGGCCATCTTCATTTTACAGGTACCCAGTGACAGGATGAGTTCAAGGTCTAATAACCATTGACTCTTGTAGTATTTATCCATCCTCAAAGCAGGGACTCATTCAGGGGTCCCAAATGATAAAAAAAGCCAACGTCCAGGGGCAAGCACTTTGGCTAGGCTGTGAGGAGGCTATGTCACAGCTGGACCCTACCCTGAACATCTCTGCTCTCCTCTTTCACAAAGTCAGACCTTGCTAATGAAACATGCTAAGAGGCTCCTAACAGGACAGACAGCAAAGCATAAAAATCAAACAACTCAAAAAAAAAAAAAAAAGACCATATTCCTAAACATAAGAACTTTAATTCTTACCAATAATCAAAGAAACACAAATGAAAATAAAGATGATGACATGATTATTCCTACAAAAGTGTTCCCACTCTTGGGAAGACGATGTGGTGCTGGGGACCAGGTACACAGTCATTGCTGGAAGGCAATGGTGGTGCATGTCTTTAATCCCAGCACTTGGGAAGCAGAGACAGGTAGATCTCTGTGAGTTTTGAGGCCAGCCTGGTCTACATAGTTAAGTTCCAGAGCAGGTTCCAAAACTACAGAGATACCCTGTCTCAAAATAAATAGGTAGGTAGGTAGGTAGGTAGGTAGGTAGGTAAAATGGATGGGTGGATGGATGGATAAGCAAGCAAGGTAAGTATTTTTAAACATCTATTTTCATTTTACGTGTATGTGTGTGCCTGCATGTATTTATGGGCACCACATACATGATAGTGCCTGCAGAAGCAAAAGGAAAACATCAGATTCTCTTCTTGAGAGGAAGATACTAGGAACTGAACTCAGGTTCTTTGATCTTAACCATTAAGATGTCTCTCCAGCCCCCAAATATATACCTTTTAAAACAAGAATTAACTCATATCAAATAGGTAAACACACAAGGTAGTATAGAGTAAGAGCATACATTGGTTTGAAGATTCCAAGCCACTAAGAACATGAACAAAACTCACTGATCCAGATGTGTAGCACAATTAATAAAAACAGAAACAAACAAACAAAACCACCCAGAGACAGAAATTAGGGTTTAACCTAAAGGTCAGAAAATCAAAACAGCCAGCCACTGGCTCTTATCTCTACTTCAGTGCAAAATGGTGAACCTACCTCCAGGAATCTCAGAATGAGGCTGTGTGTGAGAGCTGTCTCCTCCCATCTTATATGCCTCTCTAGGACTGGGATTAAAGGTGTGCACCACTGGGATTAAAGGCGTGCACCACCCGTTTTCTATGGCAAACTAGTGCGGCTACTGTGATTAAAGGTGCACTGTCATCACTTCCTGGTCTGTAAGGCTAACCAGTGGGGCTATTTTACTCTCTAATCTTCAGGCAAGCTTTATTTATTAAAATACAAATGAAATACCACTACACAAATGCATCAGGGCATAGTCCATTCATATACTGGTTGGCTTCACTAAACATGACCATTAGACATGGTGGCAGTTTGACAGTTTGCTTTTTGTTTGTCGGTCTGTTCTGCAGCCTGGAGTGGTGAGCTAATATGGTAGCGACACTGCAAGACACCACTTGACCTGAGTATGGATGCTGAGAACATCTGACAACAGGAAAACATTATTGAACATTCAATGACCAAAAAAATTAATTCAAAATCAAATGGGAAACAACCCCGAGCTTTGTCTGGCAGTGCTCACTGTGTTATATCACATGACTCCACTGTAGTAACCTCAGCTCTGAACACAATGTGTGCACATGCATCATGCCAAATCAACACTAACACTACCTAGAACACCTGAGGCTCAAGACTGCATGTTTTTCTGCACATACAAATTTTTCTGTTCTTCAAGAAACATGACGATTTAATTACAGAAAACAAAGACTGAATATTTCCCTTCTGTCATTCCTGAGCAGTAATGTTTATGAATTTGTTTTATTTTGTGTGTATGGGTGTTGTGCCTGGATGACTGTCTGTGCACCACTTGCATGTCTGGTGCCTCAAGAGGCTGTCCCATTCTTGAACCTAAGTTACTGGTGGTTGTAGCTACCATTAGGGCACTGGAAACTGAACCCAGGGTACTCTGAAGAGTAGCAACCAGTATTCTTAACCTCTGAGACATTATCTCCAGTTTCAGTGTAACGGAAAGTTTGATTTTAAAATTGAGTTTCTGACTTGAGCTCCAATTCAAAAAAAAAAATCATCAAATTAAATTGTGGCTTGGGACTAGTACTGAATTTCCAATAATTTCCAAAATGTCCCCACATACACTTTGCAATACATTTATACAAAGCAGCATTCTTAGCACCGACAATTATAAAATCAAACTATCAACTACAAAAATCATCAAAGATGATCTATAAACTGCAGAGTCAAATATCCCAATGATCTAAAGGTAAATTTATGAACTTATGTTATCAGAAATGCTTTGTAGACCTATTTTATACACCTACATTACCACGGTCACATGAACATTTCTTGAACAAAAACGTGGTCTTGAATGAAGTTTTAAAAACCCAATTCTATCCCAAGAATATACTCAGAGATATGAAAAAAGAATATATATTTGTTTATATATAAACAAGCTTACCCTGACATTCCTCTTAGAAAAGTAAGTTATATCTAGTAAATGTTCAAGAATAAGCAAGGTTTCAAAGAATTTTGTCTTAAACATTAAGGAGAAAGGATCAAGAAAGAAGTGGTTTTCTCCCTCCATATACTCACAGACCCAAGCAGATGCATGCAGTGAGCTTTGGTTCTGAGGTGGCTTTTGAGATCTAGACACACGCAAACTCTACATGTCTTTGCTTCTTGAACACTACTCCAACACCTTGAAACACAATCCTCTGTAACTTCTGAAAACTACTTCAAAGCAAAAACCAGGGGAGCCAGAACACAACACTCTGCAATACTGTTTTGCAATACTCCAGGACCCGGCAACCACTGAGAATACAAAGCTGAGGATTAAAACAGAAAGTGTGCATCAAATATACACAGCTATCAAAGCCTAGCATTGTGCCATGTGCCTGTAACCTCAGTACTCGAAAGTTTGAGGCATGAGTTCAAGGCCATCCTGGGCTACATATTAAGAACCTGTCAAAACAAAACCACCACAGCTATTTCCTAGAAGAAGGGAAAAATCACTCAGAGACAATGGAACAGCATGTGGTAAGAAGGGAACACACTTATACACATCTCCTATATTCTCTAAGGAAAAGTGCCATAAGCTGGAAAACTAAGCAAGAAACATTCTGAAACCTCTCGGTGACCACAAAAACAGATTTCTTGCCTTTTTCCTGGAGGATTCTGAATCTGGTAAGCCAGGTAAGGCTCAAAATGCACCATCACTGACATGGATACTGAGATGCACAACTATGTACTGAAGTTCAGGACACAGTCCAAGAAAGTCTAGCATTCATGTCTTAGCACTCAGATGATACCAGCATCACTGTATCCAGCAGGCTATGCTGGCAGGATGCAGCACTGTAACTCTCCTCTGTCTGAAGAATCCTCTGACCAGCCATATTTCTCCCTCCCATTTAGAGAGAGGTGTCTATCAGCAGCTGTCCTGGCCTTGTCCAAACATATACCTCAAAATTTTAACACACAACAAAAACAAATTATAACCTCATACTCATGAGCAATTTAAAATAAGCTAAGCAGCATAGCTAATGAATCTCCATTACATCCTTAAGAATACTGAAATCCCCTCTATAGTGTTGTTTCCAACGTTTCTTATTTTAAAAACCCACATATAGGAACTTCCTATCAGAAAATAACCCTGCAGGGACCTGCTAGGCCATGGAGATGCAGTTCTTTTATTTCTTAAACATTTTCTGCCTAAGAAAAGTAAGTTCCACCTCAAACACTTGTTCTATGAAAATGGCTGCAAGTCCAATCCAAAGCTTGGAAAAAACGTCACCAGGAATCAGGTGCTTTTCTTGAAAATGGGTAGGGGTTAACAGAAAAAAAAACCTGGGTGTGGAACAACCCTTCCACAGGGATGGCCTAAGACCACTGGAAAACATAGCTATTTACACTATGATCCATAACAGTAGCAAACTATAGTTATAAAACCAACAAAAATAATTTTCTGGCTGGGGGTCAGCACACCATGAGGAACTGTATTAAGGGTCACAGCATTAGGAAGGTTGAGAACCACTGCCCTAAGGTCTCTGTGGCATCACCTTCACATCTTGCCTTGGTGAGGCCTTGTCTGATGGTTCTACCTTAACTACTGCATGGCATATAGGCCGTTGGGGTTTCCTGTTTTCCACTAAAGGGCAAGCTCGCCTTCTCTCACAAATCCCCTCTAGGGTTCCTACCATACCTGGACCCATGGCAGGGCACAGCAAACCTAATGAAAGAATCAAACAAATGACTGCATATCATTTCATTCTCAACACCAGACGGAATGCTGAAGTCATGAGGGAAGGGAGAAGAGTCCCTTGGCCCACAGCTATGAAGCTTCAGTTGCCCATGAAGAACATAACCTGTGTAATTTGGCATCAGTGTCCCTAACATGAACTGTCTGGAACCAAAGTCTACTGGCTCCTAAAAATTACCTCTTGTGCTGGTTAGTTTTTGTCAGCTTGACACAAGTTCAAGTCATTCTGAAAAAAGCGAACCTCAGTTCTAAAAAAAGGCCTCCATAAGAGTGGTGTCTAGGCAAGTTTGTGAGGCATTTTCTTAATTAATGATTGATGTGAGAGGGTCCAGCCTAATGTGGGTGATGCCACCCTTAAGAAGGTGGCACACGCCTTTAATCCCAGCACTCGGGAGGCAGAGGCAGGCGGATCTCTGTGAGTTCGAGGCTAGCCTGGTCTACAAGAGCTAGTTCCGGGACGGGCACCAAAAGCTACGGAGAAACCCTGTCTCGAAAAAAAGAAAAAGGTGGACTTGAGTTTTGAAAGGCACACCGAGCAAGTCATGACCAACAAGCAGTAGCATTCTTCCATGGTCTTTGCTTTCTTGACTACAGGTTTCTGCCTTGAGTTCATGTGTTGACTTCTTTGAATAAAGGACAGTGATATAGAAGTGTAGGCCAAATAAAACTTTTTCTCCCCAAGATGCTTTTGGTAGTTTAACATAGAAATAGAAAGCCAAATTGAAACAACTCTCAAAGTATAATTCCCTCCAACCCTGGTTCCTCCAAAAAGGGAGAAGGTCATTAGTTCAGGGCATTTTATTTTTCTTTTTTAATGTAGCAGATCTAATTTTTTATATCAATGTTTCCTTGCCTTGTAAAATCTATGCATTTTAAGACACCAGATATAATGAAGAAAAATTCAAGAAAGATCACAATATACAGTTAAGGAACTGCAAACAGTGTAAGCCTAGGCTAAGGAAACCATTCCCAGGTGAACTCAGGGCAGCTAAAACATTGGGATACAATTAAAACCCCACAAAAAGGAAACTGCATGGCCATGAACAAGCCAAATTCCCTCAGAACCTCAATTTCCTCACCAACAAATGGGATCTGTGAATGATGCCTCTCAAGAATTCATTGCAAGAATAAGGTAAATACTGAAAAAGATGCCATGCAGTCTGTGCCTTGATCTCTTTACTTCAATGCTCCACTGAAGGTTGTTCCAGAATGTTCATGGGCACATGGCTTGACATTGCCTGGCCCATCCTGTGCCACCAGAATAAACAGTACAGGTAAAGGACCTAGTTTACTCCCCAAAGGTATCTAAGAATCTTTCTCAAAAGTTCACATGTGCCTTTCTAAGAAAGCTGCCTGGAGTGAGCACTACAGCTTTTGTAGACAAAAATGTTTCCTTAGCTTACTTGATTGAGGGAGCCAAGGGAAACAGTGTTGGCTGAATTTGTCCAATATTCCAGAAAATAAAAGAACAAGGCATGCTGCTACTGATCCTCCTGACCATCCTTCAAAGCAGAGGTTCCCAACAGGGACAGTTGTACCCCAAGGAACATATTTTGTTAGTGCCTGGCGATACTAGATTGTAATGACCAGTACAGAGGAAGGGTCATAGGTTACTGTCAAACATTACCAAGGTTCCAGGTGGTCCTGTAGGAAAACACTTGTTACTGCAGAGGCTGAAAGGAGCCTTGTTGTAGTACTGAAAGGAGAAGGTAAGTTCCTCTGCTGAGTCCCTCTGTGAAACCCTTGGCCACTATACCTGGAGAGTTTAGATCTCCAAAGTAGCAGCCAAGGCTGGCAGAGGGTCCTGGAGTACAGGGATTCTGTCACTCTGGAGTAGAGTGGAAAGGAGAGGACAAGAAGACAGAGAAAAATTGAAAGAGGAAAGGAAGGAGAACATTAGGTAAGGGATTCCCCTGTTTAAAACATAGAATACAATAAAAAAAGAAAATAACTCAATGAAGCCTAAATGTGTGCCTGGGTACCAAGCAGGCACAGACAATGACAGCTGGACCCAGAGTTCATGCCACTGTCTTCTGAGGGAGAACTAATAATAAAACATGGGAGAGACCAAGCTTCCAGATTCCAGAGGCTAACACTGTTCCCACAACCCTGGACAACTCTGGCAACCAAAAGCTACTGTAAGGAAGGTAGGAGAGCTAAAGGGACTGTCATAAGAACAAAAAACAAAAAATCATTGAGTGGTTTTGAAAACAGGTGGGTTTTACTGCTTTAAAAAAAAGAAAAGAGGAAAGAAAAGAAAAACAAGTATTAACAGTGATAGCCTCTTCCCACTGTTTCTACTTTCTGACTATGCATTTAGTGGAGAAAAGGCCTCTCAACACTTGCATGCCAAGAGCTTCAGAACAGTGCTCTGACACTCTACACTTCTCTTAATTCTGAGATATACTAAAGTTAGAGAAGCTCTTACAGGGGGAAGAAAAATAAACAACACTCAGGAACTCTTTCTGCTAGTATTTCAAAATTAGCTTTTCAAGGCCAAAAGACAACTTTCTAAAAAGCATGGTCAACTTTTTGCTAAGACTTGTCAAATCATTACTGTAGAAGTATATGGACATATGGAAGGCTCACTGTCACCAAAAAACACAAGGAAGAAGGGAAGTGACCACCTGCACATTATGCCTTCAGCTGTTGAGATGTTACCACTGAGGACCAGAGGCCAGCCCTCAGTGTTCTAAACTAACAGATTCTATTCTGGGCAAAAGGAGACACTTCCATTAATACCTTGGTTTGTTAGGTTAGAGATTCCACAGACAAATTCCTGTTATAGCTGGGAACTCTTAGGAAGAATGAAGATGCCGGGCAGTGGTGGCGCCTTTAATCCTTTAATCCCAGCACTCGGGAGGCAAGGGCAGGCAGATCTTTGTGAGTTTAAAGCCAGCCTGGTCTACAAGAGCTAGTTCCAGGACAGGCTCCAAAGACACAGAGAAACCCTGCCGGGGGGGTGGGGGAGAATGAAGATGTGAAATCATCTATAAAGGCATACCTAACATCTGTCTCATCAGTACTACATAATTCTTGTAATACAAATGTCTTTTGACTGTAACAAAAATCAATCTTCTGCTGACAGCTTCAACCTACTAATAAACAGCAAGGTAAGTCAGTCTTGACGATACTCAGAATTTTGCAAAGGTAAAATAATTCACACACAATTCCATCAACAAAAGGAATGTAGGAAAAGCAGCTAAATCAACCTTCCCTATCCATCTTGTTGCTAGTTCAACCAGAAAATACAAAGTTCACTGTGCTCTTTGGCTTTGTGGGTTGCATTCCTATCACCAACAGCACACTCTCAGTTACAGCTTTTCAATATAAGCACCATAATCCATATGCCAAAGCACCCACAAAGACCCGAAGTACAGAAAACCAAGGGCAACTTACCATATTTGGCACATTGGTGACTGAAGTATTCTTGATATCTGTAGGAAAAGCAGGCAAACTATTGACCATGCTCTGCTTGCTGGATAACTGGGGGTTCACTCCAGTGGCTCCCATCTGCTGCCCTCCAGTTTGACTAAAGGGTTGTCCAAATGGACTTGTGTTACCAGTCATTCCCATCTGAAACAAAACCAAGAACAATCATCTGTTATGACACAATCAATCCCACATGAAAAAAAAAAAATAGATGTTAGAAATGCTAGCCTGACCCACTGAGGACAAGGTGTGATCTCCTGTAACCCCTCCATCCAATTATAAATAAAAGCCTCATTATCAGAGTTTGCTGTTAGAATCGTGGAAAGACGAGTTTCATTTACAAAGTTAATTCTACAAATAGAAAGCTAACAAAGTGGCTTAAACGACCCCCATCCTAACCACCATCCCAGAAGAGGCAGCACTTTCCTCCCCTCCCTACTGGCCAAAGCCCTGTCCAGCACCAGCAAGTCCTACATAGCAGAGGGCCCCAGTTGATGATCATAGGGGCTTCTCCAGCGAATTTTTAATTACTCCCTAAATGTTTTGCTTCTCTCAGGTTCCTCATCGGATTTTTAACTAAGTTTCAACTAGTTCAAAATGCAGAGTAGGAACACTAGCAACGAAAGGATAAAATATGTGGGCTCTGCATTAAAAATGATCCAGCCAGGCAGGTGATGGTGAGTGAGGAGGGTGAAAACTGAAGGCACACTAACTGCCAACTTCACAACAGTAGAGACTGTAACACCCATTATTACACATGCTGAATATTTTCTCTAACAGAGTTTTTTTTTCTTTTAGACTAAGCTGAAATAAAACCAACTATCCAGTAAATTAAGGCTGCCTCCAGGCCAGCCACACACAGGTCCAATTAGCTCCAACATCCTTGAGTATATGTGGGAGACCTCAAAATAGTGTCCAAATAAGTACCTGGTCCCCTTGAGGAGGAATAAAGAAACAGGGTGCTCTAGCTGACCACCTCTTTTTTTACAGAGCTTTACATTTTTTACATTTATATTTTTTACATTCTTCTCTGATGTCTATTACTTGCTCTGCATGTCTGGCATCATATTTTGTTAAATGTTTGGAGTGGGAAGAACAATCTTGAGCAGGAAGACCTCCAAGGGCCAAAGTTCTATTCAGGAAATTACAAGTAAGCTGGGGTCCTGTACATTGTGAAAATGTGTTTTTCTCATTAATAAAAAAATATTAACTGAGTTAGTAAAAAAGGCACGCAGGAAGTATAGGTGAGACAACCAGACTAAGGATGCTGGGGGGAAGAAGGACAGAGAGTCACAGAAATCTGGAAGGTTGCAAACATGTAGGAAGAAGCAAGATGAATGTGCCGTACTGAGAAAAGGTACCAAGCCATGTGGCAGAGCATAGATAAGAAATATGAGTTAATTTAAAATGAGTTAGCTAGTAACAAGTCTGAGCTATTAGCCGACCATTTACAATTAATATTAAGCCTCTGTGTTGGTTATTTGGGAAGCAGCTGCTAAAAAGACAGGAAAAACTCCACCTATACTGGGGATGCTCAGAAGATAATTTCACTATATGTTCTAGGTCATAGTTTTCATACCCAACAACATACACTGGTTAACTTCTAACTAAGAAGTCACTACCACACTCAGCTGGTAAGCTCACTCTGTATAATGTATATTCCTTTCATGGCAGTCAATCTTTTTGCTTCCAAGGTCTCTAGATCACTTAATTTCTTTTAGCTCTAAAAGTCTAGGTTGCAAACAAATCCACACACAACACAGCTAACTCCAACTGATGTTAATAATGCCTATATGCCAAAGGAGAAGGGAAGAGGAGTTTGCTATGTGCACCTGAGCTTTCTCACCTATATGAAAGTGAACCCATTCTAGCTGCAACTTTTGTACTAGGTATTTAATGTGAGTAATCAGAAACACAAATCCTTCACCAAATCCAGGAATGAGGCTCAACCCCGAGTTCAGGAGACTTAAGTCAAGGCAGTAGCTAAGTGAGTAGAAAGGGCATTCCTGATTGGAACAAGAATCCAACTGTCATCTCAAACTCAGAAAAACAAACAGAATTTTTTGTTCTCAGAAAGCAACACACTAGGTTAACTCAAGTAGCAACCACTACTCTATGTTTTATTACATAACTCAGACAGGCCATTATACGCTTGGTGGAAAAGTGCTTTACCAACTGAACCATCTCACTGGCCCTCACGTACTGTGTTCTTAAGGTCCTGGAATTTGAAAAACAGTAACAAAAACTCACAGAAGTAAAACTTCCCATTTCTAAATTTCTCTATTTTGAACCAAACCTTTTTGAGCGCATGCTTTCATTCACCCACAATCAATCCACCCTCACTGTTCACGAGTATTTGTCAATGTCTGCTATGAGCCATGCCCAGTTGAGAATGTATAGAGAGAGCTTTCCAACTCTCCAAGGACTTGGCTTCTTATATACTTGAACTTGACAAACATTAAAAACAAAAAACAAACAAACAAAAAAAAAAACCAAGCAATGTTGGCTAGAGGCTTCCAGATTAATTAGAATACAACAGCAAGAATAATTAGCACCAAGAACCAAAGTAGGTAGCATGTAGGGTATGGGAAAGGTCCAGTGCCACCATATGACCCTGCACTGAAGAAAGAGACCACAAGTACCAGAACAATAAACTTCCCCCAAGGGCTCTCTATGATTCTGAAAGCATGCCTAACCCATTCTTTATTTATGTATTTTATGTATATGAGTGCTGTATTTGCATGTATTCCTGAGTGACAGAAGAGGGCACCAGATCCAGTATAGATGGTTGTGAGCCACTATGCAGGTGCTAGGAATTGAACTCAGGACCTCTGGAGGAGCAGTCAGTGTTCTTAACCTCTGAGCTATTTCTCCAGCCCCTGAACTATTCATTTAAAAAGTCTGTTTCTGAAACTGCAAACATTCTTGAACCATTCCAAAGACCACCTTGCCAAGGTGAAAATCAGGAGTGTGTATCTGGTCAGATAGGTTAGTGTTTGCCTGATTAGACTCTAGCACTTTCTAGCTGGTTGATTTTAAGGAAAAATACTGTATTTCAAAATATTCTCATAGGTTTCTTTAGAAAATGTCTTCTTCCCTCTCTATTCCAATTACCTCCACTCCTTTCTTTAATTTTAGATTACTAAGATATCGTCTTGCTGCATTTGTTGCCTAGGTTAGCTTTGAACTCATGATCCTCCCATCTCAGCCTCGTGTACATTAGCACACTCCACTTTCTTCAGGAAATTTCTTCACATCTTTTCTCCTTGACAAGCTGACCATTTCAGCATGGCTTCAAGTCCCAAAAGGTTAAGAATCATAGGCAAAGTCTTAGGTCATAGACAGCATACTGCAGGCATCCAGTTCAAAGGAACTCACTACACATTTTCAAAGTTAGAAGCAAAAGTCCCATCCTGAACCTATAACAAAAAACTACAGACTAACTAAGGAGGTCCAAACTATAGCATCCGGCACCACACCCTTTCCTGCACCAGTCCGTTCTCAGTCAGATCAGAGCTAGTAGCTAAATTTTGAGTCAAAGACGTAGACCTAAGTCTCCAAGAAGTCACCACAGTTCAAATCAAGTGGCTTGTCCCATCTTAAAAAAAAAAAAAGAGAGACAGATTAAGTAGAAATCAATGATCTTGGCTGCATATTTAAGGAAAAGCCATTCACTTTAGAATATCTAGATTTCTGCATTACCAATTCTGTATTCATTCTTCATTCATCAAATCAAATTATCTATAGCCACAAGTCTAGGTTAATACTTAGCACCAGTGCTCACAATAAAACAATAAAATTGAGATGTCTAAACCAATCAGTAATCAAAATACTTAGTCCTTTTAATTTCCTAATAGTTACTTGTTAATAACCTAATAAATTTAAAGCTAAGTTTATCAGATTTAGTTTAAATTTGCTACTGAAACTCTTGAGTATAACCCAAAGCAAAAAAGGAACTGTCAGTGATAATTCAAGTTCATCTCAAAAGACAGAAAAGTAAAGTAGGAGTCAAAAACAAAACCAACAAAAACTCTCCTAAAATGGAATCTATTAAATAATGCTTCACAGCTCTATCTACTTGCCATGAAAAAGCACGGTGACGATGTATGCCAATCAGTCACCTAAGAATCTGCTTATCTGGCAATGTCCTTCTTCACTAGGAGAATAAAATTATGCAAATTTCAGTACTAATGAGTGAAATGTACACAACAGATAGGTAAGAGAGTCTGTGCAGCCAAGGTAGGAGATCCACGGAGCTCGGGAAGGGCCTGTGGGCCAGGGAGAATCCCATGCAAGCTTTGCTCACTAACACAAGGGCACTCATGGCAAACTGGCAATTATCCACCAACCAGACAGAAGAAGCTGCTCAGGTCCTGGGCTGCACAACCACAATCAACTGACAGCCTCCAACACAATGGAAGAAAGGATGGGGCTATCCTTCTGACAGATACCATCATAAAAAGATGATGGAAAGCACAGAGCATTGTTCAACTCTACAAAGTTGCCATAACAGTACTTATGCCAACCCATGCCGAGTCTGTCTTGGGCATAAAACCAGGAAATCTTGCTTCCCTCAAACATTTATCTCACATTGAAGGTGCTTAGTTTTTGGGGAGAGAACTCAAAAAATGACCACTCAAAGGCATCACCACTTTAAGACCTCCCCCTCCCCCAACAAGAGCATATGTCAGTCCTGGAGAAAGCAAGTCACTGAAGCCAGGGCACAACAGCACAGCATGATGAGGGGGGTAGGGGGAACGCTGCTGTCTTCTTTCTATTTTCTAAATTTTGTAAGCGAAGACTGGTCAAGTGTTGATTTCACAAGCTTTGAAGATCTCTGAGTTCAGCTCCTCAGCACTAATGTAAAAACTGGGCACCAAGTCAGGCAGTGGTGGTGCACGCCTTTAATCCCAGCACTCAGGAGGCAAAGGCAGGCAATCTGCGAGTTCAAGGTGTGAGTTCCAGGACAGCCAGAACTACAAAGAGAAACCCTGTCTCAACACTCCCCCCCCCCAACAAACAAACAAACAAATAGCTGGGCGCAATAACATGCACCTGTAAGTCGTAATCACACCAACACATACTTATACCTGGTCATGCTAAAAATGCTGAAGACACTTTAGAGCTGATTTCTACAGGATGGCAGTTTTGTATTTGATCACAACACAAATAGGAGAACAGTCTGTCAATAAAGAAAATTCTCTTGCCTTATTTCCTATGCCAACAAACCTTGACTCTGGTGTAAGACCCCATTATGTTCTAACCTAGAAACACACTTCTCCCTCCCCAAAAACCAAACAAATCTGGGCACCAGAACACTAACCCATTAGCCTCAATGAGCACCTCTGGTTGCAGAAAGCCTCCTCAGTTTACTTCAATGGGAAACAAATACTATTTCCTACTTATAACAATATAATAAAACAAGCTCTGGGCTCCAACAGAACACAAAGATTCTCTGCACTGCACTAACCAAGAGAGCATCCTAACTGTTCACCTTTCTCTCCAAACTCATCAAGCAAGATCTCTATCAAATCAAAAAGACAAGTCACAGAAATTCAAAAGTTAGAGGGCTTAAGGCAAATTGCACTAACATTGAAAAGGTGGTGGGTCGAAGGCACAGGTCAGTCACTGCAAAGAAGGCCCCTTCCCAGGGCAGGCTTTACAGGAGTGCTATGCCACACATCTACCTTCTTGCCTCTCTGCAGGACAGGAGCAGAGAGAGGCGTTTTCTCCATATTGAGACCACACCAGTGATAGCTCCTCTCCCAAAAGAGCCGTCCATATTCCACTGGGCTGAAACAATGGGCAGACAACTTGAATTGTCGGTAGGGACAGAACAGAGGATGTTTGTTTAAAGTATTAACACTTGATATGAATGTATGTGTGTGTTAAAAGATATATTATTAGATATTCAAAGGAGGTCAATTCCTAAGAGCTCCAAGAATGAATATTGCTTGCCCATGAGAAAATGAACTTAAGCTAATGCAATACTCAGAGAACAAGCAGCTCAGCCCTGACCTCAAAGAACCCCATTCCTCATGTCAGAGTTTTACTGCACAAATAACCACTCATGAAATCAATCATCTCACAACAAATGCACAAAACAGGAACATTCAGGTGACCACAGTACATTTGCATCTCCAGATGACCATTCTAATATTGAAAGGAAGGTCCAACTCCAACGAAATGCCAGATAGATATGACCAAATCTAATGGGACAGGTTATGTGACCACCAGGAAGGGGAATACAAGCAGACACATGCGGCCATACAGGAGCTCACAAGAACTCAGCAGGACCATGGGGAATGCTTCTAGTGACAAGTGCTAAGTTTGATATGATTTCAGTAAGACCAGGAGTTATTTTTCCAAAAGTAGACTTCAGTTTTCCTCATAATTTTATATACACTTAAACCACATACCATAACAAATGGAGGGAGGGGAGACCTGAAAACATACCAAAAAAAAAAAAAAAAAAGACTTTCAGCCAAAGCTGCTACCCGTCACTTCACAGACAACCAAAGGGTTGCCTAGAAAGCTCAGGAACATCAGAGATCAGCTCAAGACCTCATTCTAAGTGTCATATACTCAAACCAGAGGCACTGTCCTACACCAGGAACATTCAGGTGACCACAGTGCATTTGTCCTACACCATTGCATAGAACTATGTCTTCTAAGTACACCACACTGAAATGAGAACCACTGGACAGAGACACTGGCTCTGTCTACAAAGACCTGGAAAATTACAGCCAGCAGGACAATGGCAATACAATGTCTGATGTAAGGGGCGTAACAAATATTAGCACACTACCCCAAGTAAGATGCCATTCACAGAAGCAGGAATTTTTTTTTTTTTTTTTTTTTTTTTTTTTTCGAGACAGGGTTTCTCCGTAGCTTTTGGTTCCTGTCCTGGAACTAGCTCTTGTAGACCAGGCTGGCCTCGAACTCACAGAGATCCGCCTGCCTCTGCCTCCTGAGTGCTGGGATTAAAGGCGTGCGCCACCACCGCCCAGCACAGGAATTTCTTGTAGTCGAGCCTGTGAGCTTTGGGGTATTAGCTTGGTCTGAATGGTGGCTCTGCCACTTGTTATCTGTGTGACCTTTCCCGGGCAGTTTACTTAAGTCTCTCCATGTTTTGGTGTACAATGGAGATGAAAATACCTCCTTCTAATGGCTGTGTAAGGATTTGAAAGAAAAAAAATATAAAGAATTCCAAATTGGAGCTGCCATAGAGAAAGTACACAAATGCTGACTACTTGTATTCTCATGATTATTCTGAGGCTTTGGGGGTCAAATTACACTAAATATGGCTTCTTTCCAAAGTTTGCCTACAATAATAATGAAATAAAGGAGCAGAATTTTGAGAATGTCAAGTGACTGGGAGGATCTTACACACAAATTGGCAGCAAGAGGGCAGCTGGGATCACTGTATCAGATTGAGAGAAATGTTCAGAGGACTATGAAAAACACAAGGATGAGAGAGAGCACTCTTAGGACTCACTACCTGTAGAAATACCATGAAGAGACAATTATTTTCAAACTATCCAGGTAAATCATAAATATTTTCAACTTGAAAACTTTGTTCATCCCAACTTAAAAGATATTAAGAAGCAATTGAGTATGGTAGTACCCACCAATGGTCCCAATACCTAGGAAGTTGAGGCAGGAGAATCAGACTAAGCTACATAGGAAGACTATCTCAAGAAAAATAAACAGAAATATACTGGCATAATGCACATTAGCTAAAATTTGAACAAAAACTTGAACAAAAACGCTCATGAATAAACAAACCAAGGTGCTTCCTGCTAGCATGTAGGCCACACAGCAACTGCTCCACTTGGTGCATCTTCATTATGACATGACAGGTTAGTTAAGCGGAGGGAAGATCAGAAAAGTATAACAGACCAGGCAGCAATGCCACACACCTTTAATCCCAGTAGCCACACTAGTTTGTCATAGAAACCAGGCAGTAAGTGGTGCACGCCTTTAATCCCAGAACTAGAGAAGAATATAAAACAGGAGGAGACAGCTCTCAGACACAGTCTCACTCTGAGGATTCATGGAGGCAGGATTGCCATTTCAGTCTGAAGTAGAGGTAAAGAGCCAGTAACTGGCTGTTTTACTTTTCTGATCTTCAGGCAAGCTTTATTCATTAAAATACAAATGAAATGCCATTATACTTTCAACCTTTCTCTATGCAATGGAATACACATAAAACCACAGATTTAAATGAGTTTTATAAAAACAGTATGATTCAGCTGGATGCTGGTGGCGCACATCTTTAATCCCAGCATTCTGGAGACAGAGGCAGAGGCAGGTGGATCACTGTGAGTTTGAAGACAGCCTGGACTACACAGCGAGTTCCCAGGACAGTTATAACTATAAAGAGAAACCCTGACTGGAAAAAACAAACCAAAAGAAAACAAAACAAAAAACAACAACAAAAATATGATTCAGTACATTTGAAACAAAAAAACTAAATAATTTAAGGACCAGTAATATTCATTCTTTCTAATGGAAAGAAGAACCATTATTATTCTAGATTATGGCTACATCATTTGTAAAGCATTTCTCTCTTGGCAACCCACCACTGCTGGAAAAGAGCCAAAAAGAGTAGTTTTCATGGAAAGACATGGCTGTATTCAGTCGACAGCTATCACCCACTTGCTCTTGGAATCCTTCCAGCACCTCAACTTGATGAATGGAAAGTTAAGGACATACACCAGTAATGACAATGCCATAGGCAGCACATTCACCAACCAGAGCACATCTGGGAAGCAGAAATGGGGGAGCTGATATGGGTCAGTAACAGTGCCATCCTGGAAGCACTGAGGAAGACACAGCTCCAGATCTTAACACTTGCTGTCAATGGTAAACCCTACTTGCAAAAGTACTTAAAACACTTCTCGTGTTTCCTTTGGATATGACTTCCATTAAGGCACCTTGGCAGAGCAGTAAGAACTCCAGGCCTGGAACACTAGAATTTTTTGGTAATGAAGCCATACTCTGTACCAGTGTTATGCCTCAGCAAGCCATGACCTTTGAAGACACTATCTTTTCAGGATGCAATCTATGTTCATTGATAAGCAAAACACTGGACTGGGAGCAGTTGGAAATTTGTTTCTAATCCTGCTCATAACTAGCCACATGGTAGGGATGAACCTCTTGCCTCCGGCCTTAAGTTGTTTTTCATACATAAAACAGGAACATTCAGGTGACCACAGTGAAACTTTCACAATTCTTTCATATTTTAAGTTTTATGCCTTTTTTAAGTTGCAAACAGTGCTTAAATTACAGGACAGTTTTACACTCTGGGAAATGCAGGTATTCACAGTGAGGAACAATTTGGGATCTCAAATCTGACTGGTCTGGAAGGGTCTTATATTGGCAATGTTCTCAATGTGGCCAATGACCACTAAGAAAGATCACGTAGGGTGGGTGCATCCTGCTATTACACATGGCACAGGAACCAAGAGTCCGCAGCTTTACATTCACTGTACTCTTGCCCAGAGTACTTTACAGAAAGCATGGAGTATGAGGCAAAATAATCCAGAGAGGATAAAATGTAAGTGAATTATTTTGCCTAATTCCATCAAATCCTAATACCTTTTAAAGGCAGAAGAACAGTCTCTTCAGGATAAAGCAGCCCTTTCCAGCCTGGCCCACGGTAGCAATGAAGAAGGGGAAGAGAAGATAATGGGAGACATGAGGAAAAATACCATTTTCCTTTATCAACACAAATTTAATTCAAACTGTAACTCAGCTATATGACACAGCAGAATTGATCATCACTGGATAAACTACACGTGTCCCAAACCCTCTACACACAAAGGACAGATATACCATCCTTCACCATTCACAGTCCACTCACTGATGAAAATGACAAATGATACTAGAGGAGGGCTCAAAGGAGCAACGTAATGTAAATATCAATAATGCAAGACCCAGAACAATGGGGAGGAGGACAGAGTAGGACCCAAAAGAAAGCAAGCACAGGAAATGCACCTCTGCTACACCAGGGCATGAAACAAAAACAAGCTCTCTTTGAGAAAGGTATGTATTTTCACGTGTATGTGCATGTGCACACACGCGTATTTTGTACATGTGTATGCCACATGCGTATGGGTACCCACAGAGCCTAGAAGACCACTGAAGCTGGAGTTGCAGGCAGTTATAAGCTGCCCAAAGTGGGTGCTGGGAACCAAAACTCAGGTCCCACGGAAGAGCAGCCAAGTGTTCTTTAGCCACTAATCCATCTCTCAAGCAGCAAGAACAAGTTCTTGAAAGAGGCTGTTAGCTTTATCATGACAATGAGAGAACAGTATGTGGGGTGAGCTCTAGGTGGGAACTACAGGGATACAAACAGGTTCTGTGCTGTTCACTCCTGACGAGCTTTATACATCAGTGACAACAGGAGGGCTGGAATAGGTAAAGGTAAACTCAGAACTCTAAATGCCTTCGCTGGAAGTGTAAGACACACTCAAAGGTGACTGTCATTTGCATTTTAAGACATGTGCAAAACTCTATAGCATATCAAATGCTTAACTGTAAAAAGCACTATCAAAAAGATCACGGACAAACGACACTCTTACATCGAGGGCTTCTGACTAGTGATGCCTGCTTGTCAGAGGACTTGGAGGTAGCTAAAAGCTGTAGCACCTGATACACAGAGACCCAGAGAAGCAGAGTCAAGTGACTGGCGGGCTACTGAGACAACTTTCACAGTATAAACAGCATCTGATTACTGACAGAGAGAAACACCTTGTAAGAGTAAAAATGAAAAGGGCAGACCACAAAGTATATAATCCTCAAGAAACATGTACAGAGCAAGTGTTGGGGGCGGAGTACAACCTCAAAACATTTAGTGATTAATCTAGAGGGTTTTCTTTCTTTAAACTCTATTTTATGTATTAGTGTGTGTGTGTGTGCGTGTGTGTGTTAACAGAGTGAACATGGAGACCAGAACACAACTTTGTGAAGTCAGTTCTCTTACCTTCACGGGAGTTCCAGGGACCAAATTCAGGTTATCAGGTTTGCATGGCTAGTCCTACTTAACTGTTTCAACAGCCCCAGGTTTTTCTCTTTTAAAACTTCTGAATTATCTAAAACATCTACACCAAATATTATTTTATCACAAGACTGTAAACTGTCACACACTGCTCTAATGTATGATAGTGTGACTAGGAAAATAACTGAATGAGATTTGGCCACCACTATCAGATCTTTACCACCAGTCTCTGCTGAAAAGGTAGGAAGGAGGGAAAACAGAAACAAGTATAATCAGGACACCAATAGCTGTGCGTTGCTCAAACAGCTTATGTTTAACTGCTTCAGCAATCATGTGCTGGCTCCCGGTAAAACAAAGGTTCAATTATCACTGCAATTTGAACTGTGGTTCAATTGTGGCAGCCAGAGATGCTGCTTCATTAGGATTTATTTGGTACCTGAAAATTGGAAAGCTTACAAAACAGAATGGAGTCAAATTTTCCTCCCAAGTTCAAACAGTAAGATGGCATTACATTCACTAAACAACAAATAAAAAACACAGAAAGGAGCCACCTTATATAAGGAACAGACTGTTCCAGCAACGAGACTTATATGGGACCTATTATATAGTCCCACCTGCTGCTGCTGTTTCCTTTTTTCCCTTTTTTTCTCCCGAAACAGGGTTTCTCTGTGTAGCCCTGACTGTCCTCAAACTCAGAGATCCACCTGCTTCCCGGGTGCTGGGATTAAAAGCGTACACCACCACCCAGCTGATACTCAGCTCTGTTGTTGGGATTTTAAAAGGCAGCAATCATACACACGTTTATCAACCAAGAACAAAGTATCCGTTAGTTATCTTTCAGAATGTACTGTGGAGTGGTAAAAGTACTACACAGGAAGGGCAAATATTCTCATGACCAGGGTAATAGACATAAGACCCAAAGAAATCAGATGAGTGCTCTCACCTCATCAACCGGATCTCTAGATGGAGAGAGGATTCCCAGACCAAGAAGTCAGTCTCAACAGACCAAACCAGAACTGGGCCTGGAATACCCACTGTAAAACACCAGTAATGTTCAACATCATCAGCAAGAAAGAAATCGTGGCAAGACACTGGAAGAAGCTTGGATCTCTACCATTCACTGCAGTTTAAGTTTATCTCTACTCCAGTAACCTAAACATCGATAATATCACAAGTATGTAACCATCTGTCCAGAGAAAGGTGGGACTTTTCTGTTTTTTTTTGTTTTTTTTTTTGCAACAGAATCTTATTAGGTAGTTCTGGCTCTGGCTGGTCTGGAACTCACTAGGATAGCATCAAATGAAAGCCTCAAACTATGCGACCCTGGGATTAAATGCATATGCCACACCTAGCTTATAAAAGATCTTTTATTATTTCTGTGTGTAGGATGTGTGTGAGTGGGGGTGCGTGCTTACCACACCACATGTATAGTAGTCAGAGGACAATTTTGAAAATTGGTTCTCTCTTGCTGGACAGTAGTGGCACATGCCTTTAATCCCAGAACTCAGGAGACAAAGGCAGGTGGATCTCTTTGAGTTCGAGGTCAGCCTGGTCTACAAGAGCTAGTTCCAGAACAGGCTCTAAAAACTACAGCGAAACCCTGTCTCGAAAAACAACAAAAAGAAAAAAGAAAATTGGCTCTTTCCTTCCACCATGGGTTCTAGCAATCAAACTCAAGTACCAGGATTTCACAGCAAGCACTTTCATCTGCTAGGCTATCTGAGGCAAGCCTGGTCAATAGAACAAGTTCAAAACTAGACAAGGTTATATAGTCAGTAGTCAGTCTCTTGTGTGTGTGTCTGTCTGTCTCTCCCTCTCCCTCTCCCTCTCCCTCTCCCTCTCTCTCTCTCTCTCTCGATCAAACAAACAAAATAGAGAGAATGGAAAAAAACAAGAATGAGCTGGCTATCAATGTTTATGAACTAAACACCATCTTGGAAAAACAGCGTTCACAACAATGACAACAAGATGAAAGTTGCTCAAATCTGACAATCAAATCATAAGGACTTAGTCAAAGAGTTAGAGTTGCCCATCTCCTTTTGCTTCCCTCCCGTTGGCTTACAGAACCCTCTGTGACAGTAGCAACAGCAGTAGATAAAACAAAGGCTAAGTCATACAACCCAGAGAGCACTGTTGCCAAAAAGGTAATGACCCCCCCACAATCACTCAAAATATACACACATACACAAACACACATTTACATGTGCACATGTATACATGCACACTATAACCTCCTCATTCATCCTTATCTCTGTACCCCATGCCTGTCCAAGAAGGGCACCTGCTCATGGTTGAGAATATGTAATTGCAAATGCACAGGATATGCTGATTTGAATGGGACAGCACTTAAGAAAACAATCTGAAAAACTACAAGGCACTGTACAATCTTGAAGTGGCTTTAAGATCTCTTTCCAAAAATAGAACGTAAGATATCTCTCTGAGCAACCAGGACTATCTGAAATGAACACTTTCTAATTTTAAAAAGACAGGCAAAAACTAAAATCAGTAACTGCAAGATAATCCCAGCACTCGGGAGGCAGAGGCAGGCGGATCTCTGTGAGTTCGAGACCAGCCTGGTCTACAGAGCTAGTTCCAGGACAGGCTCCAAAGCCACAGGGAAACCCTGTCTCGAAAAACCAAAACCAAAAAAAACATTTAAGATGGCCTATGTTACAGCTCATTCTTTATTACTTGGGAGAGAAATACAAAATGAGTACAGCTCAGTTTTGAGCACATGAAGTTTCCACTTAGAAAATAAAGCAATTACTGCAATCCTGACTGTATACAGAGATTGTGCTATTTTTCAAAAGTCAAAGGTAAGAGCCACATTCTTATCCTTAATAGGTAATGTGCATATAAGTTTGACATCATTATCCGTTGATTAAATATTGGCTTTTCCTAATAAGAAAATGTCACATTAAATTTTTGGCTTTTGTTTTTTGTCGAGACAGGGTTTCTCTGTATAACCCTGAATGTCCTGGAACTCTCTCTGTACACCATGCTAGCCTTGACTTCACAGAGATCCATCTGCCTCTGCCCCCTACCCCCAGCCCCTAGGCCTGGGATTAAAGGCATACACCACGCTGTTCAGCAAATTACTGGTTCTTAACAGGGAACAGACTTTTAGATACTTGTCTCAAAATATACAAGAGCTCATCTACAGTCAAAAACAAGACAAAATCTCTACATAGACAGAATACACATTATACAAAGTAAATTTGCTTATCTAAGATAAGCAAATCTGCTTCAGGGTAATTCTAATTTTTAAGTATGTTTTTGTGTGAGAGACAGAGCATTTTAATAGGGAGCCCGGGGTGGCCTTGAACTTTCAGTCCTGTTAGATCTGTGCTGGTATAGTATACCTAATTTTTGAAAGAATGAGTAAGGCAAAAATCTCTTGTTGAAATTCACCCATTCTGAAAGAAATCAGAGAAACAACACCCTTCACAATAGCCACAAATAGCATAAAATATCTCAGAGTAACTCTTACCAAACAAGTGGAAGACTTGTATGACAAGAACTTTAAATCTTTGAAGAAAAAAAATTGAAAAAGACACCAGAAAATGGAAAGATCTCCCATGGTCTTGGGTAGGCAGAATTAACATAGTAAAAATGGCAATCTTACCAAAAACAATCTACAGATTCAATGCAATGCCCATCAAAATCCAAGCAAAATTCTTCACTGACCTTGAAAGAACGATACTCAACTTCATATGGAAAAGCAAAAAACCCAAGATAGCCAAAACAATCCTGTACAATAAAAGAACTTCTGGAGGCATCACAATCCCTGACTTCAAACTTTACTACAGAGTTACAGTACTGAAAACATCCTGGTATTTGCATAAGAACAGACAGGAGGACAAATGGAACCGAATAGAAGATCCGGATATTAATCCACACACCTTCGAACACCTGATTTTTGATAAAGAAGCAAAAAATATCAAATGGAAAAAAGAAAGCACATTTAACAAGTGATGCTGGCATAACTGGATATCAACATGTAGAAGAATGAAAATAGACCCATAATTATCACCATGCACAAAACTCAAGTCCAAATGGATCAAAGACCTCAACATAAAGCCAAACACACTGAACCTTATAGAAGAGAAAGTGGGAAGTACACTTGAACACACTGGCACAGGAGACCACTTCCTAAAATAACCCCTGTAGCACAGACACTGAGAGAAATAATTAATAAATGGGACCTCCTGAAACTGAAAAGCTTCTGTAAAGCAAAGGACACAGTCAGCAAGACAAAAAGCAGCCTACGGAATGGGAAAAGATCTTCACTAACCCCACATCAGACAGAGGTCTGATCTCCAAAATATACAAAGAACTCAAGAAACTGGTCATCAAAAAATCACGTAATCAAAAAAAAAGGGGGGGGGGGGTACAGACCTAAACAGAGAACTCTCAACAGAGGAATCTAAAATGGCTGAAAGACACTTAAGGAAATGCTCAGTATCCTTAGTCATCAGAGAAATGCAAATCAAAACAATTCTGAGATTCCATATTACACCCGTAAGAATGGCCAAGATCAGCCGGGCGGTGGTGGCGCACGCCTTTAATCCCAGCACTTGAGAGGCAGAGGCAGGCGGATCTCTGTGAGTTCGAGACCAGCCTGGTCTACAAAGGAAGTTCCAGGACAGGATCCATAGCTACAGAGAAACCCTGTCTCGAAAAAACAAACAAAAAAAAAAAACAAAAAACAAAAAACAAACAAACAAAAAAAAGAATGGCCAAGATCAAAAAAACCAATGACAACTTTTGCTGGAGAGGTTGTGGGGGAAAAGGGAACAGTTCTGCATTGCTGGTGGGAATGCAAGCTGGTGCGACCCCTTTGGATGTCAGTGTGATGGTTTCTTAGAAAATTAGGAAACAACCTTCCTCAAGACCCAGTAATACCACTTATGGGTATATATCCAAAGGATGCTCAATCATTCCACAAGGACATGTGCTCAACTATGTTCATAGCAGCTTTGTTTGTCATAGCCAGAACCGGGAAACAACCTAAGTTCCCCTTGACCAAAGAATGGATAAGGAAAATGTGGTATGTTTACAAAATGGAGTACTACACAGCAGAAAAAAATAACGACATCTTGAATTTTGCAGGAAAATGGATGGAGCTAGAAAACATTATTTTGAATGAGGTAACCCAGACACAGAAAGACAATTATCACATGTACTCACTCACAGGTGGTTTTTAAACATAAAGCAAAGAAAGTCAGCCTACAAACCACAATCCCAGAGAACTTAGACAATAATGAGAACACTAAGAAAGACTTACATTGATCTAATCTACATGGGAAGTAGAAAAAGACAAGATCTCCTGAGTAAATTGGGAGCATGGGGACCTTGGGCGAAGGCTGAAGGGGGAGGGGAGCAGAGAAAAATGTAGAGCGCAGTAAAAATCGACAAAAAAAAAAAAAAGAAATTTACCCATACCCCTATCTGAATCTCTTGTAAATATCAAAATCTTCATATGAAAATGTGGTTGTAAACCCTCAGAAACAGAAAGAATCAACACAGAAAACTGCAATAGATAAAAAACTAGTAATTCAAAAAGTCATGAACAAAATTATAATAAATCAAATCAATATGCATAATTTTTAATGGTTACGAAGCTTTTTGCTTTTGTTGTTAATTTTATTGTTGCTAGTTTTTTTTTTAATTGTGTTGAGACAAGATCTCACTATGTAACAGTCTGCTCTGAAACTTGCTATGTAGACTAAGCTAATCTCAGAGATCCACCTGTCTCTGCCTCCTGAGTAGAGATTTATCAGTGCCCCCAACCAGTAGGAAGTAGCCTGGAAAACTAAGCCCACATTCCCAAAAACTGGACTACGGATATTTTTCTTTGTTTAGAATGTTGGTTACAAGCTGTTATGCATAATGGTCAAGAGAAAAACTAAACAAAGGATATCAGATCCAGAGTTCTTGTTGTTGTTTTTAAGGGGGAGTGCTGTGGGACAATGGTCTGTACCCTGTCACTTATATTTTAAATAAATGCTGATTGACCGTTAGCCAGGCAGGAAGTAGAGGCAGGGCAATGAGAATGCTGGGAAGAGGGAAGCTCAGTTGACCCAGCACAGAGCAAGCAAGATGTGACTGCCTCGCCAAATAAGGTACCTAGCTACGTGGCTAGCACAGACAAGAATAATGGGCTAATATAAGTTATAAGAGTTAATAAGAAGACTGAGCTAGTAGACCATCAGTTTATAACTAAAAATAAAAAATAAAAAAATAAAGATATGTACCACCAAACCCAGCCAACACTAAGTTTTTAAACAAGATGAAGCATGTATATTTTAAGCTAAATTTAATGAAAAACTATGAAGAGACAAAGATGCGCAAATAAACTGTATAGACATTCTATCTTAAAGGAAAGGGAACATCATACCTACCCTTAGGTGTGTGACAGTACAGAGGGAGGTAAGGAATAATGTTACAGCAGAGAAACCTAAAGATCAAACCTCTGCCAAGCATCAAGAGCAACATCACATGTGATAATGAGTCATGTTGGTGGTGTGCACATCCTTGATGCGGTGAGAGTAAAATAGTAATTGACCAAATTTATTTTCCTACAGATTCTTATAACTCTATTCTTTAAAAAAAAAAAAAAAGATTTATTTTATGTTTATCAACGTATTTCTTGCCATGTATGTATATGCACTACATGTATGCTTAGTGTCTGTAGATATCGTCAGATCCCATGGAACTGAAGCTACAAATGGTTGAGACCACATGGGAGCTGGAAACCAAACCTTTTCATGTTAGACAAAAAGGAGAAATGTAGTGATATTTCATTTGTATTTTAATAAATAAAGCTTGCCTGAAGATCAGAGAGTAAAACAGTCCCTCTGGCCTTACAAGACCAGGCAGTGGTGACACACACCTTTAATCCCACCATAGGAACCGGTGGTAGTAGTGCATGCCTTTAATCCCAGCCTTTTGCAAAAGCAACAAATGCTTTCCGCTGATCCATCTTTCCGGCCCTTATGATCTTATTCTTATGAGAAAAACATCAGCGAAATACCAAAAGAAGGACATTCAGCAATATCCCTAATCAGTTTTCAAAACTGTAAAGGTCATCAAAACACAAGAAACAATAAGGAAAACTGTTGCCTTTGAGAAAAACCTAAAGAACTCTGATTATTACATGTAGTAATATGTTAGATGGGCACCAAGAACAGGAGGATATAAAGAAAAAAAAATCAAAGAAGTTGGACTTAAGTATTGCTGTCAGTCAATCATTGTGTGTCAGTAGTAGTTCAATAACTGTGACAAATGTACCACAAGAATATGAGAAATTAACAGGGAAGGTTCAGTGGACTAACGGTGAAGAACAAACACAAGACTTCTGTACTATCTTGAAAATCCTTTAGGAGGCAGCCGTGACCCAGATGCAGAGGACTCAAGATGTGACTGCCTCGCAGAAAAAAGTACCAAGCCATGTGGCTAACACAGACAAGAATTATAGGCTAATCTTGGTGGTGCACGGATCTTGAAACGCCATACAATTGTGGCAATAAACATGGCTCCAGCCAGTACCTCCACCATGAAGCTAGCTTCTCAGAAAGCAAAGAAATGGGGGGATCTAGACATCAAAGCCATAGCTTTAATCCTAGTCATATCATTTAGCAAATTAAAGACTTGTGTGGTCAGAAAAAGAGAGATACAGTAAAGATAGTTTCAGATGAAAAAGCCTCTAAACAGTTTGCAGTGTGTTTTAAAATATATGTAGACTTGGGAGAGAAAAGAAAAAAGATTAAGTCCTTAAAAGAAAAAAAAAAAGAGTAGCTGGATGTGGTGGCACACATCTTTAATCCCAACACTTGGGAGGCAGCGGCAGGCAGATCTCTGTGAGTTCAAGGACAGCTGGTTTACAGAGTGTGTGGCAGGACAGTCAGAAAAACCCTGTCTCAAAAAGCCAAAAATTAAAAATAGAAATAAAAGAAATAGAGGTTAAAATAAAGCCAGGTAAAGATGAAAAATACACAGTCTGGATACTATATGTTATTATGTTCTCTTGAATTGTTTAAATGCTGAGAAAAGAGCAACAGCTGCTAAAATACACTTATTTATAAATGCTGCTGAATTAATCCAAGAAAGTACCTTGACTTCAAAATTGAAGTCAAAAGGTATGTTACTTTGGAGAAGAGGTCTTGCTTTTGTTTCCACAGGAAATGAGAGGCTGTGGATTCATTCCAGGCTAAGAAAAATCAGGTTTGATCAAGAAAGACCCCCTGAGAAATCTCAGATAGGAGCTATGGCACAGATGTCTGAGTTCTACATCCAGAACAAATTCAAGACTGCTGCCTGAGATGATCAAGCCTCACAGGATACTCCAATCATGACTTGACCAAAATTATAAATTTTCTTTAGGTCCCTATAAGATTATCAGTGCCCCCAATCAGCAGGAAGCAGCCCGGAAAACTATCCCCACATTCCCCAAAAATGGATTATGAATATCTATTTGTTTAGAGTGTTCATAACAATGTTATGAATAATGGTTTGGAAAAGCTAAACAAAAGATATTAGATTCAGAATTCTTGTTTTTGAAAAAATAAGGGGGGGGCAAGTGCTGTGGGACAATGGTTTACCCTGTAAAGATTTGTTTCTTCTACTTGTTTAATAAACACTGACTGGCCAGTAGCCAGGAAGGAACTAGAGGTGTGGCAATGAGAATTATGGGAAGAGGAAAGTTTCAGTCTGCAGTCGTGACCCAGATGTAGAGGACACAGAATGTGACTGCCTCACCAAAAAAGGTACCAAGCTACATGGCTAAAACAGACAAGAACTATGAGTTAATATAAGTTATAAGAGCTAATAAGAAGCCTGAGATACTAGGCCAATCAGTTTATAATTTAAAAAGACCCTCTATGAATCTAAAACAGCTCAAAAATAAAGATGACTTTAAAATGAAAAGCAAATCAACAAAAAATGTCAACAGGTAATAATTCTGAGATATAAAAATGCAGACATTGGTTATATTATTCTATGTTCTATTTTTGAAAATGTTAAAAACCGTGGAACAGGTGAGGCTGGAGACATGGTGTGGTGGTTTAGTGTGGTACTGCTCTTGCAGAGGATCTGGGTTTGGTTCCTACCACCTGCATGGTAGCTCATAACACCATGTAACTCCAGTTCCAGGCATCAATACCCATTTCTGGCCTCTGAGGGCACCAGGTTCGAATGTAGCACACATCCATAAATGCAAGCAAAACACTCATGGATATAAAATAAAATCAAGTAAATATTAAAAAAGAAAACAAAACAACCAACAAAATAGAAAACACACCCAAAAATTAATTTGTAACACTCAGAAAGTTACAAATTAAACCTGTCTTTGCTATCACAATGTAAGAAAGACAGATGACTCGGCAGCTAAGAGGACTTGCTACTGCAGAGGACCTGGGTCAGGTTCTTCTGTAACTGCAGTCATAGCAGGTATCTGACGCACTCTCCTGGCCTTCATAAAAACTGCATGCATGAGAGGCCTTCATAAAAACTGCATGCATGAAATACATAAAAGCAAACAGTACCCATATAAATATATATAAAAAACCAGACACTTAGTCAGGCATGGTGGTGTATACCTTTAACCTCAGCACTCAGGAGGCTGAGTTGGGCAGATTACTGTGAGTTTGAGGTGAGCCTGGTCTACACAGTGAGTTCCAGGACAAACAAAATATGAAAGAATAAAAAGACATATTTCAGAGGCAGATTGTTCTATAGACTCAAAATGTATAGAGACATAAGTATGGTGGCTACCTGCATTAAACACAAACACATATACTTTTGAGAAAAGTCTACTTTCTTATGGGCCTTATAAAGCTTGACTGGCTGAACAGATACTTTAACTACAGAGCTATGGCTTGCTCAGATGTCAGGCAAATCGCAGTGCACAGGGATGCATTTTTTAGACTCTAAGAAGTAGATCCTTTAAAATAATAAAAAGCAGTCCTGGGAAATGACTCTCAGCTATTAATTTCTATAAATTTTGTATAAGGGGAAACCTATACAGAAAAAAAACCAAGACATTATATACTTGTCTATCATTTTATAGACAAGTGGTAAACATAATTTTGAGTCAACTACAGGTGGGGTATAAGTAAAAGCTGCTACTTTCTAATGTGTCATTTTGAACAATGTCCTGTACAAGCAAGACTATGGCTCAGGACAGGTTACTTCTTGTGGAAAGTAGATATACAGCCCACTTCAGAAGGTTATTAAACATGGAACAACAAGAAACCCTGTTTGCAGAACTCTCGGCACAGCACCAGCATAGAGGCATCTTGGTCCTGCTCGCATGCACCATAACTCACTAAGAGTTAAAAACAGTAATTTAGGACTATGCTAAAAAAATTTATGCTATAAGCATATATATATACATACTGAAAAAGACCAAAAATATTACATCACAATCAGCATAAAAACCCTTAAGTGTTTTAACTTAGTGGCAGATGGACAACAAATTACTGTCTATGGTAAATATAACTCTTTCCAAAATATAGAAGAAACATTTTGGAAAAGCTGGTCATCATGTTTTGGCTCAAATACACTGAGAAAAGCACAGCACTTTACAGGTTGGCACACTAAAATTATTCTGTGGACAACTTAGAAAAAAGAAATCATTTGTAAAGTGTGAAGCACACAATCACTAAAGGCTACTAACTGCAGTCCATATTGTATGATCACACATCAAACTGAGTGTCCCTGAAGATACGACATCACCAGCTCCACCTGGAGCCTGTTTAAGCTGACTGCAGGGATAGTGTTCAGGATGTGTGAAATGAAGAGAAAAGATACATCACCAGAGACAGTCTAATTAGCCCAACTTTCAAAAGATCATGTTTAAGGCTTCTTTCAAGCCTTGCCATAAGAAAGGACAACACTAGCCATGAAAGGACCAAAAGTAACTAAGATAACAAAAAGTCACATTCCCCAACAGTTAACAACAAACCACATTCAGTAACATGTCATCCATTGTGCTTACTACACTCAAAACTTACTGGGCATGCACAAAGGCAGGGAAATGTGACTGATACTCAGGAATAATCTATTTCAACAAGCAAAAGACTGCAAAAGAAACCAGATTCAGAAATGATAGAGACGTTGGAATCAGACTTCAACAAACTAATGAGAAAGTAAAGAGAGAAAAGGAGCAAAACACCAAAGAGACAAAAGGGTGTGTGTATCAATTCTGTTATCAACGTTAAATACTAAACAGTAAAGCTAAAAGACTAATAACAGTAGATACCATTAGGAGGGTACTGGATGAAAGATCTAAAAGACTGATTGTCAGAATAAATAAAAGGTAAGATCTACCTAAATGCTACTTATAAAAGACACATTTTAAATATAAAGACACAAGAAAACTAAAAGGGTGACATGTAATTTGGAGATGCTGATAAGAAAGTGAGAATGGCTATATTAGAAAAAAAAAGTAGCTTTTAAGATAGAATATTAAAATAGCAAGACGGGTATTTTATTATGGTTTCAATGTATCAGAAAAATACAACCCAAAATACATATCTGTCTAATGAATGGCATATACCATGCCTTTAATCTCAGTCCTTGAAGGCAGGGGCAGGTGGATCTCTGTGAGTTCTAGGCCAGCCAAGGCTGTAAGAGAGAGACCCTGTCTCAAAACAACAACAAAAAACAAACACCTAATAAAAGTTCTAAAGCTCTTCTTCAATGTATGAAACAAGCAGACTTCACTCTGGGGGGGAAAAAGGGGCAAGTCTGTAATTAAATTGCATATTTTAAATATTCCTCTCCTAATAACTGATATAATAACCCTTCCATCCAAAAACCAGCAAAGATTCTAAAAGAGTAGCCAACTTATTCTAGTAGATATTTTATAAAGCACCACACCTTACAACTGTAGGGTGCACTATCTTTCAAGGATGTATATAGATCATCTACCAAAAAACTACACAAAGAAAGGTCAAATGGGAGGGCAGGAATGAGAGAGGGCAACGGCTTTTGTTTTGTTTCTTCATGTTTTCTCACGTGTAGAATATAGATATAATTTTTTTTTCTAAATACACAAAAGCACTGCTGAAGAATGCAGCTTGGTCAGTGGTAGAGTATTGACCAGCATGCATGGGGTACTTGGTCCAAAACAGTGTTGAGGGGCAGGGTCCTGCAACCATCAAACTGAAAGCATATTGGTAGTACTTTTATAAAGTTGGAAAGATGGCTCAATAGGCAAAGATATTTGATGCCAAATCAGCATGACCCACATGGTGCAAAAAGAGAACCAATTCCTAGAAGCTGTCCCCTGACCCTCACACTGAGCACTGCAGCATAAGTGCCCACACACACATGCACATAAATGTTACTCACACACACACACTCCCTTTGGGAGAAAAGGGAAAGGAAGAAAAGAAGAGGGTAATGGAGAGTATGAATGTGTGAAAAACAATGACATGCATATATTAAAATACTCAATGAAAAACTATTTCATATGCTAATTAAAAAATTTAATTATAAAAAGGCCATATGCTGGGTTATAAAGTCCTTAAGTTTCAATGAATTTTCAAAAGACAAATCTGTAGCAGAGGTGACTGGGGATATGGCTCAGCTGGCAGAGAGTTCACATAGCATGCTGAAGCCCTTAGTGCAATCCTCAGCACCACATAAGCACATCTGTAATTTGTACAATTAAGAGGTGGAGGCAGGAGGACCAGAAGTTCAAGGCTATCTTCATAGCAAATGTGAGGCCAGCTTGAGTTTAAGACCCTGACTCAAAATATTCCATTAAATTTAAATATTCTAAGGGGAAAGTAAGAGAAAAACACTGAAAACCTGACAGTAAACATATTCTACAAAAAACAAAAGAAAAAAAAATTGGGCTGGCAACCCGGCTCAGTGGGTAAAAGTGCTTGCAGCCAAGTCTGAAGACCTAAGTTTCACCCCCAGGATTTAGAAAACGAAAGGATAGAAAACCTCCACACATGTGCCTTGCCAATACACATACACAGATAATTGCAATAACTGTTTTTAAAAGAATATTAAGAGCACCTCTGCGACTGTGAATAACTAATATGAATAATTTAAACCTTCCCAAGGAGAAAAACAGCAGACTAAGACGGCTTTACCAGTGAACTTTTAAAATTTAATTACTTTTTTGAATATGTTTATTTTGTCTGTATGTATGCCTGTGTATCATGTGTTTGCCTGGTGCCCAGAGACCAAAAAGGTCACTGGATTCCTAAAATTGGAGTTGTAGACAGTTGTACACAACTGTGAACTATTATGTGGGTGCTGGGAATCAAACCTGGTTCCTTAGAACAGCTTTTAAAAAAAAAGTGTTTTTAATTTGTGAGCCATCTCTCTAACCCCCAATAACATTAATATTAGATAAATTTTAGGAAAAGAATGGAAAAGGCTAGAGAGATGGCTCAGAGGTTACGAGCACTAGCTGTTCTTCCAGAGGTCTGGAGTTCAATTCCCCGCAACCACATGGTGGCTCATAATCATCTATCTATAATGAGATCTGGTGCCCTCTTCTGGCCTGCAGGCATACATACAGACAGAATACTGTATACATAATAAATAAATATTTTTTTTAAATAAAACAATGGAAAAGGAGCAATCCCCAAGTTATCTCACAAAGCCAGTATTAATACTGAAATCAAATGAGAACAAAAAAAGCCTTAATGAGTGGTGGATTCCAGAGTACAGAAGGCTTAGGCATGAAAACTGCCTAAATTTGAGGTCAGCTTGAGCCATATTGTGAGTTCCATGATATGGTGGTGAAATACTACATGCTACAGGGTGAAATCAAAGTTCAAAAATCCAAGCAAAGACTGGAGTGATGCAAAGTATTTGCTGTGTAAGCATGAGGACCTGAATTCAGGTCCCTAACACCCATGTAAGAAGTTGGGCACTGTACTAATTAGAAGCACGAGGATTCTGAGGCCTTCTGGCCAGCAAATCTAACCAATCACACTACAGATTTGATGACTGAAGCCCTGTCTCAAAAAAAAAAAAAAAAAAAAAAAAACAGGTGGAGGAGAAGATACCCAAGTTGGTCTATATCTTATCACCTCCCCACCCTTTCATACACATACAAATACACACACACGAGATTAGATTCACAATCCTCATGAACAGACGCACAAAACTCATTTTAGCTAATAGTTCCAATAATAAATTTAAAAGAAAGCATAAAAAGCCAAACGGATGCCTACTATCTCATAATCTAACTTTTTTTTAAGTGAGGGATAGTAGGACACACATGAAAAGAAAGAGAGGATACTGAGGGCTAAAGGGTTAAGCCTTAAAAGATGGGCAAGTAGGTAGTCAACAGGAATATCTGAAAAGCCTTGATTAATAAACGTAACTTCAAAATACAACCTTAAAAGATAGTTAAAACAGAATTAGCTTGCTTGAGTACACAATGTTGCACACAGAAAATGAGTTATTAAATGAGAAAACAAAAATACAAGGCATGGGATGCCTCCTGTGATGGCTAATCCTGGTTGTCAACTTGACTACACCAGGAACCAACAAAACCCCCAGCACCTGGGCACACCTGCGAAGGTCTTTCTTGATTGGATCATTTGAGGCAAAAAGACCCACCCTAAATCTGGACAACAACTTCTGGTGGCAGCTTACATAAAGGACATGGAGGAAAAAAGCTTCTGCTTGCCCTTACTATCTCTGGCAAATTCATCCACCCTGCTTCTGAAGAATTACTTCGCTGATATTAGAACTAACTTCTTTAGGATTCCAGTGTAGACTAAAGACCAGCTAAGATATCCAACCTCATGGAATGAACCACTACTGGATTCTTGAGGTTCTGTCAGTCAAGAGACATATTATTGGACTAGCTGGATCACTGTAGCTACTTTAATAAATTTCAAATAGACAGGCAGACAGACAGACACAGAGACACACACACACACCTGTGTTCCTCTAGAGAACCCTAATACACCTCCCTAGTAGTTGTCAAGGAAGGTCCAGATTACACAAGTTATTGTCACTGGCCTTGGCTATCCATCATAGATATATATTGGTAAGGGCAAGCAGAAGCTTTTTCCCTTTCCCAGCACTGGACACTACATACTGTAGAGCCTACAGATGCAGCAGTGGCAGGACTGTTAGGGGTGACTAATCACTTTCTGACTGGACTGAAGCCTGCTCCAAAGGAGGGAATTTCATGCTTGGTACTGTGATCCTGGTCAAAAGCCCACAGTTGGGAAGGTCACAGGCCCCAAAAGGGTAGAACCTGCTATTGTTATCAAACTTAATGGTCATGTTATCAGATTATCTTCTAAATAAATATTTATGCCAATACATATAAACTCAGGCTGTTCTCAACTTTGGAAAGAGAAGCTTTTCAATTTCAATGGTCAGTGGCTAATGCAAACTCAAACTAACTGAAGTGCCAAGAACAGTAAGAGACTGTTGAGTGTTCAGCCCTAATCAATCCACCCAAGGCTCAAGGAACACTGTGGAAAGAGGGGTAAAAAAACTAAAAGCACGGGACGATAGGGACGAGCATGGTGAAATTCTGTCTTCTTGACATGGCATGGCTGTTGTCCTTACATATCACAGCAGCTGTGATAACCTCCACACACAAGACCAAGCCAATTAAAATACCAGCATGGATGGGGGTGACTATCTGTTAAAGGTCTAACGGTGCTGCTTCTCAGAAGAAAGTGGGAGACTTTAAACTCTGGACTAGAACTTAATGGGATGCTTAGCAGAAGCTTGGAAGACAGTAGTAATGAGAGTTATGTGGACTGGGGGCTCCTGTTCAAGAGGTCTCAGAGAGGAACAATATTGACAACTAGGCTAGAGAATGTTTCTGTAATATTTGGGGGGGGGTTGAGGGGAGATGGCTGCTTTCTACTTCTATCCTAAGAACTTACATGAAGCTAAATACAGGACTAATTTCTTTGACAGAGATTTCAAGACAACCACTACTGATCCTTATAAATGGTTATTAGTAACCAGTCTTATGCAGGTCTGCAATGAAAAAGTACAAACGGGGCAGAAAGAGATATAAATTGCAGTTTGAAGAGAAAAAGAGCATCAGGAAATTTAATGTTACAGCTAAGGCTCGTGCTGAAAGAAATGGAGACATTAAGGAGAAGCCCGATTTTCAATGTAATAAAGGGAAAGGTGACCTTAAGGCAAGATCTAACACAGCTAAGCTTCCAACTTGTGAAAGGAAAAGGCCTAAAGAATCCTCTGCTCCTAGAAAGAAATAACAAACAAAAGTGCATATGATTCAATGGGACCAGGTTCCATTTCAGGCGGGCAGGCAAACTTGTCATTGTTATCCACATAGTGATTGCTTTACAATCATGAAAGTCAAGGGATCATGGAATCTTCCTCCATAAAATTTTCAGAGAGCTGCTAAAGTTAGCTATATGACAAGGGAGTCTCTGCATGGAGGACCTGAGAGGCCAATGTGTGAAGCTGAGAACTGAAGCCTGAGTTGCACTTAAGACCCCAACACGTTGGCAATGCCAGACCATGGGATATTTGCCAAGGAGAGTTGTGGACCCGGGTGGATGGTAGACTGCAGACATCAAAACTGGAAAGGCAGAACCATTTAAGTACTTTGACATCAGACATGGAACTACAAGATTTGATATTTGCCCTTCTGGGTTTCAATATTACTTCCGTCCAGTATTCCCTCACTTTGATGTCTTTACTCCTGCCTCTGGAGAATGGTAATGTATACTCTGTAATATCCTATTTTGGAAGTATGTAGTATGCTTTTTGATTTTACAAGGAGTTAACTATTGTCCTGAGTCTCTGGGAAGAAGGAAGTCCTATTCTGCAGTCCTATCCCAGCCACAGAAGAAACAAGATGTGACTGCCCCACCGATTTAAGGTACCAAGCCATGTGGCTAACACAGATAAGAATAATGGGCTAATATAAGTTATAAGAGTTAATAAGAAGCCCAAGCTAATGAACCAATCAGTTTATAACTAATGTAGACCTCTGTATGATTTCTAGGGACTTAAAGACTGCGGGGACCAGGCAGGACAGAAAGCCCCGACAACAGAACTAGCAGTTATCACTCTCCTCTTTCTGACTGCAGATGCAAAATGACTAGCTGCCTCGAGTTCCTGCCAGTATGACCCTGGAACTGTGAGCCAAAATAAAGTCTTCCTAATTTGAGTTGCTTTTGTTAGGTGTTTTTGTTGCAGCAATTGGGACTTCCACACTCAAGCTCACACACACTATAAATAAATATCAACAAAAGACTGGTATGGATGGAATTATGTTTTCTTCTCTAGAAAATCCCATGCTTTCAAATTTTATACAATAAAAAACTATTTTTGCCAGGCAGTGGTGGCACATGCCTTTAGTTCCAGCACTGAAGAGGCAGAGGCAGGAGGACCTCTGAGTTCGAGGCCAGTCTAGTCTACACAGTGAGCTCCAGGACAGCCAGAACTGCACAGAGGACACCCTGTCTCAAAAAAGATAAACAATTGTCATGATTTAAACAACATTCACCAAAACATTACAAAAGAATCTCACTGTTTATGTCACACATTTATGGCTATTTCATGTCCTGCAGCAAAGTAGCACTCCTCAATCTCTACAAAACAAACAAAAACAACTAGGCAGTGTGTAAGAGCTGCTCATACACATCTCATTTATGAGTTATTCTCCCCTCATAATTGACATAACAATTCTTGGGGTACGTACTATTATTAACCTCATATAAAAGATGGGGGGAGAGGGAGAAACAGGAAAAGTGATTTTGACACAGGTAATAACTAAGAGCCTGCATATGAACCCAGGAAGCTCACTTCAGAGTCTAAGCTCCACTTGTAGAAGAATCATTTTCTTCTGCAGTTATGGTAAGGTACCTAAAACTGCTCTGCACTTCTGCCCAAAAGCTTTTCCTCCATTGGCTATACACATCCCACACTGCACTATACTTCACTATGCTAAGGCATGCCATTTTACAAACTATTTCTGTTGTGATCCTCTAAAAGAGACGAAGTAATTTTATTTGCATTATTTTTAAATTTAATTACATTTTTAATTGGGGATGACTGTGTGTGAGTGAGTATCTGAATATACACATGTGCCATGATGTTCATGTGGAGGCAGACGACAATCAGCAGAAGTCAGTTCTACTCTTCCACCATATGGGTCCCAGGGGATGGACTCAGGCCATCAGGCTTAGCAGGAAGTACCTTCACCCACCGAGAAATCTTGCTACCTTCCTTTCTTTATGTTATTTTAAGGGGAAAAAAATGAGAGAGTACACAAAGTGAAAGACATCAGTGTAGAACGAATAATATAAACCCAGAGACAGAAATTGGGGTTCAAGCTAAAAAATCAGAAAAGCAAAGCAGCCAAATCACTAGCCAAGTCTTACCTCTACCAAGGCTGGGCGATTGCAGACTAAGAAGACTCACCAGACTAAGCAGCTCGAGCCTCTCTCTCCTCTCACTTTATATTCCCTCTAGTGCTGGGATTAAAGGCATGACTCCCTAGTGCTGGGATTAAAGGTGTGAGGCACCACCACCTGCATTTGTTTGTGCATTGATCTTGTGTGGCCTTGGGTGGCCTTGAACCCGCAGAGATCCAATCTGTCTCTGTCTCTCAAATCCTGGGATTAAAGGTGTGTGACACCACTGCCTGGCCTCTAGTGGCTTTGCCATTTTGATCTTTAGACAAGCTTTATTTATTAAAACATAAATAAAATATCACTATACATCAGATAAACATATAGTATTGTTTCACTTACTACTAAATCAGATTCCCAACTGGACTATCCAAATGAAGATGGACTAACATCTTTAACATTCCTTTAACAACCAACCAACTTGATTCTGCTAATTCTTTAATCACTACATTCTGCTAATCTATTCTTTTAGAACTCATATTCTGAGTGCAACTTCTAATTGGTATAATTAGGTTCACCTTCAAAGAACTTGTTAAAAATGCAAATTCTATGCTACACCCCAAAATTGCTGAACAAAGCTCTGCCTGGCTCTTAGGCAGTTTGAAAAAGCCCAGCTTTGATTTTAAATCACCAGTTCCAGCTGATTGTGGCTGGAACTTGCATCTATGTGAAAACCTTTACTCTAGGACTAGGAAGAAGACTCCCAAGCAGTATCAACCCCCATCAAGATGCAGCATCTCAAAAGTCTCCTCACACATCAAAAAGGGCCTACTCTTAACCCTCTATGAAAATTGTTTGCAGTATCTACTTATTTTTAGTATCTTTTCAGGTGTGTGAGAAAAAACAAAAATGATTTCTAGGGTGACACACAATAGTAAATTTTTATTAACTTTAAAATCAGAAAGACTCTGGATCACTTGACCAGGTTTGCTGGTTAGCTTTTATTGTCAACCTGGCACAACCTAGAATCACCTTGAAGAGGACTCCTCAATTGAGGTGTTGCCCAGGTCAGATTGGTCCATGAACTATGTCTATGAGAGAGTGTTGGTTGGCGATTGATATGGGAGAGCACAGCTCATGGAAGCAGAACCATCTCTAGGCAGGAAGGTGGGTTGTAGAAAGCTAAATGAACACAGCCATTGAGGAAGCCAGGAAAGTGTTTTTTCATGGTCTCTACTTGAGTTCCTGATCTGACTTCCCCAGCAAAGGACTGTGACCTGAAAATATGAGCTGAAATTCTCCTCTCCATTAAACTGCTTTTAGTCAGCAAAAGCAAAGCCAATAGAAAGCAAATTAGAACATCAAGTAACACAAAACACTTCCCACTCTCTTCTGCAACCTTCTGCACAAAGCTACATCTCTCAGCACCTATCACACAAGAAAATTAATCTCAGTGTCTGTGTGGTTTCTATTTTTTGGTTTCCTTCTATACGCAGGCAAACTATTTGGGTTATTTTTGGTAGCAAAAGCGACACAAGAAAGCTGGGCAGTAGTGGTACACACCTTTACTCCCAGCACTCAGAGGCAGAGGCAGGTGATTTCTGTGAGTTTGAGCCCAGTCTGGTCTACAGAGCAAATTCCAGGACAGTCAAGACCTACATAGAAAAACCCTGTCTTGAAAAACAAAACAAACAAACCACACACACAAAGGGGGGAGGGGAACCTGGAGAATTGGCTTAAAGGTTAAGAGCATTGGCTGTTCTTCCAGAGGACCCAGGTTCAATTCCCAGCACCCACATGGTGGCTCACAACTGTCTGTTTAGTTCTAAGAGAGCCAATACCCTTAAACAGACACACGTGCAGGTAAAGCACTAATGCACATAAAATAAACAGTGACACAACTCCCTAAAACACAGCAACACATCAGGCTTTGCCACAGTCAAATGGAGACATGGTTTGTGCCGTGCAGTGTTATCACTGCCAGTTTGTGCCGTGCAGTGTTATCACTGCCAGTTTGTTTTAAAAAACTACTCTCATTTTCCCTATCCTTATAACTAACTGTTTCTTGCTGGTAGTGCACGCCTATAATGTCTGCCCACAGCAGACTGAAGCAGGAAGACCTGGGGTCTCAGGTTAGCCAGCTTAGGTTACAGACCGATATCATCTCGAAAACAAAAACAACAAAATCCTACAGCATAGTCTTAATCAGTCATACACAATTATAGAGGGGAAATAACTTAATGCTTAATAATTATAAGAAAAAAATTTAAAACTATTTTTATTTAAGCCTGTGTGTATCCCTGTGTTTATAGGTGCCAGCAGAGGCCAGAAAAGAATGCCAGGTCACCTGGAGCTGAAGCTACAGGTGATTATGAGTTGCCTAAAATGAGTGTTGAGATCTGAACTTAGGTTCTTTGGTAGAGCATCAAGTGCTCTTAATTGCTGAGTCATCTCTCCAGCAAAGAATTATATTAATTTTAATAAATGAAAGAGAATTTCTGCTAAAATATAAATCAATCGTTCAAATGACCCATGGTTCAGACTGCACAGCCCATGATTAAGAGGGCTTAAAGTCAGGCTGAGTAGAATATAAAAGGGTTCTGCAACTTACTGAGATTATGTGAAGTTAGTTAAGTTAGTCACTGTCTTAACCTGTTCTGTGGAATTTAAATGCCCTTACTGTACACACACATTAGATTTATTTACTTTATACCCTTACCATACCTATTACACACACACTTTAGATTTATTTATTTTACTTTATGTATATAAATGCTGGCCTGCTGTATGTGGTCAGGTCAGAAGAAGAGGTTGGATCCCTGGAACTGGAATCATGGATGGTTGTAAACCACCCACAGGTACTGGGAATTAAGCCTCTGCAAAAACAGCAGGTGCTCTTAAACACTGAGCCATTGCCCATTATTTTAATACGAAGTAAATAGTTGGATCTTTCTTAAAATCAGAGTAAATTCATACTTTTTTGAAAAACACAGTGACAGCTCCATTAATTCAAAAGACCAAAATTCAAAATCAGAAAGCAGCCAGAAAAAGTTGACAGAGATTTCAACTCAGTCTGGAAGGGAGAAGCCCTAAGTTTCCACAGAGAGGAAGACAAAGACAGAAGAGGAGAGTTTTGGGTCCCCATGCTTGCACAGATGATACTGTTCAAGGAACTAAATCATGTCAACATAAACTGTCCAAGGAGGAGACAGGAGAAACTTCTCATCTCTCTGATAGGTTTAACACAGCACTAATAAAGAGAACCTGAAAAGCACAGAAAGAATCACAAGTCAATCTTACTGATGAATAATATAAAACAAAAATTCTCAAAGAAGGGGCTAGAGACATGGCTCAGTGAAAAGAGCGTTAGTTGTTCTTCTTTTTTTTGGTTTTTCGAGACAGGGTTTCTCTGTGGTTTTGGAGCCTGTCCTGGAACTAGTTCTTGTAGACCAGGCTGGTCTCGAACTCACAGAGATCCGCCTGCCTCTGCCTCCCAAGTGCTGGGATTAAAGGTGTGCGCCACCACCGCCCGGCGTTAGTTGTTCTTCTAAAGGACCTGAGTTCAATTCCCAGAATCCTCATCAGGTAGCACACAAGAAATCTGATATTTTCTTCTAGTCTCCCCAGATACCTGCACTAACATGCACATATCCACACAAATATATACACGTAGCTAAAACTAGTAAAATCCACTCAGGAGGCAGAAGCAGAGGGGTTTCTGTGAGTTCAAGGCAGCCAAAGCTACAGAGAAACTCTGTCTTGAAAAACCAAGTAAATGAACAAAAGAAATCTTTAAAAAAAAAAAAAATCCTAGAGAAACACTAATAAAATTCAGCAATTACATTAAGTTTTAATTTTTACAATTACAAATGTGATTCAGTTTAGTATGAAGAAACCTGATAACCAAAGCAAAATGATCTTACAATAGTTATTACAGATATAAGAAATGAGTATAATAAAACCTAACATTTAACATGAGAGACTGTGTCCCAATTTTAAAACACATAGCTGCCTCTGGCTACAAATCAAAGCTCACATTCTCCTTAAAACACTAGACAAACTTCCAAAATACAGAAGCCCAAGAGGCATAAACATCAACAAAAATATCAGCAAGGATAAGACAAAAATACCAATAATGGAGAAGAATGTCTACTTGGAAACCCCAAGAGAATCAGCAGGAGAAATACTAAGAAGAAGTTCACAAAGTGGCCAGACTCTAATGACATCTGTACATTAATCCCTGTACTAAAAGAGACAATTAAATAATGAAATGGAACTTGCCCCCCAATAACAAGAAAACCCATAATAAATCAAAAAACAGGAGTGCACTATACCAAAAACAGTCACTTGTCGTTAAGAATCTGTTTTTCTTCGGTGGAGGGGAGGGGGAATGCTTTATAAAGTGCACTTATGTGTGCAGGAGCATATGGAAGCCAGAAGGCAACCTTGAGTGTCACTCCTCAAAAGCTGTCTACTTCACTTTCCTGAGACGGTATTTTGTTGGTCTCATGCTCATTAATCAGACTAGGCTGGCTGGCACCAAGCCCTAGGGATCTGGTTATCTCTACCTCCCTAGCCCAGCCTGGGTGCTGGGGACTAAATTCACATCCTCATGCTTGTGCAGAAAGCAAATTACTGACCAACCTATTTCTCGATGGAAAAAGTTCTTACATTTACCTATAAGAGTGGTCCTTATCCCTATCTGCCATGAAAATCATCTGAGGAATATAAATTCTAACCATGTCCAGCCATGCCCTAGAGAGTCTAACCTAGTTGGTCAGCAATGAGGTTCAGATATTAAGTGTCTTTAAAACTCCCCAGGTAATTCTAATGTGTGGCCAGAGCTGAGAACCACATGTGCGTTGACCACTGCCCTCATGAACAAAAAGTAACTGAACAGCTAGGATATCTTTCTGCCACAGATACAGCCAAAGATTAATAACTAACGCAAAACACTAACTGAGGGAAGATGGACTACTAATATCTAAACAGACTGCACTATAACTATCAGTTGAAAAAAAATACTGGATTGCTCTTTGGTTAAAATTAACTTTTTTGGTGAATATTGGTTTATTGGGCCTCATGCTTACTAAACAAGTGCTATGCCATAACCAAAAGTGAGGTCAAGATTCAAGAAATAAGGAGACATAAGAAAATACTTTTCTTTTACTTTTTTAAGGGGACACAATGATAATCTTGATTAAATTGTCCATGTTGGTCTCAAACTCTGGAACACAAACCACCCTCTTACCTCTGTGTACCAAGCTGTTAAGACTACAAGTGTCTCCACATCCAACACAAAAGGATATCTATAGTTTGGAATAGGGAAAGTACTTTTGAATGTGATATACAATATAAGGCAATAAAAGGGAAAAAATGGATGTTTCCACACAAACTGAAAATATACACCTGATAAAATGTAACAAGCATACTGTAAACATATTTGACTAATTTGACAAAATAAAAAGAGGGAAAGATGTCTACTGAAAGTCTTAAACTTTCAATACTTAAAGAATAATAAGCTAAGGCCAGGAAGTGTGGTGCACACCTTTAATCACAGCACTAGAGACACAGAGACAGGCAGATCTCTATGAGTTCAAAGCTAGCCTTCACAATGAGTCCAAGGCCTGCTAGCACTGTACGGTAAAACTGTCTCAAAACAAAGAATAATAAGCTATAGGTCAAAGGTAGGACACATGTAGATACCAGAGTTGGATCCCTAGTACTAGCTAGGCAGGCGAGCAGACACATACCCATGTGCAAACACATAGCACACATGTACGTACAAAAATAATCTGAGACAATAATTTGTAAACTTATGAAAATAATTTGAGTAGAATTACAAGTCTAAGAATACTAATATCTAACAACATCTAATGTTAGCAAGGATTTAGATAGATTCATTCAACATGGATAACGCTGAAATTTGCACAATATTTTTCAAAATATTGGTAATATCTATCTTCTTTTTAAAGTTTTATTTTTGTTCTAAAGAAGGCCTCACTTTGTAGTCCTGGCTAGCTGATAAAGTGCTGTTTATCTCAGGGTGGTCTCAAACTTGGCAACAGTCCTCCTTGCCTTGTAAATGCTAGAATTACGGGAGTAGAACGTAACACTCAAGTTGTTTATTTTAAATGTCAGTATTATTTCATTAAAAATTCCCTCACTAGGGCTGGAGAGATGGCTGAATAATGTAAGAGCAATTGCTGCTCTTTCAGAGAACTAAAGTTCAGTTTCCATCACCCACAACAGGTATCATCAGCCTATATTTCAAATTCCAGGGGATCTGATGCCCTCTTCTTGCCTCTGCAGAGACTCACACATGTAGCATATACACGAGACAAACACATACATAAACTTAAAAAAAATTAACCACACTTCCAAAATTTTCTGTCCCACCTGGTCCCACACCAGTTCAGTTCCAAAAACACAGAGGCTTATCAACTGTTCGGCCTATTAGCTCAGGCTTATTATTAACTAGCTCTTACAACTTAAATTAACCCATAATTCTTGTCTAGCCACGTGGTTTGGTACCTTTTCCTAATAAGGCATTCTCATCTTGCTTCTTCTGTGTCAGGCTGGTGACTGCATCTCTGCCTTTCCTCTTCCCCTAATTCTCTTAGTCTGGTTGCCCTGCCTATACTTCCTGCGTGGCTACTGGCCAATAGTAGTTTATTAAAACAAATTAGTTATTAGTAACAAACCTTTACAGTATACAAGAGCATTATCCCACAGCACTTATTCACTTGCACAAAGACATAAATGTACAAAATTATATAAAACAATGGCAACAGTGAAACACTGAAACAATCTTAAGTATCTAGTCCATAGAGCACATATCCTATACCAAACCAGATACTACTACGGTCCTATGAAGAATGAAAGAACCATATCTAACTTAGGTTAAGTTTAGAGTAAAGTTGTCTAGATCTTTTGCAATATGTAATGCCATGGAACCTCAAGTTTAATGAAATGTAGGCTTGCATTGTTCTATAAATAGGAATTAGAGGGATGCCTATAATTAAGAGCACTTGTTCCTGCAAAGGATCCAGGATCAATTCCCAGACCACATGGCAGCTAACTCCAGTTTCAGGAGATCTACCACTCTCTTCTGGCCTCCATGGGCACTGTACACATGTGACACACAGACATACATACAGGCAAACATCCATATATAAACAAAATTTTTAAAACACTATTTTGTAAATACTAGTTTTAAAGAAACTCTTAGGCATGCATGATGGCAATCTCTGTAATCACAGTACTTAGGCAACACATGCGGAGGACAGTTATAAGTTTGAGGTCAGCCTGTTCTACACAACCAGTTTAGACCAACCATGGTTACAAAATTAGACGCTCTCTCAAAAAACCAAGTGGGGTCCTTCCTAATTTTTAAGACTTTTCAATAATCCTGGAACCACAATGTTTGACAACTGTTGTTATGACAATTTTATATTTTAAGTACAATCCCAGTTCTCCAAAAAAAATTAAAAAATAAAAATTACTTTTTAAACTGGGTAGTTTAGAATATGAATTAGAAGAGTCCAATAATTATCTACCTAGAGGCAAGAAGCTCATTAAAAATCTCCTTGTGCCGGGCGGTGGTGGCGCACGCCTTTAATCCCAGCACTCGGGAGGCAGAGGCAGGCGGATCTCTGTGAGTTCGAGACCAGCCTGGTCTACAAAGGGAGTTCCAGGACAGGCTCCAAAGCTACAGAGAAACTCTGTCTCGAAAAACAAAACAAAACAAAACAAAAAAAAACAAACAAAATAAAATAAAATAAAAATCTCCTTGCAATACAACTGTGAAAAGGGTGTGGATGCACAACACACACTTCTGCCAAGTACAACTACAAGTAAGTTTCTGTTCGCCCTCTACTAACTTAAAAAAAAAAGGTTAGTGTAATTTTAATGTTAGGAATTACTTCACTTTTATTTCCTAAGTTAAAAAACAAAACAAAACATTTTCTTTTTTTTTGGAGCCTGTCCTGGAACTAGCTCTTGTAGACCAGGCTAGTCTCGAACTCACAGAGATCCGCCTGCCTCTGCCTCCCGAGTGCTGGGATTAAAGGCGTGCGCCACCACCACCCGGCAACAAAACATTTTCTTATCAATGAGAGTCTCAAGAATTTATAACAGTCTGCCCATATTTTCAATTCTCTAGGAAATTGTATTCTAATCATTTCTCCTTTGCCCTTCTTTAGGACTAATCAAATTCACAGAACAGTCCTCCTGGAATTTGCTGAACTGCACAAAATAGGTGCACCCAGTGGCTGCCATTCACAAGTCTTGGGTCACATAGTCTCTAAAAGGTTTGGTATTTCAATGGCAATTAGCCTGTATTTTTCTCTCTGTGTATCCTCTCATCAGTCTCCATCTTTGTTAGCTGTGTCACATCTTGTTACTATCCTTCCCTCTTTTCCAAGTTCAGATCCTGTTATACACAGGAGTTGCAGGGCTGCTGGCTACAAACTCCAGCCCAGGCCTTTCTCTAGAACAGAGATAGAGACCATGCAGAACAACCTTGGAACTATCCAGAGTGTTATGAAAGCCCAGAGTGTTGGGCTTCAGTGAGTCAACCTCTCCAACAAGTTCCCAGACGATGCTAGTACTGCTGATTTGAGGACCCCACTTTGAGAACCACTGCTCTGATGTTTTCACTGGGACACAAGGGTCTACAATCCCCTGGCTCTACTCAGTCCCTCTTCACTATCAACAGTGGCAAGAGCTAACCGCCTTAAAACATAGATTCTTTATGAGTAAAATGGAGACTGTGACAATAAACATATTGCCAAGTGTTGTAAAGAAAAAGGCAGACATGAGGATGTACTTCATCAGCTGAGTAAATAAGCATCCTTTATCAGATCATCTGATGCATTAATATGTTGATTCTCAGCAGAAACTGCCCTTCAACTGTGTGGTCCCATTTCTGCATGTTTTCCTCAAAAATTAAAAACTGGCAATCGGTGACACACACCTGTAATCTCAGCACTTCCAAGACTGCAGGAGGTTCATGAGTTGAGGACAGCCTAGGCTGCATGGGAGTTCAAAGCTAGCCTCGGTTTATTCAACAAAATACAATCTCAAAAAAAATTTTTTTTCATTTTAAATACAAGAGGTAGAGATTTTTTTTATCTGAAAGGGACTCCAGAAAAAAAAAAATCTGTCTCTTTCATGTGACATGTGCAACTCTCAATAGAAGGGATAAAAAGGAGTCACATAGCCCCATGCTGCCATGTTACATACCCACCATCAGTCAAGAAGCATTCAAGCACTTCAGCTCACTTACCTTGGTCATGCCTCCTGCCTGTGCCGTATTCAGTCCAGCATGGCTGGCCATTTGTGGGGAAACCTGTGTCAAGGTCTCAGCCAGAACACTGCTTGTGGCCCCCTGCATGGTTGGAGCAGGGTATGGCATTCCAGCTCCCCTTCCTCTTCCAGCAGTCCCAAGAGATCCATTCATGACTTGAGCCTGCCCTTGTTGAGCCTGATTCATTAAGCTATGGCCAGAGTTACTATTGAGAAGTCCTGGGTGGGTCTGGTTGAAGTTAGCATTCATGCAGATCCCAGGTCCAGTCTGTGATGTGGCAGGGCTACTGGTCACCAGCCCCACTTGCTTTTGTGCTTGCGGATTCAGTGCTTGGGAGGCAGGGGGGGTGGGCCCAGAGGTGCTGGCAGCCTGTTTGGGCAGGCTAGGGGTTGATGAGTCTCCCTGGTTCAGAGGGCTCTTGCCCATGGCACCCAGGCTGGCCATGTTTGTACTGTTCGGCTGCCCCTGAGCCTGGCCACCAAGGCCCTGTTGTACAGGGCTGCTGGCACTCACATTTCCTATCCCTGGGTTGATGCTAGAGCCACTGCCTCCTCTAAGAAGCTCCGACAGTTGTTTATGTTTGGATGCAGCATCTGGAACAAGGCTCCCACTGTTTAAAAGGCTTAATTCTCCATTAGGGATCAGCTCATCAGGAAGATCATTTTCCAAGTCAAACAATGATCCAAAATCTAGAAATTAAACAGAAATGGAAATGAGAATCTAACAAAACATAACAGCTCTCCAACTGACATGTTACTATGATCTTAATCTAATGGAGCGTTTCACACAGACCACTAGCGCATCAAGAGTATTTATCAAACCGATCTGAAACATCATTTGGGGAGATTAAAAAAGAAAAAAAAAATTTTTCAAATTCAGAAAAAGGGATCATCAAACAATTATGAGGAAGGGCCAGTTCTTTTCTAAAAATCAAATCCCCAAACAGTAATTAAACAGTACAGTACAAAGGAAAACTCAGATATACAAATTAAAGAATAATAACAAACCTTTAAAAATTTTCTAAATTAAAATGTTAAAAATGCTTTTAAGAATGCATGAAGCCAGACGAGGTGATACATACAGGTAATCCCAGCACTTGGCAAGTGGAAATAGGAGAATCAGAAGTTCAAAGTCAATCTTGGTAGTTATAAATATATAGAGTTCAAAGCCATTTTAAGCTACATGAAGTCATGTATTAAAAACTAAAAAGTAAATTGAAGCTGGGCGGTGGTGGCGCACGCCTTTAATCCCAGCAGGAGGTAAAGGCAGGTGGATCTGTGAGTTTGAAGCCAGCCTAGTCTACAAAGTGAGTTCCAGGACAGCCAGAGCTATACAGAGAAACCCTCCTTCATAAATAAATAACGGATATGCAAAAAAAGTAACTAGATATGAATTTTATAAAGATCAATTTAGGGTAAATTAAACTCAACCTAAGCAACTGCATATCTGAAAGTTAAACTATTTAAAAAAAAACATTAAAAATGTCATTTGTGGTTTCTCAAAGGGTTGAAAATACATGTATAAAAATACAGAAATAGAGCCGGGCGGTGATGGCGCACACCTTTAATCCCAGCACTCGGGAGGCAGAGGCAGGCAGATCTTTGTGAGTTGGAGGCCAGCCTGGTCTACAAGAGCTAGTTCCAGGACAGGCTCCAAAGCTACAGAGAAACCCTATCTCAAAAAGAAAAAAAACCAAAACAAAACAAACAAAATACAGAAAATAAAAAGTGGCGAAAACAGTCAAACTCAGCTATCCTTGAACTACATGAGAAGGATGATCACACAGGAAAATGAGGAGCATAATGACTCCTGGTATAACAAGACATGTAAACAAGGCAACCATCCAAAAAAGATAAAACAGTAAACATGTCAATAAACAAACAAAAATACAAGAAATTTCCTTTTCCTGGCTCCTTTCAAAGTAATCCTCCCTTTGCAGCGTAATCCTATGTGTATCACCTCTGTTCCTTCACTTCCCAACCTCCAGTGTGCTCTTCAATTAGCAGTCTGTCTATGCATGTACAAAGAAAGAGTGTGCAAACTATGCCCACCACAATGTTATTTGTAACAGTAAGGGAAAAAGAAACCCAAAAAATAGCACCCAAAGGCAATTCAACCTAATGAGATTCAACAGATGAGATTCCCGCACCAGAATCCCAACTCTTCTACACTAGCGCTCCATGCCAACTGTACAACTTTGGGTGTCTTACTCTGTACTTCATACTCTCCTTATCTAGAAGACAGAGCAATAATGACTCCTACACTAGTAGGGGTGTTCTGGGTACTAGATGAATTAATGAATGGAAATCACTGAGGTCTGTGGGTAATAAAAACTTAACAAGAATTTGCTATTATAGTCAGGTAGGTGGTGGCAGACACCTTTAATCCCAGCACTCTGGGAGGTGGATCTCAAGTTCCAAGACTGGTAGTTACAGAGAAATCCTGTCTCAAAAACAATTACTATTACAAAGCTTAATAAACAGCTGTACATTACAAAATGTTTTAAGTAATTAAGATATAGTAATCATTAGTAATTACATTATATATAATTACTATATACAGTAATTACATTTCTATAGTAATGAATGTAAGAATATATGTGTACATTATGGAAAAGCATGGAAATGGAAAAACATATACAAATGGCACACATGTAAATTAGAACAATGGCTGGAATGTAACTAGTCAAAAATAAAATTATTGAGGTAGTGAATGCAATGTTGAGTATGGGAGGTTTTCTTTTTTTAAAAACTGCCACCTGCTATCCTTTAGAACTTTAAGAACTTTAAGCCAGGGTAGCAGACCATACATTCTAGTTGCCCAATCCTCTCCTACCACCATCACCTTTCACTGTAGACAAACCCATGTAGCTCTGAGGTGGCTGGCTGGGAGTATCCTGAGTAAGGGTAGCATCTTCCCTGGCCATAGGAAGAAAACTGGCCAGGTAAGAAAAGCACCAGGGTCACATTCTAGTGCAGGAGACACAATCCCACCAAAGCTTATTAGCCAAAATAATCTGTTAGCAAGGGTTACTCGAAAAAAGTCTCTCTTTTCATCACTAAATTTCTTCATGAGCCTATTGAAACCATCTTGCAACCAGGAAAAAAGTCATCACCACCCATCCACACTGGATGGGCACCCGGAGGAAAAAAAGAAAAAAGAAGGGCAGCATCTAAATTGGTAGAAATTTAGACGGAGCTGGAGCACAGAAATTTATTGATGGAGCACAGTAGTTAAGACCATATAGTGGTCTTCCAGAGGACCCGTAATTTAGGTACTAGAATCCATGTCAGACAGTTCACAAGAGTCTGTAATTCTAGCTCCAAGGGGATCTAATGCCTTCGGCCTCCACGGGAGCACACACATGCACACACACACACGCACACTTACATATAATTAAGAAATAAAATAAGTATTTCTAACAACTGAATTGGTAAAGTCTAAACTGCTAAATTATCAACCTGGAACCTTCCTACCTTCAAGTGTCTTGTTTTTTGAGAAAATATACTTTTAACCATTAACCTTAACTTCTAATTCAGATGTTTCAGCTGGCACCACTGAGTACACAGTTTTTTAGCCATTAACACAAGTTAAAGCTGTGGAGTGTATAATCCTTCTGTATTCTCTCTTGGCTGGAAACCACGCTCCAGCTCCACTCAGATATTCAACAGTACTACACAGACTTCCTTAGGTTATCCCTGAAGAACTGCCAAGTCCTTCTTTGACCCCCCAACATTCTCTGAATCTACTAGTCTAGCAAGTCAATTCTAACACAATGCTATAGCTTCCCACATGACTATACTAAATGAGGTACAACATGCAAAATAAACACAGATGCACATGGGTTTTGCAGTACTCATATGAATAAAAAAATTCATTTTCCCTCAGGACTTCGGTGTGTATCACAAAAAAGCATCACACCCTTTTATACATAATCACAGTACACTTGTCAATTCAGGAAGTATAATAGAGTTACATTAACATACTAATCCTATTCAAACTTCATGGTTATTCCAATGCCTTTTATAACATTCCTTTCCCTTATGAAAAGCCAATTTAGAATTTAAAATCCCTGATATCCCTGTCATCTTAATCTACGTAAGCCACTGGTTTCAGTAAGTAACACCGCCATTTATTTATTTATTTATTTGGTAGCAGGTCCTTCATATAGGGTGCCTAAGGGATCACTAGCTTGTCAATTTGAAGAAAGGGATTTTATCCTTAAAGAGCAGAACACCCAGAGGATTCTCTTATTTCCTACTGGGTCCACCCATAGTTCTTAGCTACAAAATTATCTGAAACTTGGAGATTCACTAAGGTTGTCAGGTACAAATCATACCTGTTGGAAAGCAGTTCGGTGATAGAATGCTTTATCTACCATGTGTAAAGTCCTGAGTCTGAGCTCCACTACAAGAAAGGGGGTTAAGTTCACAATAAGCACTCTCTCTTCCATAGACAATATTTTATGTGCTGCCTTCCAGACTGCTTCCCGACCCCATCCTGCCTGGCTCACACAAATGCACTCAATCCCTCCCTCCCGGCTTCTCTCTCTCTCTCTCTCTCTCTCTCTCTCTCTCTCTCTCTCTCTCACACACACACACACACACACACATTTTAGTGCTTTACGAGGGGGTGATTTTTACTTATGTGTGTGGCAAGGAGTGAAGGCTGCACATTGGTGCAGTGCCCAGAGGACTAGACAAGAACTGGAGTTAACAGGCAGTGGTAAGCTACTTGAAATGGGTGTTTGGAACCAAACTCCTCTATAAAAGCAGTACCCATTCTTAACTTAGCTAATCTATCTCCAGTCAATTGTTTTGCAGAAGGTCCTTCATATGGCTACCTCTTCAGGGTCACTGGATTGTAAATTTCAAGAAGGGAATCTGATTCTGGAAGGGCAGACAACCCAGAAGCTTCTCCTGACTAGTCAGAACTTTGTTTTTTTTTGGTTTTTCGATACAGGGTTTCTATGTGTAGCTTTGGAGTCTGTCCTGGAACTAGCTCTGTAGTCCATGTTAGCTTACTCAGGAGAGATCCACCTGCCTCCCCCCCCAACAGTTTCCCCCCCCCCCAGTGCGTGTGAAGTCTCTTGTTTTCAGTGTAGTTCTCCTCAATCCTTGAGCAAGAACAGGAAACTTTATCCAAACCAGTAAGTCAAGTATGCCAAAATCTGGTTTCCTTCCTATCTGCCTGGGATAGAACGAGGAGACCATGTCAGACACTGAAACAGCAAATACAACCTAAGAATCTTCCTGTGGACTCTTTTAAGCATCTCAAGCATGCTTCCCTGAAGAGGAAGGCAGAGTCAAAGAATGGGGCTAAGGAAATGTTTAGGTAAATTCACTGGGCTGTATCAGGACCCCTCCTTGATGAGGACAATGGAAAGGGAGAACCCAGGAATACAGATTCCCCACTTAACACCTGGCCACATGTCCTTTAGGCAAACTACTCTTCTTCATCCTAAAACTCATACCCACAAAGTAGAGATAACCACGTGGAAGAATTATATATGATGATAAAAGTTGGACTAGGACATTCTGTGCCACAGATAGGGGTTAATCTATAATAGCCTGAAGACAACGAGGTATGGTGACACACACTTTAATACACCACACTCAGGAGGCAGAGGCAGATGGATCTCTGTGAGTTCCAGGGCAGCCAGGGTACACAGCAAAGCCCTGTCTAAAAAGTAAACAAATAAATACTTGACCATTTACCTTTGATATTTGCCCATCACTCTACCACTCAACAATCAGACTAGTTTTCATTTACATAGTATTCTACTTCTTATCAAATGCACAAGCACTTTTATAATTGTCAAGAGGGTGTTTTCCATGATAATTACTTTGGTTTCAGCTTTTACTAGCTTGTTACCTTTTGTCTTTCTTGATCACTTTTCTCATCCATTCAAACACATTTAACAGCTGTTTGGGTGCAGCTAGAGTTAGTTGATCAACAGTTCAACTGTTACATCCTCATCTACCAGTTCAAATACATGAAACCAGTACAACCAAATGTCTTAGGTGCTGCTTTTTCTGTTTGTTTGTTTTGTTTGTGTTTGGTTTTTGTTGTTTTGTTTTTTAAGACAGCTTCTCACTGTGTAGTCCTGGCTCACCTGGAACTCACAACGTAGATGTGTAGACCAGGATAATCTTAACTCACAGAGATGTGCCTGTCTTAGCCTCCCATATACTGGGTCTAAAGGCAAGAGACACCACACCAGGCTCAGGGTATGGCTCTTTTAAAAGACAGATGGTCTGCAAACAAACCATCACTCCTGTTTTCACCACGTTTTCCTATTCTCTAATTTAAAAATTCAAAAGCAAGTGAAGACAACAAGCCAGAACAGCATGACATAGCACACCTAGGCTTTCTGTGCACCATAAAACCCCAACAGTGTGTTGAGTAACAATAATCTAACGCATCTGAAGTTCCACAGGGTCAGCTCAGAGGTACCGCTTCAAAGCCCATGCAGCCTCTTTTTCTCTACCAAACTCCAGAGCCCTGGGAGAATACAAAGCTGAAGCTGCAGACAGGCCCATCAAGGGCCTTTGTCTTTAGCAATAGAAGTCAAGGTCACACATCTACCAACACCCCCTATCACAGTTCCTGGCTTGAGACAAGAATGTTTCTTCTCAATACTGAGGTTTCCTGTCTACCAACCTGAAATCCCTATCTTTAAATAAGCTGATATGCTAGAAAATGAGTTTCCCCATTTCCACTGAACCACTGTGAAGTCAAGGAGGTAAAATGTGGAAATAGAAAAGTGTAAGGACTTAAGACAGAAGACCAAGTAAAATAACAAAGGATGCTTCACTGTCAGCTGAGAAACCCAAATCAACAGTTTGCAAAACTTGCTCAGGTACCAACCAATCACTTCTGAGTGCGCAAAGATAAACGGTACCCCACAGGAGCTGTGAGCCAGAAGAGATGGGTAGACATCTGTAATTACAGCACTCGAGAGGCTGATGCAAGGTTGCAAGAATAGCCTGGGCTATAGAGCAAGATTCTACACAGAAGAGCCAAAACAAAAGAGCCAGAACAAAAATCTAGATCTGGCTAGAGAGGAAGAAAAGGAGAAATATTAAGGGGGGTGGGGAGAAAAGGAGAGGGGAAAGAGGAGGAGAAAGTAGGAGGGAAGGGGAGGAGAAAAGGAAGACACCAAGATAGAAACATCAGTATCTCAAATTTAGCAATGAACTACTAATACTAACACAGACACTAAGGGGGGAGGGGGAGCAGATCATTTACACAGTCAATCACCAGGATTAACCAAGCACAAAGACCTGTGACTGAAGTCTTAGCCACTTGGAAGGCACAGTTCAGAGAGTTATCAACGCATCAAGACTGTTCTTAAAAAGTCCCAGGTGTAGAAATATACAACTGTAATCCAAATTTTTCAGGAGGCTGAGACAGAATCAAAGACTCAAGACCAGTCTGGGCAATTTACCAAAATTTAAAATTAATATAATGGGGGAAACTTAAGGCTCAACTGTAGAACACTTGCCTAGCATATTCAAGGTCCTGGGTTAAATTCTTAGAACCCCAAACAAACAACAAAAAGCAAGTAAGTGGCTGAATCAATGTGTGCAGCCAATAATATCTGACATAGGTTTCATACACACCAGTCAACAAATCACACACAAAACACACCTTCTTTGCATTTTCTAAAATACCCTCTTTTCTTGACAAGCATGGCATACATAATTCCTGCACCTGGGAGGTGAAGACAGGATGATTTAGAGTTCAAAGCCAGTCAACTCTATTGAAACACTGTTGCAAAACTCAAAAAACCAAAATTAAATAATAAATAAAAATTAAGAGGATGGCTCAGTCAGCAAAGTACTTGCCAGATAATTATAAAAGTTCAAATCCTAGCACTCAAGTTTTGTTTGTTTTTTAAAGGAAGGTGTAGTGTTAGATACTAGTAATCCTAGCACTGGGGAGCACAGGCAGATATCTGGGGCTCGCTGGCCAGCCAGCTTAAAGAGAGTCAGTGAGCCTAAAGAAAGTCCCTTCGGAAACATGGAGAACAGAGCTCCTGAAGCATGATTCCTGAAGGCAACCTCTGGCCTTCACACACATATACAAACACAATACAAACTTTAAAAATCAAAAATAAAGTAGTATCTTAAAACCTTTTACATTTAGAGGCTCCAATTCTCTGTACTGATGGAACTGACATCTGTACAAAGCATGCTGACAAAGCATTTTACCGTACCTTCTACTGGCCACAATGAATTCTAGAACAAAATGAATTCTTGTGCTCTACAGACATATCAAACAAGTTGTAAAATTTATACTACCAACTTCACTTTGTTACTCAGGCGGGTACAAGCTCTGTGAAAGCACTGAGTAAAGCTGTATGTCCGGCTCACCACTGTCAACTTAGTGCCTTAGCATAAAATGCCAGGATCAGTTACTCAATAAACAGCATAAGTGCATAAATTATACAAAGCCAATTTTAGCAACTTCTTATCTAGTCAAATATATAAAACAATAACCTTAACATTTATTACTACAATTTAAAAACAGAAAACTAATAAATTCTCTTGGAATGTTACATTTTTTTGACTAATCTTTCTCTTTCCACTTTATTTATTTATTTATTAAAAATTTCCACCTCCTCCCATTTCCCTCCCACTCCTCCCCCTCTCCAGTTCTAAGAGAAGTCAGGGTGCCCTGCCCTGTGGGAAGTCCAAGGCCTTCCTCCCTCCATCCAGGTCTAGGAAGGTGAGCATCCAAACAGACTAGGCTCCCAAAAAAGCCAGTACATGCAGTAGAATCAAAACCCAGTGCCATTATCATTGGCTTCTCAGTCAGCCCTCATTATCAGCCACATTCAGAGAGTCCGATCTGGTCACAAGCTCGTTCAGTCCCAGTCCAGCTGGCCTTAGTGAGCTCCCATTTTCTTTTTCTTAGTTTTTCCAGGGTAGTTGAAAAGAAGGGTTCAGCTTTTAAAAGATTTGAGAGGAACATTTGGGTAGTCAGAGTACAAATGAATACCAAAGGGAAACCTAAAGGAAGATATTTTTCAGAGAGCAAAGGTGCTAAAAAGTGGGTGGGGAGACAAAATACTTCAGGGAAGGGCGCTTCACTCTTGGAAGTGGGGGAAATATGAATATAACAAAATAATATCTTGGGCTGGAGAGGTGGCTCAACAGTTAGGAACTTATGCTGCTTTTGTAGAGGACCACAGTTTGATTCCCAGAACTCATATTGGTTGGATTACAACCACATGTAACTTAGCTCTTAGATCTAGTACCCTTTTATGGCATCCAAAAGCGCACACACACACACACACACACACACGTACACATAAATATACCTATATCAAAATATCATGTTATATATGATAAGATATGTGATTTTGTCAATTTTTAAAAGTAGGGCTTGTTTGTTGGATTTCTGTTTGTCTGAGACATGGTTTTACTGTGTGACCCTGGCTGGCTTGGAACTCACTATGGAGACCAAGTTAGCCTCAAAATCATAGAGATAGGGGCTGGAGAGATGGCTCATAGGTTAAGAGCACTGCCTGCTCTTCCAAAGGTCCTGAGTTCAATTCCCAGCAACCACATGGTGGCTCACAACCATCTGTAATGGTGTCTGGTGCCCTCTTCTGGCCTGCAGGCATACATGCAGACAGAATATTGTATACATAATAAAGAAATATTTAAAAAAAAAAAAACCATAGAGATATTCCTGCCTCTGCCTTCCAGGTGCTATAATTAAAGGTATATGCCACTACACTTAGCTCAATTTAAAATTTTTTTGTCAAAAAACCAGAGGCAAGACATGCTGAAAAGAACACATTTAAAGACACTTTCATTGGGCTACTATTTTTAAATGAACTGGGGCCCATCCTATACTTTCTCAATCTATTTATCCAAATATTAGTAAGGATACACAAAGATGAAGGGCTGTCTGAGATAATGAAACAGCACCAGTGACTCCAAGTTCAAATCACAACTGTCATTACCATTGCTCTTTCTGACCTGAGAGTATACAGGCAGGCTATCCACAGGATCATAGCTGAGGAAACTCAACAATAAACTGTATACATCAAGTCTGGCATGTAATAAGAGCTCAATAAACATCATTATTGTCACAGTCACTCAAAAGCTGACAGCTCAACTTAAGACAATGTCACACCCACATTGTAGGACCTAGGCACTACTATGTTCTCTATAGCTCAGCCTTGATAACATCAGCATGAATGACTTAAGCCCATTTTGGAAGAAATAAAGCTTACTTAGCCTTGGAAATCTGTAGCAATTATAAAATATATAATGGACTAGTTCTCCATGACAGAGTGAGGAGAAAGAGCAGCTTTATTAGCAACTACGCCAGTGTACGTTTATCCATGCAACTACACAAGTTCCCAAAAGATACTGAACTTTTCCCCCAGTGACTGTTAGGACATAATTAAAGCAAATCTCTCTAAAATCTTGTGTATTTCTGGCTTCTTTTATGCAGACATGCTACCATATAATTACTACAGAATACTAATATTTTAATTCATTCTGGCTTATTTGGTTCGTTGTTTTGGGGGGGGGTTGTTTGCTTTTTAGTTTATTTGGGTTTTTTGTTTGTTTGTTCGTTTGTTTTAAGACAGGGTCTCACAATAGAATTCTGAATCTGTCCTGGAATTCACTATGTAGATCAGGCTGGCCTAGAACTCACAGACATTCATGTTCTCTGCCTCCCAAGTGCTGCAGCGCATTAAATAAAGACATGCACCACCGTGCCCAGCTTTTTATTCTGAATAATGATCTGTGTAAAAAAAAAAATTCATCTCTCCCCCAGCCTTCCTCTAAAGTGGAGAAGTCATCTGTCCCTCTTTGCAGAATGAACTGGCCAGGTTTATCTCAGTCTTGAATAAGTCATGTTACAGGAGCATTCATCCAAAAGCATTCTGAGGCAAAAACCTACCTAGTAAGCACTTAAAATATTTACATTAGACACAGTGAACTATTTGAAGTAAACAAAAGGAAACCAAGCAAGGTATTTACTGAAACCCACTGAATAAAACTGCAGAACCTTAGAAAATATCATGTAGATCAAAGAGAAATATCTAACTTTAAAAATGTACTTTTAGCTGAATGGTGGTGGCACACGCGTTTAATTTCCAGCACTTAGAAGACAGAGGCAGATGGATCTCTGTGAGTTCGGGGCCAGCCTGGCCTACAAGAGCTAGTTCTAGGACAGGTACCAAAGCTACTGAAAAACTCGGTTAAAAAATAAATAAATAAAACAAAATAAAATAAGTACTTTAAGGGGGTTGGCAAATGGTTCGTTGTCAGGGCCCGTACACCCCAACATAGAAACTATTTTTTTCCTAACTGGACCGGTATGGGTGAAAGTGTTTGCTGCCAAGCCTTACAAACTGAATTTGCTCCCCAGAACCCACATGGTACAAACACATACACAATAAACAGATAAATAATGTAAAAAATTATTTTTAATGCACTTTAAGGTCAGGTACAGTGATTAATAGCTAAAATCCCAGCTGGGAGGCTGAGGCTTACCAAAAAGGCTAAGGCCAGTCTGGGTTACACAGAAAGTCCCAGGATAGCCTGGGTTAGAAAGTAATATCCTGTTTCAAAATAAATAAAAATAAAAGGAGAAAAGAAAATCATACTTATACTATTTTCAAGAATTATCTGACCTGAAAAAGATAAGCTCTATTTCATACAATTCTACTAAAATGTGAGCATTTTATTGTTTCCGCAGACACACTTCATGACCACTACGCACTAGATAGTAGAAAGCTTGTTTCACTGAACACTTTTTAACTTCTACTTGAGGAATTCAAGACAAGCAAGGTTTGACAGTAACACAAGCCCATAATGCAGCACTCTAAGGAGATGGAGGCAAGAGAATCTTCAGTTCTAGACCAGAGTGGGCTATTTAACAAGAACTTGCACAAAACAAATCAAAACTTAACCCAAGACCAACTTACCTGAGTGTTCTTTATTATGTCCTAATCCACTGAGTCCTAGGAACACAGTCATTAGCTATGTTAATTCTGTACACTTAATAGTCAAATGGAAATGCCATCCCCAGATTACTAAAGCAGCTTAAGTTTGTTTCATCAGTGTGTTCACTACCTCCCTCAGCCCCACAGAATAGAGAAAAACCTTCATAAATATAAGGATGGTACAGAAGGCAGATGTCACAGGAGCAGGCCCCCAGATCTATCGTGTATCACCTAGAAGCCCCTACTGGTTACCATGATTGTCTGGGGCAAGGGTAGGAAGAAGGGGTTCATTGTTTTCTGCCAGCATGGCTGAAAGGGATTCAGATCCCAGGAGGATGCGATCAGCTGCCTGCCCATGCTACAACTCAACCAGTTGCTGGGGGAGAGGATTATCATATCAAGAACAATCCTGGAAGAAAAGGAATGTGGGTACTCAGCCAGAACTGGACCAAGAAGCAAGTAATGAGACCCAGACCATGTCAGACTCTGCAGCCACATATCAACATAACAAGCAGGTAGCAGCATCAAGTCAGGAGAAAAGGACAAAGTGCATATTCTGGAAATCAAACAAATTTAGAAATATATATGGGCTATTAAGTGTCCAAAACAGGAAATCAATACATTAGGTTTAAAAATAAACCATTAAACACAGGGAATGTCTCTGTGGTATAAAGACTGCCTAGTATATGAAAGGCCTTGGGATCAATTCCCAATACTAAATATTAACAGCAATAACAAATGGGTAAACAAATACATAAGAAACTATTATTGGGTGTGATGCCTTAAGACTGTAATTCCAGCACCTGGGAGGTTGAGGCAGGAGGACTGTTAACAAGTTCCAGACCAGCTTGTGTCTCAAAAAAGTTCCCCCCCCCAAAAAATTAAGAGGCACAAAAAAATGGAGAATCGTCATCTGAAGCACCCGAGTATTGAGCCATGTGTGTTAGCTAATATGCCCATAATATCTCGGAATTAGAGGCTGAAGCGTCAAAAGTTCAAAGACAGCCTGAGCAACATAATAAAACCGTATCTAAAAAAACTAAAAAGAAAAATATTATTAATTACTAGACTATGTTAACAAATAAATATAAACCACTTTGAGACATTTACACTGAGCACATATGCGCTATATTTTTAAGACTTTAAGACTTCATTAGCATATATGCTTTTGGAGGAGAGAACCAATGGCTGCAAGTTGACCTCAGACCACCACACACGCACCTACATGCATATATACACACATACATGTACTCACAAAATACATAACTAGTAAAAATAAAAAATCCACATACGCATATTTTGGTATTTGTAGTTAGGAGAATCTATTAGATGTGGGGCAGAGATAAGATGTGATTGTGCTCTGCCAATAGGTTTGGTTGTCACTTGCTTTGCTACAATCTCCATCTTGTATAGCCTTTGCATTAGTATTTTCTGATTAATGCATTATTGGAAAGAATCAATGTCTGATTTTTTTAATAATGTCAGATTTCTGGACACGAGCAATTTTTATAGTTCTGTACTTTAGATACAAAATGTTACATGTAGATTGTCACGTTTCTTTAGAAAAAAAGAAAAAAAAACAGTCCATCTTTAGTTTTTCCCCCTTTTCCATCATTTTAAACCCATGTGAAAACAAAATATTTTAAGCTAATACTGATTCAATTTCAGGTTCTCTCCTTCTTACATGTAGATCTTAAGGATCAAACCCAGGTTGGCAGGCTTAGCAGCAGGAACCTCTACTTACTGAGCCATCTCACTGACCTGTGTGGAGATTTTGTTTTGTTTTAAGGAAGTGAATGTTTTGAAATACAGATGTAGTTCAGTGGTACAGTACTTGGTATACACAAGACTCTGGGCTCAGTCTACTGGAATGAAACCAATGAATCAATCAAGTAACAAAATAAGATGTTTTGATCTGGACTTATGTTTTTAACTAACTTTTCATTTTTTGTTTTATGTTTTTAAAAGCAAAGCTTCCATTTTTGTTCACAGTGCTGAGGGCCAATCCCAGGACCTTGCACATGCTTGACCAGTGCTCTACCACTAAGGTACATAGCAAATTCTGGTTTTGGTTTATTTTAAAAAGCACTTATAAGAATATAAAATGAAAGAGAAAAGACCTCAGAAATCCCTATTTCAATTTTCTGAAAACAATTTCTAGAGACTGCTTAAACTGCACACATGTTCATATATCTTTTATCCCTAAAAAGAGCCTTAATTTTCATCTTTGTCTTTTTATTTAATGACTTTCAAACATTGCTGCCTTCTGCATTATCCACCCCTCTCTGCGGTAACCAGTCCTCTTCAGCACATCTGGAAGGACAAGGAGCTCAACTATACTCCAGAGAATCTCAATGATTTAACCCTTTCCTAACCAGACTTCTGAGTCATTTTCAGTCTTTCATGATCTCAAAATTAATTAAAATACCCAATATACATATTCTCAGGATAACCAAGTAAGAAATTGATTTTTACTCTGTTTAGTGCAGGTGGCTATTAAGCTACAGTTAATCCATCACCTAATAAAGCAGGCAACAAAAGCCAAAGTTTTAAAAACTTTTCTAGGAACCAAAAACCATAAACAGAATGTGAGCATGCCAGCTAAATGGCATGCATTTTAATATCAGTAACATGCCTAATATCTGAGATAGTAAAAAATTTCTTAAAACTTCAGTTCTTCTTATTTAAGAATGCAAAGACTAAAATTATTGGTATTTATCTAAGCATGGCACCAAAACTTCATTATTAAACTAAGACAACAGAACTGAGGGGGCTGAAAAGATGGTTCAGCAGTACTTACTTATAGCTCTTGCAGAGGACCCAAGTTCACCAATGTCAAGTAGCTCACAGCCCAGCTCCAAGAAATCCACTACCCTTTTCTAGTCTCCTCAGGCACCCATACACACATATAAATAAAAATAAAATAAACCTTAAAAAGGGAAAGAGAGCTGAGAGATGGCTCAAACAGTTAAGAGCCATGCACTGTTCTTGCAGAGGACCCAAGTGAAGTTTCCAGCACCCAAGTTAGGCAGCTAACAGCAACTTCTAACTACAGCTCCAATGGGATCCATAGCCTTTGGCCTCTGGGCAGTGGCACTCACATGCACATCCCCCTACACATACACATTATTTAAAAAAAAAAAAAAGCTTTAAAAAAAAGACAGAATGAGCCCTACTTGTATAATATTAATACTTCCTATTATTCTAAGATATCCATCAGTCCAAACTGCACTTACAATAGGTCAGCATGTACAAAGGAGCCACTTAGGGTAGTGTGTAAAGAACCCACATTTGCTTATGGGTACACAGTATAGCTCTAAAATGAGAGAGAAGAACCAGTCAAAACTGACTGGCTGTGGGAAAGAAAAGTGATTTCAGAAACAGAAGAAGGGCTTTCATCAAGTATTCTTTTCAAACACAGAATGAATTAATTACCAATTCAATTTTTTAAATTACTGTAGTAATAGTGCACAAGTATGGGCCATGTTGTATATGATGTGTGTATGTGTGTGTGTGTGTGTGTGTAGATGCATACTCGTGAATTTTTTAGAGATCCCTAGTCCCAATTCTTACACTGCTTTCAAGGGGGTAGGTACTTTCCCTCACCAAAGTGGAGCTAAGATAAAAGAAGCCTACTCCACAGATACAAGTTTTGATCTAAAATATGTAAACTTGCAAAAAAACCAAACTGCAATACGTCTTCCCTCAATTACTCTGGAAGCGGTCAATTTTTCAAAAACTGTATTATTCTTTAATCCCTAAAAGGAAGAGCAGAAGTCTTACCAAGTAATACCTCTAGAAAAGCAACCTAAGCCATGAGTATTTCTCAAAGTATCTTCCATCTTTAAAAGGACTTTGTTATAAATATCTTAAGAAAACTCTAGACAAATGTGAGAAGCAAATGAACTTAGAGCTGCACTATTCAAAACAATGACCACTAGTTAAAAGAGGTCATCTACTTAATTTTTTGCAAAAATTTAAAATTTAGCCAGGCATGGTGGCCTACGCCTGTAATCCCAAGGACTTGATAGATGGAGACAGAAGAATCAGAACGTCAAGATAAAGCTCACCTACACAGTGAGTTTGAGACAAGCCTAGGCTACTAAAAACCCTGTCTCAAACAAACAAAAATAAATAATTTAATTAAATTGAATAGTTCTTACATTAGATTTGTCATATTTTAAGTACTTGATGGAATGTGTGGACTATTAACTCCTACTGAACAGTACTGACCTCCAGATCACCAACATCGTCCAAACTCTGTCAAGAAAGAACCCTTTTCCTCACACTTCAGACAGAGAAGGCCATCCTAACAACGACAACACTGGTTTCTCTTCCTCTTATCTGAATGGTCCCTGAGGAAGCTTCATGAAAAGGTCAACTGTGGGTAAGTCATGCTCTACAAACAACATCCGATCCCCAGAGTACAAGACCCTACCCATAGTTTATACCTTTGGTTTTATTTTCAGTATTAGCTGTTTACCAGGTCACAGGACTCATTTGTAATGACAGTCACAAATTAAGAAAGAAAATGTCCACCATGTGACAATTTTTACTAGAAAAAAAAAACATAAATAACCATAGTTAAAATATCAAAGAGAATGGAAAAAATCATAACCTCTAATGAAAGACCTTCCCATCACAGAGTGTGCAGGAAGAAGAAACTGCACTCTATTACCGAACTGGCTCCCTCAAGAGCCATAAGTGAGGTAAAGGGGAATGAGGGCTCACTGGCACTCCTCTCAAAAAGCCCACAGCCACTCTCTCTCCAGACACTGCTTGCTTGTTTTTTTCTTTCTTTCTCTCTTTCTTTCTTTTTTTGTTTGTTTGTTTGTTTTTGCTTTTCGAGACTGGGTTTCTCTGTAGCTTTGGAGCTTGTCCTAGAACTAGCTCTTATAGACCAGGCTGGCCTCGAACTCACAGAGATCTGCCTGCTTCTGTCTCCTGAGTGCTGGGATTAAAAGAAGGCATGAGCCACCACCACCCAGTTCAGTTAATGCTTTCTATAAAAGACAACTTTTACAACTTCTCTGTACTCATTTTTCTTTTTACTCTATAAACCCTAACCCATTACAAGCCTTTGCTCTAAAACTGCAACTAGAGACCAGCTACACTTAATTAGAGTTCCATTTCCCAACTGTTCCTAAAGAACAAACACAGATCAAGTAAAGTGAATCACAGGATTGTCTGTTTAGCAAGATTTCTGTATCTTAGCTCTCAATTCATTCTTTCTGTGACTAGAGCTGAAACTGTCCTAGGCCATGGTACTGGAAGTAAAACAGGAAAAGACAGCAACTTCCCACACTGTCCTAATGAGGAGTTTCCATGGGTTTAGGTCTAGGCCAGAGCCTCATCCGTGCATCAATCACCCCAATCCTCACTGACCCTAGGGATAAGTAATGTTTGCTAGTTTCTCAATTATTTAAACAATAGCTGCCTCAACTGGCTATATGCCAAGCTCCATAATAGCCTAATATATGAAAAGCTAATCAAACTGAGCAAAAGTAGACTATTGTAAGGGGAAATTCCCTTTTAGAGATTTCTGACAACCCCCCCTCCCCCCGTCCCCAAGACTCCAACGTGTGAAGCCTATGGCCCCAGACACAGAGCTGCTGAGCTGGAAACTGGACTTCATGTCCACTGAGACAAAACCAGGGTTCCCTCCTGTACACACATGGCTGGTTCCCAATATAAAAAGTTCTGACATTTCCTTCAACTCTGAGTCATGCTTAGAAGGTTCTACTTTTAATCAGATGGCAAATACTCAAAAGTATTTTAATCCAAAAGAATTGGGTCAAGCTTTCATAGTCCATAACTATCAAAGCAAACCCTACTTATAGACAGATTTCTATAGTTCCTGAGTATCATCATTCAATTCAAAATCAAATACCAAAATCTATCATATTTAAATGTTACCCCTGCCTTCTCCATTGGTTATCATGAAGAACAACTAAATTTTCTGCTATTTCATTAGCTGTGCTAACTATAAAGCTAAAACACACAAGGGGAGGCTGGCAAATGATATGATAACCCAGGTTCAATCCATGGGACCATGGGAAGAAAAAACTTCCAGTGTCCTCTGACCTCCACACAAGTGCCATAGCACACATGCACCCCACCTCCCCCCCCACACACAAACACACACAAGGTAATCAAATAAGTAAACATGTATAGGTGGCAATGTTCTCATAAGAAAAACGTAAAACTAAGCCGGGCGGTGGTGGCGCACGCCTTTAATCCCAGCACTCGGGAGGCAGAGGCAGGCGGATCTCTGTGAGTTCGAGACCAGCCTGGTCTACAAGAGCTAGTTCCAGGACAGGCTCCAAAACCACAGAGAAACCCTGTCTCGAAAAACCAAAAAAAAAAAAAAAAGAAAAAAAGAAAAGAAAAGAAAAACGTAAAACTACTGGGAAGAGGGGAAGCTTTCTAATTATAAAAATAATTTATATTACAAGAGAATTGTATAACCCTATTAAGCAAATCATTCTCTGTTCTACAGACTGAATTCTGGTGCAGCTCCAAGAAATACCTGTCATACACAACAACACACAGGTAAAGACTGGCATATTAAGAGATTCCCAAACAGTGGCAGATGGGACACTTAAGATTTGGAAGAAGATTTTCATTGCTAGGTTCTACTATTCTTAGCAATGCTTCAACTAAATATTCTTTTTGATTAATAGAAACAAAACACAGGGGGAAATGTCACTAGAGATAATATTCAAGTATTTCTTAATATTAAGTTTTAATAAGAATTCAACTTTTAGACACAGAATTCAAAAATAGTCTTGATACCTAAGGGAACCAGAAAACATCTCAACAGTTTTTCAAAGACAAGAGTCCCTCTTATATTACCTAGAAACTTTTTTTTTTTTTTTGGTTTTTCGAGACAGGGTTTCTCTGTGGTTTTTTGGTACCTGTCCTGGAACTAGCTCTTGTAGACCAGGCTGGTCTCGAACTCACAGAGATCCGCCTGCCTCTGCCTCCCAAGTGCTGGGATTAAAGGCGTGCGCCACCACCGCCCGGCTTTACCTAGAAACTTTTAAAAGGGCCCCTTCTGCACATGTGCATCTGTATGTGTGTGTGAAGTGCCCTGGGTCAGAACCTTTCGAGAAAGTTCAAGCTCAAGTCTAAGAGCTCCCATGCAAGAAGGACTCTCTAAGTAGACTACCCAGGAGAAAAAGAATATGCAAAAACTCCACAGATATCAGTACAGTGGTTTACATTTCAGCAAAGTGAACTTGAGATTACTAGGAAAGCAAGATCCCTTTCCCAGCTAACGCAAGAGCCGTGAACAGGACACAGCAGATCTGATGGCCATGTTCCAAGAAGCAAGCTTAAGATGGGTAAGGACTATCCCCGACCTCAAATTGTATTACAGAGCTATTGTAATAAAAACAGCATGGCTGGGTGGTAGTGGCAAACACCTTTAAACCCAGTGCTTGGGAGGCAGAGACAGGCAATCTCTGTGAGTTTAGGGTCAGTTTGGTCTACAAAGAGTTTTCCAGGACAGTCAGGGCTGTTACACAGAAAAACCATGTCTCTCAAACACACACATACCCCAAACTAACTCAGTATGGGACTTACTGATAGAAAAACAGACATGTTGATCACTGGAACTGAATTGAGGGCTCAAACATAAATCTACATACCAATGGACACCTGCCTTTTATTCAAAACAAAACAAAAACAAAAAAGAAGCCAGAAAGATACACTGGGGAAAAAAAGGCACTATCTTTATCAAATGGTGCTGGTCAAACGGATGGCTAAATGTAGAAGAAATCCAAATAGATCCATACTTATCACCCTGCATAAAACAACTCCAAATAGCTCAAAGGTTTCAACATAAAATCAGATACACTGAAATTGATAGACTACAAAGTGGGGAATTAGCCTTGAAGTCATTGGCAAAGGAAAAGACTTTTTGAACAGAACATCGTTAGCTCCAAGATCAACAATTAATAAATGGAACCTTTGACTCTGAAAAGCTTCTGCATGGCAAAGGACACTGCCAGCCAGCCAAAGTAGCAGCCTACAGAATGGGAAAAGATTTATACCAACCATGCATCCAATTGATGTATATTCAAATATATAAAAAAGTAATACTCAAAATATATAAAGAACTAAAAAAAAAAACTATGTATTAAAAAACAAATAACCCAATTAAAAATGGAGTACAGATCTAAGCAGAAAATTCTCCTAAGAGGAGACTCAAATGGCTGAGAAACACTTAAAGAAATGTTCAACATCTTTAGTCATCAGGGAAATGTAAATCAAAACTATTCTGAGATTTCATCTTATACCCGTCAGAATAGCTAAGATCAATAAAATAAATGACAGCTCATACTGTCAAGGATGTGGAATAAGGGTCTGGTAGGACAACAAACTTGTACAGCCACTATGGAAATCAGTGTGGTGGTTCCTCAGGAAGATGGGAAATTATATACTTCAAGATCCAGCTATACCACTCTTGGGCACATATGCAAAGCACGCTTCATCCTACCACACATTTACTCAACCATGTTCACTACTGCTCTATTCCTAGTAGCCAGAAACTAGAAACAACCCAAATGGCCAGTAACAGATGAATGGGTAAAGAAAATGTGGCACATTTACACAATGGACTATTACACAGCATTTAAAAATGAAATCATGAAATTTGCAGGTAAATGAATGCAACTAGGAAAGATGCATCCTAAGTGAGGTAAGCCAAGCCCAGAAAGACAAATATGATAGGTATTCACGTATATGTGGATATTAACCATTAAGTTAATGATAACTAAGCTACAATCCATAGAACTACAGAGGTTAGGTAGAGTAAGAGACTAGAGGGGACAAATATATTTTCCTAGGGAAATTAAATAAAATAGATGGTTATGAATGAATGAGGGGAGAGCTGGAAAGGAGATGAGGGAGAAAACTAAAATTAAGGACCATCTGAGGGGTAGTATGAAAACCTAACACAATAGAGGCTTCCATATACATATATACATATACACATATATATACACATATACACATACACACACACACACACACATATGATCTGAATGAAATAATAGAGGAGAGAGAACCCCAACTGGACATCTGTTACCAAATGAAGCTTCCAGTACCAGGAATGGGTTATATATCTAAATGAGTTAATGGCCAAAAGAGTCCCACGGGAACTCCCAAACAACCCCAGGCCAAGACTATAGGATGTTCTCCACAGACTGACAGCAAGGTTCTATTGCTAAAAACAACACTTAGATGACTCACTAAACATGGAGAAGCTGAGCTGGTGCCTACACAGAGCCTTCACTCCTATATGCTAGTGTCTTTGGCACAGGAAGGTACTATACATGCTACCAAAGGAGAAATGTAAACACCAACCCAGCCATAACCCTCTGCTCTACAATGGTGTACTGGCTGAAGGGTGGCACTAAATTTGTGGGAGCCACCAACCAATACCTGATTTGACTTAAGGTTCACTCCACAAGATAAAACCCATATCTGACACTACTTGGGTGACCAAGAACCTGACACTAGACAGCCCAGAGACCTAGGGTAAAAAACAAATACTACTGTTCTACTAAAAGAATATAGCAATGAAAAGAGTCCTAAGGCCATTGTGCTATACTCAGATCAGTGAATCAGTCATCAGTGAAGCTTCAGCCCACAGCATGTGGGAACAACAGAGACCCGAAGGCAGGCAATATGCCCTAAAAGGGATATCTCCATCAAATACCTCCCCTCAGGGCTCAGAGAACTCTGTCAAAGAGGTGACATAAAGAGTGTAAGATCCAGAGGAGATGGAGGACACCACAGAAACAAGGACCTCTAAATAAACAGTATCAATGCACATATGAACTCATAAAGACTGCGGCAACATGCACGGGTCTGCACCAGTCTTTGGATATATATTATGCCTTCCAGTTTAGTGCGTTCATGGCATTCCTGAGTGCACAAACCAGAGAGTCTGTGTCTGTTTCTTCTGCCTTTTCATGAGCTCTTTTCCTTTTGTCTTGTCCTACTCTGACATGTTAGTGTTTGTTTTATGTTACCTTATTTTATTTTATATTTTACCCCTTAGAAGCCTATTTGTTTTCTAAAGAGACAGAAAAGGGGTGGGTACAGATAACAGGGAGGTAGGAGGGACTGAGAGGAGTAGAGGTAAGGGAAGCCGTAATTAGGATATGTTATGTGAGAAAAAATAACTATTTTCAGTAAGGGGGGAGGGAGTAGGTAAAGATGGGGTCAGATGTTGTAGTACACACCTTTAATCCCAGCACTTGGGAGGCAGACTCTGCCCTGGCCATATAGTAAATTCTAGGACAGCCAGGGCTAAGTAGAGACCCTGTCTCCAAACAAAAACAGCAACAGAAATGAGTGGACAGTGAAAGTATAAGCACTACAATCAGATCACAGAAGAGGGCAGAGGGCATGCCCAGGAGTATGAAGCTTTCTCAGAGACATCTGGAAAAACCAAAAGAGGAGTTAGCAAGAGCTGTATGTACTGTGACACCCAGGAAGAAAAGATTTTCAGGGCCAGGGTCCTATTTCTAGCCCTAAAGACTGGGAAACAGGTAGGCTTTCCCATCTGACTGGTTAGCACTATAGTATAGCAGGAAAGTCCAGGGAGGCAACAGAGTTGGGAAGACCACCTAACCACGGGCCCACCTCAACTCCCTGGGATTCTACATACTGAAATGTTCAGAACAGGAGGGAATAAATACAATCTCTTTGGGTTGCTTCTTGGGTCATTTTCACACTTAACTGTATTTTATATTCTTTTCTTAGTTTTATTTCAGAGTTGTGTGAACATTTCTAAGCCTCTGAAAGGTACCAACCAAAATCTCTGTACAGTGTTAATGCCTAAAAGACATTTCAGATTGAATTTTAAGATACACAGTAGTAAGAAACAGAATCACATATCTGAGACTTAAGAAGTCCATGAACTACATTTCAAAATTATCAAGAGTTTACAGAACACGTAAATTTTTATAATTTAAAGAAGAGGCTAGAGAGAAGGCTTAGTATTAGTAGTTAAGAGAACTGGCTGTTCTCCCAAAGGACCTGGGCTCGATTCCCAGCATCCAAAGGGCAGCTCACAACCATTACAGGGGCTTTGATGCCCTCTTCTGGCATCTGAGGGCACTGCACAAACATGGTGCACAGACACACATGCAGGCAAAACACATAAAATAAATGAATAGATCCTATTTATAAAAAGAAATCAATAGTGCCGATTACAGAATTTCTTGTTTTATATCCATGAGAGTACACCACAGACCTACTACACATGGGTTTCTGTGGAAACATGTGCACAGCTACTGCTGTTTTCAGCAATTAACAGGGTCTAATCAGATTAGCATTCCCAGGAAGTCCTCAGAGGACAAACCACAACGACTTGCCCTGGTAGCTACACTGCCAGCTCTTATTCATTGAGCATTTTCTACAAGCCAGGTACTTCCCAGACATCACCTCAGATAATACTGTAATAATATAATAATCATCCCATTTTTCAGATGAAAAAACTGGTGCTAGACAGTTGAAACCTAGCCAAAGCTCACCAACTAAGTTATCAATGGTGAAAACATCAGAATTAAGAAAGGGGGATGCCAGGTGGTGGTGGTGCACGCCTTTAATCCCAGCACTCAGGAGGCAGAGACAGGCAAATCTCTATGAGTTTGATGCCAGACTGGTATACAGAGTGAGTTCCAGGACAGGCTCCAAAGTTACAGAGAAACCCTGTCTTGAAAAACCAAAAAAGAAGGAAGGAAGGGAGGGAGGGAGGGAGAGGAGGGAGGGGAGAGGGAAGGAGGGAGAGGAGGGAGGGACGGAGGGAGGGAGGGAGGGAGGGAGGGAGGGAGGGAGGGAGGGAGGGAGGGAGGGAGGGAGGGAGGGAGGAAAGGAAGGAAGGAAGGAAGGAAGGAAGGAAGGAAGGAAGGAAGGAAGGAAGGAAGGAAGGAAGGAAAAAAAAAAAAAAAAGGGGGGGGGGCAAGCCAGGCAGTGGTGATGCACCCCTTTGATCCCAGCACACAGGAAGCAGAGGCAGGTGGATCTGTTAGTTCAAGGCTAGCCTGGTCTACAGAGTTTCCAGGACAGAGTTCCAGGTCTACAGAATTTAAAACAACCAGGGCTACAAAGGGAGACGCTGTCTTAAACAAATAAACAAACAAACAAAAACAGGACACATACACACAGACAATACACACACAAAGAGTAGTGGCAAACAGTGTTAAAAGTAAACTCTTAGGAGCAAACTAAGCATTTTCAAGGACAAAATCTGTATACTTGCTCACTTTTTGTCTCCAACATCTCCTAAGTACCTACTGGGCAAGTAAGCCACCTGCTGTGCTCAATGCCAGTGCAGCAATTGTACCAAGTCTATACCAGCTAAAAGCACCGCTTGGTATCTAGTTTCACAAAAAATACCTAAGGTGATAAAGCAGCAGAGAAAAGAATGCTGCGGGCTACTAGGGTCAGCAAGAAATAAAATAGCCAGCAGAAGATCAAAGCCACCTTACCTGGCTTTGTTAGAATTTATCTGATTTTAAATACAGTATATAAAACTATTACAGAAAAAAAAAAACCAACAAAAACGTAAGCGAGCACCTCCTACTGTGAAGTGCTGACCCCACCCTAGCTACTGGTCACTGGGCAGGCCAGGTACACCAGTCTCAGAAAACTTGGGCTACTGTTGTACCCCACTGGAAACAGACACAGTAGGCCAATATTCCCAAATGGGTGCTTAGACCATGAGTCCCATACCGCTCAAATCAAGCTGTGGCTCAAGAGAAAATTCTTTGGATGCCAATTTTTACATTGAAGTTTAAGAGGAGATAGCCATGTCCATATACTGTCTATGGCTGAGTTTTTACCAAAATGACCAAGGCAAATGGTTAGACCAGATGTCCCACAGAGCCAGAAGTATGTCCTCTCCGGCCTTTTATGAAGTTGTTTACTGACCTAAGCATTGCATGGGGGGGGGGGGGTTGTTCCTGGTGCTAATGAGTTGTGGGAATGCTGCAAAGTTCAGTGCTAATCTTTAAAGATCCATAGAGCCCACCAACACATGCTCTGAGGCTGACACCAAAATTCCTTGACTAAAACTAACCCTACTGGAGCACAAAACTTTGTTTAAATAATAATAATAATATTGTTTTTTCAAGACAGGGTTTCTCTGTGTAGCTTTGAAGCCTGTTCTGGAGCTCACTCTGTAGACCAGGCTGGTCTCAAACTCAGAGAGATCCGCCTGCCTCTGTCTCCTAAGAGCTGGGATTAAAGGTGTGCGCCACCACCACCTGGCCTTAAAAAAATTATACTTTATGTATTATGAGCATTTGCCTGCATGCTCATATGATTACCATGTGTACCTAGTGCCCACAAAGGCCAGAAGAGTGACAGATCTCCTGGAACTAGTCACAGACGACTGAGACCCCATGCAATCTTTTGAAATACACACCAAGTGCTGATTTAAGTAAGATAAAGAGGTGACACCCACGCTAATATAACCCCAAGAACTAAACTAGCAAGCTTTCCTAATCTTTACAAGCCCACACTAAGAAAGCTAAGGAAGGCAGGTAATCACCCCACTATTTTGTTTTCAAACACTAAAGAAAAAAAACTCATCATTTCTTTGCACAGCCCTAAGTAATGGGGTACTCTGAGAGCCAACCAAAGCGGCAGAAGTAAAACTACTAACTTACAACCTAGGACCAATTCTCAATAGCAGAAATCAGCCTTGTTCCTTTATAAGCCATTTTCAATTATTTTTAAGGGTTACCGAATCAAGTGGGGTACAATAGAGCATATCTGTAATCCCAGCAACTAAGGAGGTGGCATAAGCATCAGGAATTCATGGCCAGTATGAACCACATGAAATCCTGTCTCAAGAAAATAAAAAATAAGAGCAATTATAGAACCTCGACCTTTCACCACTATGGCAGCACTGGTGTGTTTCACATTTACACCATCTCTTCTGAAGAGCTACCCGTGCAGCCCTTCACACCCCGAAAAGGTCCCTACTTTCATAGCAAGATAAAAATCAAAAAAGTCTTACCTTTATGGTCAAGACAATAAGGCAAAATAAGAACCATTTCTCAATCATGCCCTAAAGTAAACAAGAATGTGTGCCCATTGTTAGATGGGGTAAATAACACCAGAAGCAGAGGAAAACAAGGCCCAGCACACTCCATGCTATAAACCCTACACCCCACCTCCAAACATTATAAATTTTCTGAAAAGGATGGCTTGAGTGTGTTTGGGAGGGAGGCAGGGAGGGAGGGAGGGAGGGAGGGAGGGAGGGAGGGAGGGAGGGAGGGAGGGGAGAGAAAAATAAGAGAAACAGAGTGACAGAGAGGCTGAAACCTGCTTTGTAGTACAAGCTTGCCCAAAACTCATAATGCTGCCTAGGCTAGCCCCCTCCTACTGTAGCCTCCGGAGTGCTGGAATTACAGGTGTGTGCCATAGGCCTCCACAGGTCTTTAACTCACAAGCTCAAGTGAATGCTACTGAAACCTGGCAAATATCACTGTCCCATGAGTTAAGTAAATTCTCTCTCTCTTTTTAAATTTTATGTGGGTAGTTGTTTTCCCTGCATGTATGTCTGTGCAGCATAAGTTTGCAGTGTCTGTAGAGTTCAGATCCCCCAGAGCTGGAGTTGCAGGGAGTTATGAGCTACCATGTGGGTGCCTGGAATTGAATCAGGGACCTCTGGAGAAACAACCAGTGCTATTTTAACCACTGAGCCATCTTTCTAGTCCCCAAGTCAAGTAACTTCTTTAGAGGAACAAATTTATAAAAATTCCTAGAATGATCATTTTTTTAAAAAATACTATTTTATATTTTTTATTTAGTGTGTGTGTGTGTGTGTACATGGGCATGTATATGTCATGATCCATGGATGAAGGTCAGAACTTGCAGGAGTCAGTTCTCTCCTTCCACTGTGAAGGACTGGGATCAAACTTAAGTTCAGGGGCTTTGTGGCAAGGGCCTTTACATGCTGAGCCATATGACCCAATCTAGATCCCACTTAAGTTATGGGTTCTCATTTAGAAAACAGCAGTAAATGTTTCTTCTCTTCATATGCTGCCAAGATGGCTTGGAGGAAAACACTGTCTGATACAGAAAGGGCTGCACACAATGAAGAGTGCCATTTAGCAGTACAAGATGTTGGTGGCAGATCATAGTCGCCACAAGCTCTCTTTAAATACGCTTCTCTACTGCACTGACAGATTCACAGCCACTTAAGAAGGCGGAGACAGAAGAAGGTTCACTGGAGTCTAAGAGTTGAGGGATGCCCTAAACAACATAGTGAGACTATGCCTCTTGGAAAATTAACTTTTTGTTAGTGATCAAAGAGCATTCCTATAATCCCAGTAACACTCAGGAGACTGAGGCAGGAGAATCACAGGTTTGAGGCAATTTGATGCTATTCTTAAACACATCACCTTGTCTCAAAGTAAAAAGAAAGAGAAAAAGTTATTTTTTAAGACACAGGTATAAAATACAACCATGATGGTTTATGGTCATAATATGTGTTTGATTTTCAAAAGACAAATTTAACTTTTTACAAAGTGTGTGTGTGTTTGTGTTGAGAGAGAGGGAGATGGGGATGAGTGGTACGTGCCATGGCACACTTGAAGATCAGAGGACAACTCTGTGGACTCAGTTCTCTCCTTCCACTTTTATATGGATTCTGGGGATTGAACCCAGATCACCAGGCTTACATGGCAAGTACCTCTCTTTACCCTCTGAGCCATCTTGCTGGCCCTAATACCTCTTAAATGGCTTGTTACAAATTTTGGCATAAAGTTGCCCAAATCACTAAGTGTGATGATGTATGCCTATAATACTAGTACTGGGAAGGCTGAGGCAAGAGGATCCAGAGTTCTTAGCCAGCTCTGGGTACAAAGCAAATTCTAAGCCACACTAAACTAACCAGCAATACTCTGTCTTAAACACTTTCATAAATGTTTTTTTAAAAAAGTCTACTACCTGACTGAATATTTATTTCTCCTACCACTAACTATACATTGGTAGCTTCTTACAAAGTGCTGAACGATTCAACATAGAACAAGAAAACAGTACTGTGCCAACATCTGATATCATCTGATTCTATGCCACTTCAGAACTGCCTAGATGGTAGGGTGGAAGTAGTTTCTCCTTCCTCTTGCTACCCTCCTCCAGGCACCTTCCCTCTTCCTCTATATGCTTTCCCCATCTTAAGTGACAAAGGCGGACATAACTCAGATGCTACCTGGTCCCTAGTGAAGTGGTTTATTATGCATACATGGACACTCCCCTTGGTGAACTCCAAGTACTCTATAGGCTTGGTAGGCTCCTCTACATCAAGGGTACTCTCTTCTCCTCCCACTACCATCCCTAGAAACACACCTATGCACTTGATGACTTCACAAGACAGTTTCCAAAGACGTGGCCTGTGTCAAGTGTTCAAGTAGCCGCTGTTTCTCAGGGTCTAAGTTCTCTGTTCCTTCTCCTTCTTCCATCACCTCCCTCAAATCTGATCTTATGCTCAGAACACATATCTTGACCACCCTGGCCCGATTTTCTCTTGGAGCCTTGAGAATGAACCCCTCACTAAAACAATATCAAATTTCTCAGTAATGTTATCTTTCCATCTCTATCCCAGCCATCACTCCATTAAATATATTTAATGTAAATATTTCAGCCATTTGTTTAATTTACATCTTTAAGATTTGTCTATCTTGTTACTGGATCTTAGACTAATAGTTATTCTTGACAAGATTTCACTTTGTTTAATGTGTTGAATAATGGCCCCTTCCTTAGGAGCCCACCCTAATATACCCTTTCAATGTAATGGTGCATTTCATGTCACCAAACACTCAACTTAAACACAACTGTCATCTTTATCCTTTTGATCATTTAAGTCAGAATCTCAGAAACTACCTCTGTTTCATACATTTGGAAATAAATGTTACGGTGCTCTCCTGCTTTTCCTGGATAGAAACTGGAAAGGGAAGGGGACAAAGTGGTTAATTTCAGAAAATCATTTCTGATAAGCTCGCTCTGATTAGCAGAACATTAAGTAAATATCTGACCATTGAGTAACAGAAGTTACGACAAGAAAAGTCATCTTTTGGACTCTAACTTGTAAATAGCTGAATGTGTACAACACTCTAAGTCTTTTCGTGGGCCTATTGTTAATTTGCCCCCACTTTTAAGGAAAAAAAAATCTACAATAACCTCACTCAATAACAGCAAAGCTGAAAAGTCTTCAAGTTACCAGTGTCAGAAGACAAGTTTCAGAACTAAACTTGCTTGGTCTGATCTATATTTCACATGATTACAGTCTTCTGGCTAAAACATGGCAAGATTACCAAAATAGGGGAGCTCTATTCTGCAGAAGGGCATTTAAACCACTGTTTCCACATTTCTCACACCAATAAGTGGATTTTTATGAAAATAAACGTCAAACTCAATATGTCATTTAAAATGAAAAGTACCATTAGTGATTTCTCTCCCCGACAATCAATTATTCCTTCCCACTATTGAACAAATTTTAAGTAAACAAAAATCTCCTGAAAAATGATGGGGAGGAAAACACTCACCTCTGGCTTCTACATTAACTACTATTACACGTCTCCTTTCGTGATTGGATTCCAGGAACCGTATTCAAACTGAAGCCACAAATCTAGGTTTTGTTTCAACAGTAGAAATATTCTTTAATACACTTGGTAAAGTCACAGAAAGACTCCCACAACTTGGACAGCTGTGTCTAACGCCGGTCTGCAGGCAGCAATGAAATCTGATTTGGAGCCATTCATCAGAAACTCATTTTCAGATGCCGCTACTACAAACCGTACTGGAGGAACGCTAGCTGCGGCGAGCCGGCATTGTTCGCAGCAGCGCCGAAGTTTTATTGCAGAGGACAGCTTAAAAGAGGAAATACAAATAACTGGTAATGCTACCAGAGAGCTGTCCAGAAGTGTGAATTACTGACAAACACAAAACTGCGCATATGATCACCTAAGAAAGTTTGCAGGGAAACTATTTAGTGGGGGAGGGGGGATTCAGCAGTATCTTGCTTTTTATTTCTGAAAACATGAAAGCCCTACAGTCCTTCATTTTTTTAATTTTACATCACGGTAAAACCAGCTCAAACTCATAGGGAGAGTGGAGTCCAAACGGACTTTAAAAGCCTGTTAGCTTCTTTTTAAGGTTACGTATGTAAATGAAAAACACCACAGCAACTTTGATGACATCTTGCAAATCAAGTTTGGGGTTTTGAAAAAAATGACTAGGTGATCAAAAAAGGAATGAAAGAATCAAGAATTTCAAAATAACCACTAAGCGTTTTCCAAAGTAACACATTCCAAGAAACTTCTCAGTCGCAACTCATAAGCCGGTGGCAGCTGTGTCCGCGACTGCAGCGCCCTGAGTGGGGGGTCCGATCCCGAAAGCTCTCATTACTTCTCGGAAGCATTCTCTCCCTCCAAACCTTCAAGGTCCCCTCCGCTGTCATCCCGGCCGGCCACGCGTGCGAACACCCGGCCGCGCCCCCGCTTCACTTTTCCTCCTCGGCCGGGAAGCACAGCCCAGGGCCTGGGACAGAACCTCCCGCCACTGCGACCCCCGCCCCCAGCTCCCTCCCCGCCACGGACGCTTGACAGCGCGCCTGGCCCTAGCCTCACCTGTGCTGTCATTCGCGGAGAAGCCCGGGGAGCTGAGTTTGGCTCTTTTGGGGTTGGGCGGTCCGTCCAGCAAGTTCTCGGCCATCTTCACCTGCTCGCGGAAACAGCCCTAAGCGCGGGCGGAGCGACGCGGCCCGGACGGGGGTCGGGCCGGCGGCTGCGAGCAGGCGAGCCAGCGAGGAGCGAGCGCAGGAGCGCGGGCCGGGCCGCGGAGGGCGCAGGCCGGGTGGGGGAGGCGGCGGCCAAATCTCAGCCTCAGCAACAGCGCCCCGCAGCGCTCACCGCCCGCCCCCGGCCGCCGCCGCCGCCGGCCGCGGCCCCCTCATCCCCTGCCCGCCTCCCGAGCGCGACACTCCGCGGCCCGGGCACCCCAGCGGCCCGACCGCCTCCGCGGGCCCGGCTGGCAGCGACGGCGCCCGGCCCCGCGGCTCAGGCGGCGCCGGGGAACATGGTGGTGCCGCCGCCGCCGCCTCGCCGCCCCCCCCCCCCGCGCGCCCCACTTAATGAATTCGCCCGCGGCCGGACGACCGGGAGACTTCTGGCTCCGCCGCCCGCCCGCGGCCCGCCGCCGCCGTGAGGAAAAACAATGCGCCGAGCGGAGCCGCCGCCGCGCCGCGGCCCCCCCACCCCGTGCCGCCGCCGCCGCGGCCGCCGCCGCCGCCGCCGCCGGGCTCCGGGAGGCCGAGCCGAGAGGCGAGCGGGGCCGCCGGGGCGGGAGCCGAGGGCCGGGCGGAGCGGGCCGGCCAGGCGGAGCGGGGTGCGCGGGCGGTTGTGGGGCCCGGGACCGGCGGGGCCGAGTAGATCGCGCTCGAAGCCCCGGTCGGGTCCGCGACAAGATGGCGGCTGTTGATTCCTCAATTAAAAAAAAAAGAAAGTTTTTTTTCTTCTCTTTCCAGAGCCTGAACGGGGAGGGGGAGGGGGCGGGGCACGCCTGTACGTCACCCCCCCGCGGCGTCACCACGCACGGCCCCCGCCCCGCCCCCTCCACCTGCGCCGACCGCGGCGGAAAGAGCCGAGCGCGCTCGGGTGGAAGGGTCGAAGGCGCGGCGGCTGTGCGTGAGGCGGAGGGCTGCGGCGCTGGGCCGGGCCTGCGGGACGTGGGGGGCGCAGAGCAGGCGGCCACTTTTGTTCTGACGGCGTCAGAGGCGCGGCACGCGAGGGGAGGGCGCCCTGGGCTCGAGCTTGGGCCCCCAGGCGCGGAGTCGGCGCTGGTCCGGGCCCAGCCCGTCCGGTCCCGCCCCAGCAGCCCTGCCTCTTCGCTGCTGGCTCCTCGCCTCCTTGCTCGCGAGCCTGCGGGGTGACATCGGACTAGGAAGACGCCAGCGCAGTTCGTGCCTCTTCCCCTCGCTCTACGCTAGTGATGGCGAAGTGGCGTCTGCGGGTTACAGACTGTCCTCGGGTCTGTTCCAGAGTGTGTGCAGATGGGGAAACTGAGGCAGGAAGGGCAAAGCAACTTTTCTTAAGATCACCGAGGGAGAAAATGACAGGTCGAGATTCGAGCCCTTGCTCTCCCCAAGTTTAGCAAGGGCGTCGCGAGGTTCCAGAGCGCCCATTCTCAAGCCCAGCGTTGATGGGACCAGGTCCAACGCTGTCACCTGAAGGAAAAGGCTGGGAGCGCTTTCTCCTGGCGCTGAACAGGGCCCTGGTACCAAGACCAAGGGCTTCGGTGTCCTGGGGGTGCGTGCCCCACCTCGGACAAGGACCCTGGCTCTGGCAGGTGCCCAGAAGGATGGGATCGCAGGGAGTCCACTGTCTCACACCTCAAAAGCTAAAGTTTTCCCTTCTCTATTAACTAGCTCTCCCAACTGGCCAGCTTGACTCGGAAGTCCTCCTTATCTTCAAGGAATCACCAGCACCTGTTTCCTAAGCCAGAAACCTGTGAGTCAGATGGGCCCCTCCCTCACACCCACCCATGTCGCAGCCAGTCTCCCTTGTCTTTACCTGAAGAATGGGCTCCTCCTTCCCACACCGCTGCCACCGGGTGTGTTGTCCATCATGGGCCCATCCTGTGACGGAGGCAACTTTTCACCTAAGCTTTTCCTGGGTTTCACGTTTTTCCCCACATAGCACCAAAATTACCTTTCCTCAAAAAACCAGAGGAAGACCTATTTGAAATAAATTAGCTCCTCCTGTACAAAGAAAAGGACAAACACTAAGAACATTTCTAAAATAAACATGATACATGTGTATACACACACATCTAACAGTGACTGGGCCAGGGTAGAGTGATGTACATTTTTCTTACACTATTCAAAACAACTCCTGTGTCATCTGTCCCTTCTTCCCTCACTCTGTCCCCATCAGCATCCCACACCCACTCATTCACTAGGTAGTTCTCATCATAGGACACTTTATAGTTTTGTCAATGCTATTCACAGTACCGTGAACACCTGTCACTAACACAAAATTCACCGCCAAATCTAGCCCAAACCTCATTTGCTCCAGGAAACCCTTCTACCCCACTTTAGGTCCTCGGAGATCACTTTTGGGCAAAGTCAGAGGCCGTGATATTATTACACCATTCGGTGTTTCCTGTCCAGTTGGTTTATGGTTTTTTTTATTCATCAGATGTTTGTTGAGCCTCTTCAGAGTATTGCCGCTGTACTGATTCCCTGGGCAAAAGCATAAAGAAGTTGCTGTGAGTTCTATTTGAGGAGTTAAAGCAACAAGCATGAGAAATCATAACCAGAATGTTGCAAAGTCCACCTTCCTAGGAGAGGAGGAAGTGTGTGGAGCCACAGAGGGACGGCCAGAACCACTGCATCTGGAGTGCCTTGGATGCTGGTCTCACCACGAGGCATTGTATTCAGAGAGGGCAGCAGCTGAGTCTCAATCACAATTATGGTTTCAACTAAGAAGTAGGATTGTAGCTAGGCAGCTGGTGGTCGTGCCTTTAATCGCAGCACTTGGGAGGCAGAGGCAGGCATATCTCCATGAGTTCAAGAAGCAAGTTCCAGGACAACCAGAAACACACAGAAACCCTGTCTCAAAAAACAAAAAAAAACAAAAAGTAAGTTTGTGAATCTTATGACTTAATGAGCGAGCCGTTACTCTGTAGCATGAACACGGTGTCTAGCCACCTAGACAATCCAAGGTCTTACCCCAAAGGAAGTTCTTGGTCTATTAGTGTGTCTTTGACCTTGAGTCATTCCCCTGCTTGTGGGCAGCTTTGGTATTGGGTCATACTCCAATTTACAAAGAGTCCTGAGAAACTCGGTCCCCACAATTTGGAGTAAGTACAGCAGGGCAGCACCTGGGTCACAGCTCTTAGCCACAAACTCCTCACTCCTCTTTCTCCTTTGTGCCCAACCCTGCAACACCTGCCCTACTCATTCTCATTTATCAGTTCCCCTGTTGTCTTGTTAATATCTGGTTTTCCTTTTTATTTCTTCCTTAGTCTGAGTCTCCTCAGAGAACACTCGATGGGGAACACGGGTAAAAGAAAAAGTAACAGGTCTCGCCTGCCTACCTTTTGCTGGGCACCACTGTCAACTTCAGAATGCCCTGAGTGTAGCAGGCCATTGCCACACCTCTACTTGCCACAGTCCTAACAATAAGGAAACAAAGCCCAGAAGGGATAAGCCACCAAGGGGCTGCCTCTTCTTCTCACAAACCTCACCCTCTGTGTGCCAGAGACCACATTCAGTGATGGAGGAGTTCCTGTTTACAGAAAGCTCAGGTTAGAGGCACAGAAGAGTAACAAGTGCAGAATAAATCAAGGACAATTTTCTGAGAAAAGTTCATCTGCATTACCCTCTAGTGGATGTGTAAACCTGTTTGTCCAAGCGGTGTGACAGTATTTGGTCACAGAAAGGAATCCTGGCACTGATACAATATGAAAATTCTGCTGAGAAAGGATGCAGTCAACAAGACAAAATGGCAGCCTGAGATTGGGGAAAAATCTTCACCAACCCCACGTTGGACAGAGGACTGATCTCCAAAACATACAAAGAACTCAAGAAACTTGACATCAAAAGAACAGATAATCCAATTTTAAAAACTGGGGTACAGACGTAAACAGAGAACTCTCAACAGACAAATCTCAAATGACTGAAAGACACTTAAGGAAATTATCAACATCCTTAGCCATCAGAGAAATGCAAATCAAAACAACTCTGAGATTCCATCTTACACCTGTAAGAATGGCCAAGATCAAAAACACTGACAACAACTTATGCTGGAGAGGTTGTGGGGTACAGGGAACACTTCTGCATTGCTGTTGAGAGTGCAAATTGGTACAGCTGCTTTGGATATCAGTATGGTGATTTCTTAGAAAATTAGGAAACAACCTACCTCAAGACCCAGAAACACCACTATTGCCTATATACCCAAAGTATGCTCAATCATTCTATAAGGACATGTGCTCAACTATATTTATAGCAGCATTATTTGTAATAGCCAGAACCTGGAAACAACCTAGATGCCTCTCAACTGAAGAAACGATAAAAAAAAAAAATGTGGTACATTTACACAATGGAGTACTACTTAGCGGTAAAAAATAACATTTTGAAATTTGCAGGCAAATGGATAGAACTAGGAAAAACCATATTGAGTGAAGTAACCCAGACCCAGAAAGACAAATATATGTGCTCAGTCATAAGTGGCTTTTAGACATAAAGCAAAGAAAAACTAGCCTACAGTCCACAACCCCAGAGAACCTAGACAACAAAGAGGACCCTAAGAGGTAAATACATAGATCTACATAGGAAGGTGAAAAAGACAGGATCACCTGTGTAGATTGGGAGCGTGGGGGTCATGAGAGGGAAGAAAAACGTATAACTCAATGAAAACATTTTTTTTAAAAGAAAATCATGCTCAGAGAAAGAAGCCAGACACAAAAAGCCACATGTTGTATGAGTCCATTTATGTATATGTCCAGGATGGCAAATCAGTAAATAGGTTAGTGGTATCCAGGGGCTCTATAAGGTGGCAGATAGGACACGGGATTCCTCTTGGTGATTAAAATGGTAGTCGTGGTTCAACTCTATAAATATACTAAAAACCGTTGACATCTACACATTTTGTTTTGTTTTGAGAGAAGTTCTCTTGTATGTGGGTAGCCCAGGTTGGCATTGACCTCAATGTGTAGCTCAGGTTGAGTCCAAGATCACTGTAATCCTCCTGCTGCAGCCTCTAGAGTTCTAGGATTACAGGTATGCACCATCACACGTGGCTGACAGCTACATTGTTGTTGTTGTTGGGTTTTGTTTTGCTTTTGAGACAGGCTTTCACTAAAATAACCTTTGTTGGCCTGGAACTCACTATGTAGACCAAGCTAGGCTTGAATTCATGGAGATTTACCTGTCTCAGCCTCCCAAGTGTTGGGCTCAAAACCATACACCACCATCTTCGGCTGATAATCATACTTAAAAAGTAAAATAAAATAAAATCACATTTTATTATGTGTGGGGTGGACATACATGTGCAATGGTGTTGTATTGATGTCAAAGGATAGCATTCTGGAGTTGGATCTCTTCTTCCTACCATGTGGGGCCCTGGGATCAAGCTGAGATCCTCAGGCTTGGCAGCATACACCTTTAACCATAGAGCTATTTCAAATCTACACTTTTAATGGATATGTATTTTAATAAAGCTTTTTTAAAAAAAAATCTACTTGGAAAGAATGAAATGACAGATGAGACAAAGCATCAAGATTGGCCAGCCAGATCCAGCTGGGAAAGTAGCAAGATAGAATTGGTAAAACTAGGAGTGGAGGTGGGAGGGGTTAGTGGGGATCGCATTGGAACTTCCCGCTCTAGACCTGGCTGGGAGTCTACTCCTTTAAGCACCAACAGGAAAGATGGGGTTAAGGTTGAGGTTCAGATCTTTCAAGGGACATAAGAGCCTTAGAAAATGTTTAAGGCGCCAGGTGGTGGTGGGGCACGCCTTTAATCCCAGCACTCAGGAGGCAGAGGCAGGCGGATCTCTGTGAGTTCAAGACCAGCCTGGTCTACAAGAGCTAGTTCAGTACAGGCTCCAAAACCACAGAGAAACCCTGTCTCGAAAAACCAAAAAAAAAAAAAAAAAAATGTTTAAGGCATGAGATTTTGTATAGTTTGTTCTTTATTATATCTTTTTAGGCCTAGGTTAAAAGAAAACATCAAATTTAGGCTTTGTCTTTAAGTAATACCAAGTGAGCAGTAGGAAGATAAACACCAACAGTGATGCAAAAAGAAATAACACAAGATCCCATTAGTGGGTGTCCCCCCGAAAGCCATGAGTAATGGAGAGGGGGAGACAGACGGATGAGGACAAAATTACAGCAAGTCAATAAGGTGTGATGATACATGTCTATAATTCCAAAACTTCAAGGGAGGTAGGAGAATCAGAAGTTCCAGGATATATACAGCAAATCAGAGCTTACTTTGGGCAACTCAGTGAGTCCCAAGCTGGATTGAGCTACAAAGTGAGACCCTGTCTCAAAAACAGCTAAACAATGCTAGCAATAACTGGGCCTTAGAAATCTATCAATCTATAAATATTACAATCTGATAATGTATAAAATGTATAATATAGTATAATAATGTGGCAGAGTACAGATGAAATAAGATTGGCTAGGAATTGAGCTCAGTGGTGAAGACTTGAGTTTAGGTCCCCAGAACCCATGTAAAAGCCAGTCATGTGGTATTGCCTCAGGAAGCTGAGATGGGGGGATCTCTGGATCAAACTGACTAGCTAGACTGGCCGAATGAGTGAGCTCCAGGCTTAGTGGGAAACTCGACGTCATTAAACAAAGTAAAGAAAGCTTGAGAAAGGGACCTGATGTCAGCCTCTGACCTACACACACATCCCTACCCATGTGCATGCACACCAGCACACATGCTCGAATATGCATACACATTGCAGGTGCACCACACATGCACACACACACACACAATTGGAACTGGTTAGTCACTGAAGCCTAATGGCATGCATAGGCAGATTTGCCACTCAGTTTTGTATACATTTGTATATTGTGAAATTCCCCATAACTAAAGGTTTTTAATTTTATTACATGTGTCTGTACATGCACACGTGTGTGTGTGTGTGTGTGTGTGGATGTGTGGATCAGAGTTGGCTCTCTCCTTACACTGTGTGTGTCGTGTGTGTGTGTAGATCAGAGTTGGCTCTCTCCTTACACTGTGTGTGGTGTGTGTGTGTGTGTGTGTGTGTGTGTAGGTCAGTGTTGGTTCTCTTCTTACACTGTGTGTGTGAAATAGATATAAATAATTTGCATTGGTATGGATCTTGGTTTATGGATACAAATTTAAGATCAATTTTGTTATATATATATATTTCTTATCTTGATTAAGGTATGTGTTTGTGCAGCTCATTTAAAAGTGTAATGTATAATTAAGAAATATAGGTTAATAGATAGTCATCTATAATAGTCAAGTTTGTGTCATGTTAGTTAGGTTTTCTAGATGTACAGAGATATATTTCAGATGGGTATTCTTCAGACCTTACAAAGACTAACAGAATATGGCATTTAAAATGTTTTAAGAACTTAGAACTTTTCATGACAGTGAGACACATCTGCTCCTGGCAGCACCAATCTACTACCAATCAAGAGAATGATAGTCACCAAAGAGGCTCCTTATGGCATTGGTTAGCCATTTGGGCAAGAAACTTTTCTTGCCTGGACTGCTTAATGTTATGCTGTATAAAGTGGACATGCAGGACCCACAGAGAAATGACTGCTGAAGTCACCTTAAGAAGGTGAGACAGTCCTTCAGGGTTCCTGCTTCATGAAAGAGTCTGCTAGACATTCTGCAGGACACAGAAGAAAGCAACTGATAGACTGCCATTACAAGGCAGAACAGATCTTCAAATTTCCTGCTTCATGGAAATGTCTGCTGGATACTATGGGCCTGTGGACTGAAGATTGGATGCCCCAATGATACAGCAGAACTTTGGGTGACTGTCCAGGCAGCAAGATGTCTCTGTCATTTCTAGAGTTTTGGAAGTTGCTTACAATGCACTTCCTGTTTACTTAAGTAATATTATATCCTTCTGGAGTCTTTGATGGAGTTGAAGAATAGATAGTTATAATTATAGTGTTCTTTAGTTATGATAAAAGATAGAGTATATATAAATGTTGTAATTCTTGCTTGATACCTGTTTTGTTATATGTAATTTTACTATGTTAAAGTTAAAGCCTTCCTTTTTGCTTAAACAGAAAAGGGGAAATGGTGTGGGAAGTCCCTCTGTATATGTTGCTTTTATTCGTTAATAAATAAAGAAACTACTTTGAGCCTATAGCAAGGCAGACAGAGCTCGGGGCAGGGGGACTAAACTGAATGTTGGGAGAAAGGAGGCGGAATCAGGGAGATGCCATGGAGCCCAAAGAGGGGTAAGGATGCAGGCTGTCAGAGGAACCTTGCTGGTAGGCCACAAGCCTCGTGGTAAAATATAAAATAATAAAAATGGGTTAACCAAAGATATAAGGGCTAGCTAGCTAGCAATATGCCTGAATGATTAGCAAAGCAGTGATTTAAATAATGTAGTTTCTGTGCGAATATTTTGGTTCTGGGCAGCCAGGAATGAACAAGTGGCCTCCTACTACATGAGTGTGTGTGTGTGTGTGTGTGTGTGTGTGTGTGTGTGTAGATCAGCATTGGTTCTCTCCTTCCACTATGCTGGTTCCAGGAATGATGTCAGGCTTGATGATAATTGTTTCAACCAGCTAAGCCATCCCACTGGTTGAATAAAAGATTTTTAACTATTAAAATTAAAATCTAAGTATTTTTACTCACAAACATATCACTAATCAAATTTTTAAATTTTCTTTTGTCTTGATTTTTTTCCCCACTGGGATCTGTACATCTTTGTCCGATCTAACAAATATACGTATTAATTAATTCTAATCTTACTAATCATTTTCTATAGAATTTCTCGAACTTCTATCGAAGTATTCTCTCTCTCTCTAACACACACACACACACACACACACACACACACACACACGGTCCCACCATGTAAACTAGTCTGGCTTCCATTTCACAATCCCATTGTTTCTGCCTTCTTATTGCTGGGATTACAAGTGTGTGCCATCACATCTGGCTCTTGTTTTTAAATATTCTTTATAATTCAGGGTCATAGACTGAGCAATAAAGATATATAAAGATATAGATATGTTATATATAACATGTATATTACATAATATAATACAGCAAGAAAATAAGCTCCCAGAGGGAGAGTGGGAGGCCTAGAATGGAGGTATAGAGTCTATCCTTGACTTCCTCCTTTTGTTGTTTATTCCCCATAGCATCCCGGCCTAAACAGTACTTTGACTGTCTAAGAATCTTCAGCTCTCTCATATTAACCTCTTTGTCTAACCTTTTTGTTTAAATTTCATTGTATGCTATAACAGATACTGGTCTGCTTGTACACTAACTCCCTTTTCCTCGTTCACGTGATGTGATTATATTTCCTGGAAGAACCACACTGAAGTGAAATCTGGCTACTTTTCACCTATGCATGGAGAAAAATAACAACAGCAATTGTCAAATATGGTGGTATACTCCTGTAATCCCAATACTTGGCAAGATGAGGCAGGAGGATTCCTGTGGGCCTTGGCTACATAATGATTTCCAGATTTTCTTCAGCTACATAGCAAGACCCTGTCTGAATGGGGGTGGGAGATCTGATTGGCGTCAGTATCACCAAGGGTCACACATTTGCAGTGAGCTATTCAGACTGCTGGCCAATCCTACTGCTGCATGGTCGCTTACTCTCCTCTGCTGGAGCCTCCAGTGTCTCCTTCCTCATTTGCACTCTCAGCACATGGTTTGGTTAGATTACCTTAATGGGTAAACTGAGAACACCAAAACAATTTTCACCAGTTCCCCACAATGCATCTGCTTATGAATTCACATCTGTGCCCGTATTTCTATCCATCTTGCTTGTGCCTTCTGAAAACCCAAAGCCTCAGGCTGAGGACATAGCTCAGTTCATAGAGTAGTTGAGGATGACCCTGATCCTCCTGCCTCTACCCCAACCCCCGAATCCTACAAGAGCTGGGATTGCATGTGTGGATGACCCCAAGAACTGGTAGAAGAAATTTCAAGATAGCATAAAATCTAGGCTGTGGCATGGTTACTTCTCACTGCTCTTGGATAGTTTTACAGTGAGAAGGAGCAGAAAGACTTGAAGTGTGCAATCTGGAGAGAAAAGGCTTCTGAGAAAGCTTAAATGCAAACAAGTGGATGCAGAGAAAATGGATGCAATTATTAAAGAGGTCAGTGCAACTTGGGAGAAAGCTCGTACTTTGCTCTGGGACAATCAGAAAGGTTCCTTGAGGTCCAGAGTTCACCCATCAAAGGAGACAGACTAAATTGAGAATGTCACTGAGCAGGTTTCCAGCTTGTAAACAAGCGTGGGGAAGTAGTTAACAGGGTCAGTCGCTAAGGAGTACAAGTCACTCAGAGCTGTGGCAGAATGGGGCCAGGCTACATCTCAAGTTGGCAGCAGAACTCGTCAGCATTACCCATGTGGTATGGCAAAAGTTACAGGAAGAAGAAAGCTACCAACAACTGTCCAGAACGCTAGGCAAGGCATAGCAGTGTCAGATTCTCCGGAAGGAGGCCCTGAGAAACCACTGTGAAAGAGAAGCTTAATTCGCAATGAAGATCCCAGGATGCTGGAGATACCAGGACCACAGTTTGTCCACTGACAAAAGTTGCAGACACAGAGTGGAGCCAGAGACAGGCTACATGTACCGTAAGAGTAGTAAAACAGAAGGGGCGGGCTGACCCGATAGAGCCAGATGACAGTAATCAGAGCTTCAGATGCCAGACATGGTACACGGGATTCGAAGTTTGTCCTGATGAGTTTTGCTTTTGCTTTGCCCTTGTTTTTCCTTGCGATAGCCCTGTTCCTCTCTTCTGGAATAAGAATGTGTTTTTCACTCCATTGGATAGTGAAGTGGGTAAAGTTTTAATTTTATTTTATAGAGGCTCACAGTTAAGAGTCTGTTTTGACTCCCAGAAGTGATTTTGGACTTTTGAATGATGTTGAATCCATTAAAACTTCCAGGCACGGTGGTATACACCTGTGTTGTAAGTAACCATCCTCTGGTCCAAGCAACAGGCATCTGGGGGTTCAGTTACACTCTTGCAGAAGAATCATCCCCAGTGGACTTGTTCACTGTTTGCACACCCTTGTGGAAGGTGGGGAGGGTTAGGAAACCCTCTCTGAGTGCCCAGCCTCTCTCTACCACACCTGCTGGATGCTGTTCTGCCCGAAATTTATGCGGCCATGGAGAGGGACTAAAGTCATAGACTGAGGAACTGGCAAAAGGAGGTTCCATTTAACTGGCTACTGTGGGAGGAGCACCCACAGCCCCACATGGAACCCCTCACTTATGCTCTGTAAGGAAGCCCAATAAACTTGCTGGTTCCCCAAAATGAACTTTGGTGAAATTGTGCCTCAGTTTGTCACTGGTACCTTATGAGAAAGGACAGATGCTATGGCTCCTCCTGGGAAGGATTTTTTTTTTTTTTTTTTTGCGACAGCATTTAGAGGTAAAAGCCCAAAGATTGGAAGTTCAAGGTCATCTTTTGCTGACTTAGCAAGTTTGAGACCAGCCTGGGCTGTATGAAACCCTGTCTCAATAAAAAGAACAGGGGTAAAGAGGGATGCAACTCAGCTGCTAGAGCACATGCCTAGCGAGCACCAAGCCCTGGGTTTAGTCTCTAGCACCACACAAAGCCAGGTACAGTGGCGTGTTCCCATAATCACAGCACTTGGAAGACAGAGGCAGTAAGACCAGGGGTTCAAAGTCATCCTCAGCTACATAGCAGCTTCACAGTGAGCCTGCCCTATCTGAGATTCTGTCTAAAAAACAGGATAAGTAGAGTTGAAGAGATGGGTCAGTGCTTAAGAAGATTTGCTGCTTGCTGGACAATGGTGCTGCACACCTTTAATCCCAACACTTGGGAGGTGGGTTTCTGAGTTCGAGACAGCCTGGTCCACTAAGCAAGTTCCAGGACAGTCAGGGCTACACATAGAGAAACCCTGTCTCGAAAAACAAAACAAAGCAAAGCAAAGCAAAAGCAAAAACAAAACAAACAAAGTTTGATGCTCTTCTAGAGGACCTGAGTTCCATTCCTAGGACCCGCCCACATCAGATGATTCATAATAGCCTATAACTCAAGCTCCAGTTGATCCAACACCCTCTTTTAGCCTTTAAGGGCACCCCACATACACAGATATATTTGTAATTAAAAATAAAATAAATCTCCTTAAGATAATAATGTTAAAATAAAAGAAGGAGAAGTAGGAGTTGGAAAAAAGAAACTGGTCTATTGGGAAGGTTTTTTAAAAAAATTTTTAATTTTTATGTATATGAGCATTTTGCTTCCTGTATGTGTTTGTTCCACATGCATGGAGGTCCACGAGAGGGTATCAGATACCCTGGAACAGGGGTTACAGACAGTATTCACCTACATGTGGTGCTGGGTTCTCTTTCAAGAGCAACAAATGCTCTTAACTACTGAGTCAGCTCTCCTGCCTGCTGTTGGGAGTTTTAGAGTGGGAATTAGTGCATTTTGAATTCTAAGATGTCCATGAGCCTATGGGGACCAGGTTTAAAGTGATGTGTTTGAGTTAAGTGAGACAGATCAGTGGTAAAGGCGCCTACTACCATGCCTGATGGTCTGAGTTGATCCCTGGAACCCACGTGGTGAAAGAAGATAAGCAGTTCCTGAAAATAGTCCTCTGACTATATGGAGATATGCACACAGTGGAGCACACATCACACAAAATAAATACAGTTTTTAAAAACGTGAAACCCTCATTGTCAACCTGATTTGATTTGGAAGAGACACACCTCTGGGTGTATCTATGAAGAAATTGCCAGAGAGGTTTACTGAAGGAGGGAAGACCTACCTTGAAGATGGGTGGCACCATCTCATGGCCTGGACCCTAGGCTGAAAAATTGGAAGAGTGAGGTAGCCAAGCATCAACATCCTGAGCTCTGCTTCCTGCGACTGCAGATGCAGTGTGACCAGCAGCCTGCTGCTCTACCGCCATGCCTTCCGGGTGTGATGAACTCTATCTTCATACTGTGAAATATTTCCAACTACAAAACAAAAGATAAATTATTCTAGAACAAATATTGGAAAACCACAAATCTGCCCATGGCTGGGTTTGTTTTCTTGTGGGTATTTTGGGGGAGGTGTTTTAATATATAAAGTAAATTGTACTAGGGCACAGACACACAATTTTATTTTGGATATCTATGACTGTTTTCAAACTACAGCCTCAGAGCTGAGAAACTGCAGCAGAGGCAAATTACCCACAAAACTTAAAGTGTTTAATACTGGCCTTTTTAGGAAAGGCTTTCTGGCACCTGCTTTGGGCATTGTCCCCGCTGAAAAAGGTACCGAGCCATGTGGCTAACATATACTAGAATAATGGGCTAATATAAGTTATAAGAGTTAATAAGAAGCCTGAGCTAATGGACCAATTTCTTTGGGGCCAAATGGCTGTGGGACCTGGTGGGAAGTCAGAAATCTCCCACAACAGGATGGTGTGGGAGCACAAAGACCGGGTGGTACATAGAAACCTCAGTCAACAGGCACTCTTTAGGAAGACTGAGGACATCCCATTCCACCCATGAAGAGCCCATCTTTCAGTCACTGATTTGTAGAATCTCTCACCCTTCAAGATTCATGGGTCCTCTCTCTCCAGAACCTCTTCCTCCCCTGTGTAACCCCCACGTGTTCCACCTAATACAAGGTTGGGAACACTACTCCTGCCTCATCTCAGGGAGGCCACTACTCTTTCAGGATCCATCACGGCAGGATGTAGAAAGTCCACATTTTTTTCTTAACCCAGTTCTAGATAGAATCCCACTCTCAGTGTTCTACTGAAAACTGTACTTGGTAAGGACATCAGTGTCCACAGAGTTGCAGATTGCAGTAGTTAATCATCTAGTCTCTTGTTTCTAATTTTATGCATGGGTACACTTGTATGTGCAGGTGCATTTGCACCTGCGCGAACATGCCTCAGAGTCAGAGGTCAAATGTCAAGCATCTCCTGAATCATTCTTCATCTTAATTTTGCAGTGGGGTCTCTCACTGAGCCTGGAGCTCACTGATTCAGCTAGACTGGCTATCCAGCAAGCCATCACATATCTTCCTGGATCTGTCTCTCCAGAGCTTAGATTACAAGCACCCCAAGACACACATGCACACCTTCATTCTGAGCTCAGGATGCTGGGATACCACAGGGCTCGGTCCTTCCCTTCCTATACAGGTTTCCTTGGTAGCTGCCCCCTCACCGTTGGCCTCATGTTTTAGTCAGGGTGTCTGTCTTAGTCACTGTTCTTTTGCTGTGAAGAGACACCATGACCATGGCCACTCTTATAAAGGAAGACATTTAATTGGGGCTGGCTTACAGTTTCCAGAGGTTTAGTCCATTATTATCTAAGCTCTGGAGGTGGCACCCAGGCAAAAGTAGCTGAGAGTTTTTCATCTGAATCCACAGGCAGCAGGAAGAGTCACTGAACCTGGGTTGAGCCTTTGAAACTTCAAAGCCTGTCCCCAGTGACACACTTCCTTCAATAAGGTCACACCTATTCTAACAAGGCCACATCACCTAATCTTTTCAAATAGTACTGTTCCCTGGTAACTGAACATTCAAATATATGACTCTAGGGGGAGGGGCATTATTATCCAGCCTCCCATGATCTTATATATCTAAGGCTGGCTTTTAACTTTCTATGTCACTAAGGATGATCCTGAACCTCTGCTTGTTCTGCATACACCTCCCAAATGCTGGGGTTACAGATATATGACAGCAAGCCTGACTCTTTGGCAATATTATCTGGCTTCAAAGCTTTAATTAATTTTGCCTCTTTTGAGACAGAATCTTGCTATATAGCCCTGACCGGCCTGGAACTTGCTATATAGACCAGACTGGCCTTGAATATGTGGCCATTCTTGACTCTATCTTTCAAGTGCTGGGATTATAGGCTTATACCATGACACTGGCTTTCATATCTTTAAACAGCATCTAACGGCTCACAACTTAAATATCAATGTGGAATGTCAGTTTCCAATGTCACTTCTGTGTCATGTGTATGTATGTGTATGTATGTATGTGCATTGTGTGTACTTATATGTTGTGTATGTTTGTGTGGTGTATGTATGTATTGTGTATATGTGTGTGGGTTATGTGTGATGTATGTTGTGTATGTGTGTGTTGTGTGTATGTTTGTGTGTGTTGGATATATGTGTGTATGTATGTGCATTGTGTATATGTATGTGTATGTATGTGTTGAGTGTATATGATTGTTGTATGTATGTATATGTGTGTATTCTGTGAATGCATTTGTATGTAGGTGTGTTTGGTATACTTGTATATGTTGTGTGTGTATGTGTGTATATGTGTATGTATATTGTATGTATGTATATGTGTGTTGTATATTTGTGTGTTCTGTGTGTGTTGTGTGTGTATGTGTGTTGGCCCTCACCTTACACATTGTTTGACATGGGGTCTCTTGTCACTTACTGCTGCAAAGCTCCTAAGAAGTCTCCTGTCTCTGTCTCCTATCCTGTCATAGGAGGGCAGGAATTGCAGACATGTTTGATATTGTGTCTGGCTCTCTGTGAGTTCTGGGAACCTAAGCTCAGATCTGAAATCAGGCTCTCTGAACAAGTATATCGTTCCAGGCCAACATTCTTGGTTCTTTTGTTTCTGTCACCCTGGCAACTCATTGAAAAAATAAAATAAAAAAAAATTTTAAAATCCCAAGGCCCTATTTCAAAAATACATATAAGTCTAGCCCATCTTCATCACTCTCTCTGGTTTGAGTGACTGCCATATCTTACCTAGATTATAGGGATTCTCCCTGTTTGTCTCCTGTCCCCACCTTGTCCCGGTACAGTCTGTCATCCCAGCGCTCACAGTGCGTATCCAGAAATGTAAGCCAGGCCATGACACTCTGCTCTAAACCCGCCAAAGGCCCCAATTTTTACAACCATTCACTCACTAAAATATTCACATAAATATTACATTTAAAAATATTTATGATGAGCCTTCCCTGAGCCCAGAACTGTTCTGGGAACTTACAATACATCAGTGAACAGAGCAGTAAAAAGTCTTTATCCTTTGTAGGGAGATCCTAGGATGACAGTTAATCAATATCCTTATAGCAAATACATTCTACAGTAAGGGAGAGAAAGGTAAGTGGTGGCTGCGAAGACACAGAGAATGGTTAAAAAGAAAAAAAGAAGGCAGAGCCAGACTTGGTGGTACAGCCTGTATACTGGTTGCTCAGGAAGCTAAGGCAGGAGGATCATGAGTTGCAGAATGAGTTCAAGACCACCAGCCTGGGTAACTTGATGAGATGCTGTCTCAAAATAAAAAATTCAAAGAGAGCTGGGAGTAGAGCTTAGAGTTCCTGGCTACTAGGGTAAAATCTTTTGTCCAATCCCTGGTACCACATAAGAGCAAAGAAGGAAGAGAGGGAGGGAGGGAGGGAGGAAGGGAGGGAGGGAGGGAGGGAGGGAGGGAGGGAACCAGAGAGGGAGAGAGAGAAAAGAAACCATACCAGGCAGTGTCTCTTAACTGTAAGCCGGGCTCTTGGGAGGTGTGGGCAGGAGACTCAGAAGTTCATAGTCAGCCTTTGCGACAGAAGGATTTAGAGAGCAGCCTAGATGGCTCATGCCCGTCACTTTAGCGTCCAGGATGCTGATGCAGAGGACAGCTTTGAGTTTGAGACCAGCATGGTTACATAGCAGATCAGTCTCAAAAAGAAAGAAAATGGTGGACCTTGAAAATGTGAAGTCAGCCAGGCAGGGTGGCACATGTCTTTAATCCCAACATTTGGGAGGCAGAGGCGGGAGAATCTCTGTGAGTTCAACCAACCTGATCTACTTAGGGAGTTCTGGGACTACTTAGAGAAACCTTGTCTCAAAAACAAGCAAGCAAACAAACAAACAAAAAAGCAAAAAGTGAAGTCTCAGCAGACTAGAAGGAAAGGTGTGATGTGTAAGGCGCCCCGAGGGTGGAACTCAGCAGAGCAAAATGACAAGGTCAAGGCAGTCACAAAGTCCTGCTCCAGAAACAACAGAAGGACGGAGGGTGAAAAGCAGAGGGAGCTGAAGGGAGAGAGAGGGGTAGATTAGTGGGGATGTATCGATGGGTCTAGAACCAAGTAAGACATTATGGAGTTTACCTTTTACTCTTTTGAGATGGTAGCCATCAGGACATTTCAGAGCAGCCAAGCAGTGGTGGTATACATCTTTAATCCCAGCACTTGGGAGGCAAGACAGGTAGAGCTCTGTGAGTTCGAGGCCAGCTTGGTCTACAGAGCGAGTTCCAGGATAAGCTTCAAAGCTACAGGGAATCCCTGTCTCAAAAAAGAAAGAAAAGGAAAGAAAAGAAAACACCGATCAGGCAGAAACTCACAATCTTCCTGCCTCTTCTGGGATTCCAAGCATATACTGGCACATCTAGGTTTTTTTTGCTTTGTTTTTTGTTTTGGTTTGGTTTGAAATGGAGTCACCTCACCAGGTTGCCCAGACTGACCTTGAACTCTTAGACTCAAGTGACCTTTACCTTAGTCTCCTGAGTAGCTGGGACTACCTGAGCATATCACCACACAGCTCAAATTATACATTTAACTTCTTTACCTGTAAGCCATCTATCTGAAGACTTGTATCTAAGATATATATAAAATGCCATATCTCCATATCAACAGACAATCAAATCTAAAACTGGGCAAAGAGCCAGACATGATAGTATGCAATTATAATCCCAACACTGGGGAGATTAACCCCAATAGCAGGGAGGCAGACAGGCAGATCCCTGGGGCTTGATGACCATGCAGCCTCACCTACTTAGTGAGCACTGGGCCAGTGAGAGACCCTGTTTCAAAAAAGAACGTGAAGAACTACACCTGTGACTGACTTGTGGTCATTACAAGCAGCACACACACATGTATGCACTCACCCACATGTGTTCAAGCCTACACTTAAAGAACATATGCACACAAAGAGTTCCTTTGGGTCTGGGGATGGAGCTCGGTTGGAGAGCCATTGCCTAGCATATTTAAGTCTCTGGATTCAATCCCCGCTGCAACTTCAGGAAGGAGACATCCACAGTGAGAAGGTGGCAATGTCTTGGACCAGGGTGGCCATGCACGTGTGAAAATGTGGTTGGATGCTGGGTACAGCTTGAAGGAGGGGCCATTCAGATTCCCTGATGGATCAGAAATAGGATGGATGAAAGCAAAAGCCAGGAGCCAAGGGAACCAGCAGAGTTTAACCTAAGACAGTAGCTGCTGTCCCCTGAGGTAAAAAGGACAAAATGAAGCATTTGGGAGGGGAGGTTTGAGGTCAGATGGTGACTTAGGAATAGAGGGTCCAATCTGGATCCAGTTTCTCAGGGTAGGGGAGGTCTCCTTTCTGGCCTTGGTTTACCACAAGTCATTTAAAAGAGTGTTGAAGGGCCAGGGTGTAGAGAGGCTTACTGATCCCTGGGACCCACACAGTGGAAGGAGAAAGCCACTCCTGGAAGTTATCTCTGCCAGGCGCACACCATCACACATGTGTAAATACACACACACACACACACACACACACACACACACCCCACTCCATGTAATAAAAAGTTGAGACAAAAAAGAATTGGTACAAACTGTAATCCCAATCCTCGGGCCGGGAGCAGCAAGCTCAGGAGTCTGAGTTTACCTTTGGCTGTACAGGGAATTCAGAGCCAGCCTGGACCAAAGGAGGCACTGACTCAAGAAACTAAAACAGTAACAACAGTCAAAAAGGACACTGAATTTTTTCTAGTTCTCCTCAAATCTGCCAGCGCAGTGAGGTTCCCTGAGAGACTTCGTTCTCAACCTTCATTCTATTCTTGGGTTAAAGCCTTCCGTGATTTTAATTGGATTGTGAGTTTGATTTTCAGTTGTTATCATTTTAATATATTGCTGGGTCTGGTTGGGTTAATATTTAGTTAGGATTTCTGCCTCTGTTCTTATAGATGAGACTGCCTTGTAATTTCCTCTGTTCAAATTGCCCCTGTCTCCTGAATTGACAGGAAGGAGTTGCTTTGTACTGTTTTGTTTTGTTTTTCGAGACAGAATTTCTCTCTACAGCTTTGAAGCCTATCCTGGAACTAGCTCTTGTAGACCAGGCTGGCTTCGAACTCACAGAGATCCACCTGCCTCTGCCTCCCAAGTGCTGAGATTAAAGGCGTGCACCACCACCGCCCAGCAGCACTATTTTTTTTCCTGCAATAGTTTGCATATGATGAGCTGTAGTGATCTCCTGAACTCTGTAGTGCTCGGCCCTATGATACATCTTCTGTGTTTGGTTTTGTGTTGTTTCCGTACGTATTTTGTCTCACAGGATGGAATGGTTATAAGTGAATATGTATATTGAGTCATTTTTCAAAATGACTTTTTTGTTTTGTTTTCGGTAATGCTGAGGATGGAACTCAGAGCCTTGCAAGCCCTCTATCACTGAGCTACATCCCCAGTCCCAATTCATCTTTTTTAAAAATACCATTGTATTATAGGGCCTACAAAAAAGTGCTTGTCACACAAGCCTGGTTATATGAGCCCCAGCTGCAGAAGCCACATAAAGATGGCAGGACTGAACAATTCCATCAAGTTGTCCTCGGACCCCTACACATGTGGGCCAAGTGTGCTCAAACATATACAATACACATCCGCACAGTCAGTACGATTAGAGCACTGGGAGAGAGTTATTCCCACGGCATCATTAACACATCTATTTCATCTGCTGCTGTATTGTTTAATTATTTTTCTACTTTAGACTGTTTCTTACTAGAGGGTCTTTATCTTGTTTTTCTTTTTTTTTATAAAACAAATCTTTGTTTTTTATTGATCTTTATTGACTCTTTGCCTTCTATTTTATTAATTCTTGCTCCATTTTATCAACTCTATCAATGTACAGGCTGAGCACTCTAAGTAAAAGAAAAAAGAGAGCTGAGGAGTTGGCTCAGTGGACAAGAGCACTTGATGTGAAACCATGAGGAGCTGAGTTCAAATTCCCATCATTACTGTGAAAAGCTGGGTTGGCCAGGTGTGTCTGTCACCCAGCATTGTGTGGGACAGCGATAGGAGGAAGGCCGCGGACCTGGCTCTGAAATCAGAAAGAGATGGTTCTAAGTAGACATTTCCTCAGAGAAGAGGTAAAAATGAACAGGTAGCGTATGCAAACACAAGAATATTGGTCATCATAGAAATGCAAATCAAAACCACAGAGAGCTAGGACTTCCCAGCCCTCAGGATGGCTATATTCAAACAGACAGTAGAAAATGTTGACAAGAACAATGAGAAACTGGAACTCTCCCACTTCACTGGAGGGAAGGGAACTGGTACAGCCTCTGGGGAAAATAGTCTGAAATGTCTTAAAGTGGTTAGTCCTGAGTGTGGTGGTACAGGCCTAAAACCCCAGCCTTGGGAGGTGTAGAGGACTAGGAGTTCAGGTCATTTCTGCTACTTAGCAAGTTCAAGGCCAACCTGGACAACTGAGACCCTGTCTCAGAAAAAAAAAAGCTAAGTTTTGAATTCCAGAAATTCCACTCCTGGCTCTCTAACCAAGAAAAATGAAAACCCTTGTACAAAAATACGTTTAGCCATATCATTCATAATGTCTAAAAAGCCCAAATATCTCAAGTGTTCATTAGCTAATTAATAAAATAATAGAAATGTATATCATTCATAAAATTCATAAATATTACTCAGTCACAAAAAAGGAATGAAGCACTGGCATATGCTACAACGTGAATGGACCTTGGAAACATGATTCTAGCCAGCATACACCTGTGAATCATGTGATTTGAAAACATGATTCTAGCCAGTGTAACACACATTTGTGAATCCAGCACTTAGAAGGCAAAGGAGCAGCAGGGGTTCAAAGCCAGCCTTGAATACAGAGGAAATGTGAGGCTAGCCTAGTCTATATGAGACTCTGGCTCGAATAAATAAATAAATAAATAAATAAATAAATAAATAAATAAACTGATTGATTATGGTGATGTCTATGAAACTCTGAGGATATGTCAAAATCATTGGCTTGTAACAAAGAGTTGAACAGGCCAGGCATGGTGAGGCAAGCCTGTAATCATCCCAATACTTGGGAGACAGAGGCAGGAAGACTGAAGAAAGTTGGAGGCCAGCCTGGACTTCAAAATAAGTCCCAGGCCTTTCTAGGCTACAGAGAAACCAGAATAACTAAAGAAACGATATGAACACTTCAGATGGAGGACACTTGCTCAGCCTCAAGCCCGCCCTCACCATTTGGGGATCCTAGGACAGACTATATACAACAATGGCGACACCATTGTTACAACAAAACTTTAAACTTCACAAGTGAATCTAACCAATGACCAAATAAATACATGTCATCTTCTTACCTTAGCAAGTAACCTTCCTGACTCCCTGCAGGTCCAGACTCCAGAGAGAATGCTCAGGCTTGGGGCTGGGGCGATAGAGGTCAGTAAAGTGCTTGATGAACAAATGTGAGTTCAAATTTCCAGAACTCATGAAGAAAAACAGGTTCAATAACAACTACCTGCAAAAACAAGCAAAAAATTACTGTAGTAAACACATAATTAAAGTATAAAGAGCAAATAAAAGAAGTTAACAAACATCAATCTGTAAATTTGGGAGCATGATATAATCAGACATTTGTCTCCAGACATAAGAACCATGAATGGGGCCAGGCGGTGGTGGTGCACGCCTTTAATCCCAGCACTCGGGAGGCAGAGGCAGGCGGATCTCTGTGAGTTCGAGGCCAGGCTGGTCTACAGAGCTAGTTCCAGGACAGGCTACAAAGCTATGGAGAAACCCTGTCTCGGAAAAAAAAAAAAAAAAAAAAAAAAAAAAAAAAAAAATCATGAATGGGGGTGGTGGCAGAGGCAGAGGTGGGTTATGTCAAGCAATATTGATATAGTTTTATGAAATAATTGAACTCTTGATAAAATTTTGAAAAAACAAACAAACAAAAAAAATAACAACTACCTATAATTCTAGCACTGCAGAAATAGCAACAGGTGGACTCCGGAGCTTGCTGGCTAACTAGTCTTGGTGAATCCATTAGCTCCAGGGTCAGCTGGAAATCCTGTGTCAAAACATAAGGTGTGGCAAAATAAAATGGTGGCATATATTTTTAGTCCCAGCACCCAGGAGGCAGAGGCAGGTGGAGCTCTGTGAATTCAAGGCTAGCCTGTCTACATATAAAGTTCCAGGCTAGCTAGGACTAAATAGGGAGATGGTGTCTCAAACATAAATCAATAAGGGACTGGAAAGATGACTCAGTGGTTAGGGATACTCACCATTCTTCCAGAGGATCCCAGGTTTGTATTCCCAGCACCCACATGGAGGCTCACAACTGTAACTCCAGTTCCAGAGGACCTGGTCCTCTCTTCTAGCTCCCAAGGGCACAAGAGGGCACAGGCATGCGCAGTGCACAGACATACATGCAAAAAAGACTCACACATAAAATAAATAAAGTGGAAATTTTTTAAATAAATAAAAAAAACTAAGGTGGAGAGTGAATCAAGAAAACAAGCACATTTTGTGTCTACACACACACACATGCACACACACATGCACGCACATACGTACAGAGAGAGACAGAGACACACAGAAACAGAGACACACGGAGACACACAGATGGACGTTCCTTGCAGTCCTGCTCCCCGTGAGGGATAGGTTGACAGCTCTGTACCTCTTCTCTCCTCCAGGTCCTGGTCTGCTGACATTATGAAGAGCCCATGTGCATGGGTCTGGATCCCACTTCACACGCTAGCTCTGGTCATGTCTTCTATAAACAAGCAGTTCTTAAAGCCCTGTATGATAAAGGAATAAACAGTATGGGTTATCTGTTGTCCTCCAGAGGACAGACCTACGAAAGATACCAACACAGGTCCTGGAAACCAGGGTTTAGCTGTGGCATGGATTCCAGGCTCCAGGTATATACTTTGGTCATTATCGTGGCCTGTTTGGAGCTGTCCTGGAGTCCTTGTCCTGTGGGAAGGGTCTTTGGCTGGAGGATGAGCAGGGCTCTCCCTAAAGAGGGGTGCCCAATACAGTAGACATTCTTGCCCATGTGTCGGGGAACCTTCCATGTTGATGAATGAAAGAGACCCACACCAAGAGGTCTGTTTCATCATTGTGAATTTTTAGAACCCTGGGACAAAGAGAAGGTTCTAAAAACTTCCTGGAAAGGGAAAGCCAGGGAGAGAGAGACACACACACAGGAGATGGCGTCATCTAGGGAGCCAGAGTCAGAGTGACGATGGGATGACAACAGACAAGACTCTTCCAACACAGAGCTAGAGACTGAAGGTAGAAAATCATGCTTCCAAATCCAGAAGGAGATGCTTTACAACCTAGAATCCTGTCTGCAGAGGCCACACTCGGAGCTGAGCAGGTCTGTTGGTAAATGTTGATTTCCAACTTGAAGGATCTGGAATAAGCTAAGAGGCAAGCCCGGAGCAAGTCGCGGGGGCGGGGGGGGGGGGCGGTGAATTTCCAAGAGAGATTAAGAGGAGAAAGCTCCCCAAGAGTGGGCAGAATCCAGTGATGGCCCCGATCCGAGAGATCCAGGATGCGGCAGTGCTGTTGGCCTGCCCAACTTTGCTTCTTGCTCATGTGCCTGTGCCACCACCACTCCCTTCACCAGCATCAGAGACCACTGTCTCCAGGACTGACATGGGCTGAAGACCAGTGGCTCTCACGGAATCTTTCAGGCCTTCACTACCTGATTGAAACTACTGAGGCATCCAGCTTCCACGACAGAGGAGCTACTCCACCACACCCCCTCCAGAGTAGACAGCCACCGTGGGACCAACCCCTATAGGTTGTACGCCACTCAAGTAAAACCCCCTTTTAATAATATACACTCTATCAGTTCTGACCCTTTGGAGAGCCCAGCCTAACACAGAGTGGATGGAGAAGGAAGGTCACGGCAGACTAGTAATCTTGGGCTACCCATGTGGCTCAATAGGCTTCTAGAAGACGTGCTGCATTGAGTGGAGGAGACCAAGACAGCAGAGGACCCAGCGCACCGGGTGAGGCCGGGAAGGAATGGAAGCCCACCCCATCCCCAAATGAACGTCACTGGCTTTTTGAGAAAGAGCAGTGGTTGGTTAACTTTGACTCACAATTCAGAAGGAACAGTCTGTCACATCGGGGACCACACAGCAGTAAGATGGGTTCCTGTCCGTGATGGTGAGAACATGAGGTGACTGGCCGCAGGGCTGGCAGTCAGGAAGCAGAGAATTTTGATTAGAAGCAGAGCTAGGCTATCTTCAAAAGACAAATACAGGATCTTGCTGTGGTGGTGCACACCTTTAATTCCAGCCCTTGGGAGGCAGAGTTGGGTGGATCTCTGAGTTTGAGGCCAGCCTGGTCTACAAAACTAGTTCCAAGACAGCCAGGGAGACAGAGGGAAACCCTATCTTGGAAAAACAAAAAGCAAAAACAAACAAGCAAGTAAAACAAACAAACAAAACAAAACAAAACAAAACAAAACAAAACAAAAAAACAGGATCTTGCTGCGTTTGTAGCCAGACTGTTTAAACTGTGGTTCTTCCTGCTTCGGTCTCCTGAGTGCTGGGATTTCAAGAATGTGTCAGCACACACAGCTGTGTTTGTCTGGTTGCTGCTGCATAACAAAAACCCCAAATTCAGTTTAAAGCATTGTCCACAGTCAAGCTTGGTGGCCTGTGCCTGAGGTCCCAGCCTTGGGGAGAAAGATCTGGAGTTCAAGGTCATCTCCAGCATGATTAAGTGTTTCAGAACAGCCTGGAGTACGGGACACCTTGTCTCAAAAAAAGGAGGAAGGAAGGAAAGAAGAAAGGAAGGAAGGAAATCAAAAAACAAGTTGGGCATGGTGGCACATGCCTTAAATCCCAGAGCTATGGAAGTAGAGGAGAGAAGATCTCTTGGTCTATGTAGCAAGTTCAGGACAGTAATCTCCTACTTCCATAAATTAGAAATCAGTAGAGCGCAGTGGCTGGGTCCCTGTTGTGGGGTATTTGTACACTGTGTGAAGGTGCATTGCTGTGGTTGGTGTAATAAAGAGCTGAATGGCCAATAGGTAGGCAGGAGGTATAGGAAGGACTTTGGAGACAGAGAGGACTCTGGGAAGAAGAAAGGCAGTCGCCAGCCAGACATGGAGCAGAGACAGGAGGTGCAAGATGAAGGAGAGGTAGTGCCATGCGGTAGAACACAGATTAAAAATATTGTTAATCTAAGTTTTAAGAACTAGTTAGATTCAAGCCTAAATTATAGACTGAGCTTTCATAATTACTAAGAAGTCTCTGTGTCATTGTTCGGGAGTTGGCAGGACAGAGAAAGACTTGTTACAGGTCCCCTACTTGGGATCTCTTTTAAAATATGGTGGAGGGCCGGGCGGTGGTGGCGCAAGCCTTTAATCCCAGCACTCGGGAGGCAGAGGCAGGCGGATCTCTGTGAGTTCAAGGCCAGCCTGGTCTACAAGAGCTAGTTCCAGTACAGGAACCAAAAGCTACGGAGAAACCCTGTCTTGAAAAATCAAAAAAAAAAAAAAAATATATATATATATATATATTTATATATATATATGGTGGAGGGAGCTAGAAAGATGACCCTGTGATCGAGGACATGTACTGCTCTTGTAGAGGACACAAGCTCAGTTCTTGGCACTCCTGTCAGGTGGCTCACAACTGCTTACAACTCCAGTTCCAGAGGATCCAGTGTCCTCTTCTGGCCTCCTTGGTCTCCTGCATATGCATCTTACACATAAACTCACAAAGGTATACACATGTGTACATAATTAAAAATAAATAAATTATATTTTGCTGGGCATGGCTATGGACCCTTTTAATCCCAACAGAGACAGGTGGATATCTCTGTGAGTTCAAGGCCAGCTTGAGCTACATAGCAAGGCCAGCCTAGTCTAGATATCAAGTTCCAAGATAGCCAGGGCTGCATAATAGAGATCTGTCTCAAAAAAAACAAAACAAAGAATTGACATTTTATTTATTGTGAGTCTTGGGGGGACACGTGGAAGAGCAAAGATCAGCTCTTCTCCTACCATGTGGAACCTAGGAATGGAACACAGACGTCAGTCTAGGTGACAAGTGCCATCACCTGCTGAGCCACCTCACTGTCCCCTACTTGGAATCTTTGAAGGCTTCTTTCTCACACCCCAGCACCCCTCAGGCTATTCCTTGCACTTGCAGAAGAGCAGTGGTGGGGACATCTCCCAGGCCCTGATCCAAGGCAACCTCCACCCTTCTTATGCAGAACATCCTTACAGCTACCTCCTGTGACTTCAGACTCCCGACCTCTACCATGGGCCAGGGTAGAGCCCCGTGTGCAATGAGTTCCTGTGATTAGATCAGCCTGACTGGAGAAATATTGCTAAATGTCAACTGATCAGTAACATCAGGCACATCTACAGTTCTTCTGACACATATCGGAGAGTGGGACGGGGGTGGGGGATCTGTTTCCTGGAGCTAGGGGCTCTGCCCATGCTCCAGAGAAGCTTGGTGGGAGGGCGAGAGCCACTAGATTATCAGAGAATTATATGGCCACAAAAAGAATGAAGGATATTGAAGATGATGAAGGCATAGCAGTTCCCAAGTACAACTGGAGACTAGGGGACCCTAGAGGATGTCCCTTCAAGATGAAATCTGCTAGAGAAATGAGCTTAAATATATGCAGAGGGAAAGCAAATCTCCTCCACCCCTGATTTTTAACAACACTCTATAAAGAAAGAGGCCATTGCAGCCCCGTACCCTAAAAACTGGGCTAGTGTCTGTACAGTCACAGCAATAGAAACCCACAGACTGATAAGAAAATAGATGTGAGCTAGCACAGTGACAGATGCCTACCATCCCAGCCCTCAGCAGGAGGGGCTGAAGCATTGCCGTGAGTTTGAGGCCAGCCTGGGCCACAAAGTGAGTTCAAGTCCAGTTTGAATAACATCCTAAAACTCGCCTGCCATGTAGCTCAGTGGTAGAATGCTTGTATATAACGCACATGGTCCTGGGTTCATCATTAGTCCACAAACCAAGCAAGTGAAAGAGTAAAGAAGAACCAGTTTGCGTGAGTTTAGTGCAGTGCTTCTGTTGTTCCGGCCAGACATGCATGCCGTTCCGCAGGAGCCATTGTGCCATGCAGGAGTAGTAACATTTATAGCAATAATGTACAGTTAAACTTTGTTTTTGAGACAGGGCTTTCTGTATCCCATGCTGACCTCAAACTCACTATGCAGTCAAAGATCATCTTGAACTGATCCTTCTGCCTCTGCCTCCTGAATGCTGGGATTACAGGCCTAGCCACCCTTCTCTGCTCACAATTTCCCCCTGTGATGCTAGGAACGGAACCCAGGGCCTCGTCCCTCCTAAGCGAGTGCTTTTTTTTTTTGTTTTGTTTTGTTTTTTTTTTGTTTTGTTTTTTTTTGTTTTTCGAGACAGGGTTTCTCTGTGGTTTTGGAGCCTGTCCTGGAACTAGCTCTGTAGACCAGGCTGGTCTCGAACTCACAGAGATCCGCCTGCCTCTGCCTCCCAAGTGCTGGGATTAAGCGAGTGCTTTACAGGGACAAGAGAGCCACGTACCTAGTCAATGATTCTTTTCAAACACATTTTTAATGATTTATTTATTTTTATTTCATATGTAATGGTGTTTTGCAGGAAGTATTTCTGTATAAAGGTGCCAAATCCTCTGGAACTGGAGTTACAGACAGGTGTGAGCTGCCATGTGGTTGCTGGGAATTGAACCCAGGGCCTCTGGAAGAGCAGTTGGTATTCTTAACCTCTGAGCCACCTCTCCATTCCCTTAGAACGTGTGACACAGATCACAGAAGAAAGGATGAAGCGCCGTGGCTGAGTGCCTAGAGTGGTGCCTTCTCCGAGGTGAGCTAACAAAGCTCTCTCCTCACTACTGTTCTTGTTGCTCTAACAAAACACCCAAGAAAAGCAAGTTCAGAAAGGAAAGGCTTATTTTGGCTCATGGCTTGAGGGTCCAGTCAGCCGCACCAGGGAAGGCATGGTGGCAGGCTCTGGCGCCAGCAGCCTGAATACAGGCTTTCAGATAACGCAATGCAAACTTAGCTTCTCTCTACTCCTCTGCCCTGTTTTAGATCTCAGCCTCCTGCATTGGTAGGAATGAGGCTACCACTGTGGTGCTCTGAGGACTGAGCGCCCGCGGTGAAATCATCTGCGTTGGGCTTGAGGATACATCTCCCGAAAGGTTTGTAATGTCCTCTGTGGTTCCCCTTTTCTGGTTTTCTGTCTGATGCTGTAATAAGTACTGACCAGAACCAAGAAAGGAAGGAAAAAAGGCTTGATTAGGGCTCGCTCTCTCGGGCCACAGTCAGTCCCTGAGAGATAAGTTAGGACAGGAACTGAAACAAAACCATAGAGGGATGCTGTTTACTGCCTCACTCTGTGGCTCATGCTGTTCAGGACCCCACGCCAGAGAGGAAACTGTCCACAAGGAGCTGGGCCATCTCACAGACATGGCCACAGGTCACGCTGGTCTAGATAACCCCTCAACTGATTGATGCTCCCTCCTCAGGTGACTCTAGGTTGTGTCAGGTTGACCACTGAAACTAACTAGAACACCTTTAATATGGGCACAGAAGACAATTTAGAAAATGCATGTCTGTTTTGGGGGATTTCTAGCCACACAGTACAGAGGGGTCAGTTTAGCAGCAGCAGCAGCAGCAGCAACAGGTCTCTGAGTTTGAAACCAGCTTGGTCTACAGGGAAGCTAGAGATGTTTCCAGGGGACCCACAGAGTTGATATGTTGGGGTTCACCAAAGACAGTGACTGACGGACATGCCCTGCCTGGAGAGACATGTTTCGGCATACAGGTATGCAGGTCTACCTGTTGGTGGGTCCCAGGAAAGTTTTGCCCTTGGGAGAGAGGATATGATTGGCATAGCTCTCTCTGTCTGCCTCTGCCTGTCTGTCCATGCCTGACTCTCTCTCTCAGCTTCAGGAAGCTCCTCTAGGCCCTTCCTTGCCAGAGTAGGTAATAAAAGTTGCAAAGAAGACTCTGAGACCAGACCAGCAGCTGGAAGTCACTCGGAGAGGACACTCCCCTACCTGCGGAGCTGCTTGGAGGCTGTGCACTGTGCTCCAGGTTCCCGGCTTTGAGTTGTCACTCATGCTGGGTGGACTTTGGTGATGCAGCTTTCTTCGAGTCATTTTGGCTTCTGTAAGTGACCCCTCACCCATACTCCTGTAAGTAACCCCAGTCAAACTCATTGGCTCACCATGTTGAACTTTGGTGGTATCCTCACTGATCTGTCGTGGGATCCCTATCTGGGGAGAATAATATATATGTTGTATGTGCCCAGGAAAAGTGTCTTTACACAACAGACAGTGTAGTAAGCCGAGGCACCACAAACGGGGTGACTCTGGGCAAGCTGGATCTCAGAACCCAGCATCCCTTTCCCAGATACAGTGACCGTTCAAGGAGCACGGCTATGCTGACAAAATGGTGATCACCAGGGCACACGAAGCAGCTAGCTCAGTGCCTGGAATGTTGTGGGATGTCCATGTGTGAATGTTTCTCCTTTTGTGGGGTCACTGACTATCCGTTGGCACAGAAAGATGCCCCGGGACTGGGGCAGACTTTGAATATCCTGAAGTGGGGACCAGACATAACGATGGTGGCAAGGTGGTGCCATGAAGATGGCACCTATAAAGTGATTCTGACCACCCATCTGCTCGCTGAACATTTATGCTTTTTATTTACTTTGAGGACCAAGAATGGTTTGTCTGTGACCAACCCCAGCTAAAACTGTGAGTCCTGTTTAATAAGGGATGAAGTCATGCTTGGTCCACAGGCTCATGAGACTTAGAAACACTTAATTTGCAGTGCATTGGCCTTGTGCCTTTGCACATGCAAAGATTCAGGGACTGTTTGAATATTTATTTCAAGTCTTGTATATTCTTTTGTTTTGTTTGAGACAGGGTCTTTCTATATAGACCAGGCTGTCCTGGAATCCACAGAGAACCTCCTGTTCTGCTTCTTGGGTGCCTAGATTAAAGGTGTGCTCCAGCACGCCCAGCCTCTTGTTTTCCCTTTACATTTTTATTTAGTTATGCGTATGGGAGAGGGATTAGATGTTCCGCAGCATGTGTGTGAAGGTCAGGGGCCACCTTGAGGGAGTTGGTTCTCTTTTTCTGCCATGTGGGATCAAACTCAGGTTGTCAAGCTTAGTGGCAAGTGCCTTTACCTGCTGAACCATCTCAATCTTTGCGATAAAAAATTAAATGCCAGTGCCAAACAGCAGAGGCTGGGAATGCTAGTGGGTACAGGACTTGATTTCCTCAGACAAGTTGACAAGTTGTTCATTGTGGTCGAGGGAGAAAGGATCGCAACGACGTGCTGCTTGCTTGGAGTGGTGCACAAATACTACCAGAGTTAAACACACTGGGTGTTGGATTCCCCACTGAATGCAGAGACAGGATCCAGGACTGGCATCCCCTTGGCTCCTGCTCCTTGATGGCCTCTCAGTTTCTTCCCCCTTCCTCTGCTTGCTCATCCCTGTATCTGACCATGAGCCTTGATAAGAGCTTTTATTTATTTTAATAAATAAAACCTTTTTTACTCTCAATGCTCTAAACAGTCCAAGTGTACCCAGGACAGACACACACTCCTAGGGACATGAGCTGTCTTGCCTCCATAAGTTACAAGACCCTCCTTGGAGCATAAAAATAGTTCCTGGGACATATGAACATCTTCGCTACAATCTGTTATCGATGTCTGCCCTCCGGATCCATGGAGGTTCTGGTCATGTCTTGTTAATAGCTTGGATTGTCACTGTTTTTTACAGGCCCATGTGCGGGAGGCTTGGCCCAGTTTGGTATGAAAGGGAGGTGGAACCTTTAAGAGGTGGAGCCCATTGGGGAGTCCTTGGGTCATTGGGGGTGTTTCCTTGAAGAGAACAGTGGGACTGCTGGATTCTTCTACCCTTTCTGTCCTCTGGCTGTGCTGTGACCCTGCTTGCTGTCTCACCAGAGGTAGGACACCAGCTGACCAGAGGTTGAACTCTCCAAAACCATGAGCACAAAGGAACCTTTTCTCTTCCTATCCGTTACCATGGAAAGCAGGTGGACACATGCTGCCCCCGAGAATTCCGGCCGCATCCCTCCCATTGTGTCTGACTGTAGAACACACACGAGGACCAGTGGAGGTCAGAGCTTGTGAGGATGTGCCCTCCCACTGAAACAGAATAGCCACACCCCATGGAGACGGTCCTATGGCCAGCACCCTGGTAATGGATGAGTGAAACAGGGCCACCCCACTGAGCCTCTGTGTGGAGGATCCAGTCATGTGCTTCTCCTCCCTCACCCGCCCCCCCCCCCTGCCATCCCTGCTCTGCTCAAGCCTCACAGTAATCCTATGAAGTGATGCTGTTACTCTGAGTCCTGTCTCACCGCACATCACCCAGAAGCTTCCCAGAGACAGCACAGCTGAGATGGCGGCCCAGCACTGTCTCAGCTGAGAAGGTGGATCCCCGCAGCGTGGGGAATCTGCCCTTAATTGCATGGCTGGGAGTGATCAGACAAGTTCTATCACATACCAACAACCAGTCTCCCCTGGCTCTTTGAAGATGCGAGTGCTTCCTGGCAATGGGCTGAAGGCAGGGAGAGAAGGACTGGAGAGGCCTGTGGACTCCATTTCCTGGCCATTTGGTCAAGTGCTCTGGGATCTCCGTAGTCGACTGGCCCCCCTAGGCCAGCATAGTTAGTGGTCTCTAAACTCTGTTTTTGCCTTAGACCCCCTCAATATCCTAAGCACAAACTGCCCAGCTACACTTCCTGTTTTCCAGTGGGAAAACCATAGTGTGTGAGCCTAGGCCAGGCCAGGCCAGGAGCGGATGCAGGCATTCTGGAGACATATGTTGAGCTGGTGGCTTTGGCTACCCTCGGTCTTAATTGTAGAGGCCAAGGGAATTCTAAAGAATAACAGCTAAGCCGGGCGGTGGTGGCACACGCCTTTAATCCCAGCACTTGGGAGGCAGAGGCAGGCGGATCTCTGTGAGTTCGAGACCAGCCTGGTCTACAGAGTAGTTCCAGGACAGGCTCCAAAACCACAGAGAAACCCTGTCTCGAAAAAAATCAAAAAAAAAAAGAAAAAAAAAAGAATAACAGCTAAGCAAGAAGGAAGTCAGATCAGGGAGTCAAACTGGCATTGTTGGCTTTGTTGAATGACCTGACACCCAGCAGACTTGTTGGGTATTTCCAGAGAGCTGAAGGAAAGAGGGGGTGGCAGACATGCTATAAATAAAAGCTAATGGTGCTGACTTACCCCCATAAAACAGGGCACAAACACTGTGCTGGCCATGACAGTAGCGCTGTCAGAGAGGAAGGCAAGACCTGCAGGGGCAGCGGCAGCCACTTTGAGCCCAGGTGGAGACAGTGTTTGGGAACAACATCTCAGAGGCCCTGCCGAAGCCTGCACTGACCAGGCTGCGACTGCCCCTCTGCCACAGAGGCACAATGGTCTCAGACTCCAGCTTTGGAAGTTTGGGTTCTAATCCTGCTCCTGTCATTTCCTGGTAGTGTGATGAGCATCAAGTTAATTAAAGACTCGGCCTAGATGTAAACGATGCTGCCTGCTGGACTTCAAAACATGTTCCCGAGTTCTTTGATATTCCTCCTGCCAAGAGGTGGAGCCTAATTCCCTGTCTTTTCAGTGTGGGCCAGAATCAGTGACTGTCCTCAACAGATAGAATAAAATCAGAGTGACAGTGTGTGAGCTCTGAGCATTGCAACAGGGGTGTTGTGGTTTCCTGCTGTTTCCCTCACCTGCTCAAGGAGCCATCATGAGGAAGAGCCTGCAGGGGAAGAACCATAGACTCCAGCCAACAGCTGTGTGGCTGCCAGCTTGGTTCCTCTAGCCCCATTCCATCCTGGTACATGGTGGGGAGGCCCGCTCTCTCTTTTAAACACAAGATCAAAGAAATTAACCTGATCCAGTGGCAACTCTGTGTACGACCCCCCTACTCATGCTTATCTTCCATACAGAACATGAGTGAGATGCCCAAGATGAAAACCAGTTTATAGCTCTTCTTCTTCAAATGTTCAACAGAATCCCTTTTATAGAATAAAAATCTCTGAGTTAACATGGCTATAAGACCATGCACTACACCCCCTTCATATCCTCTCCATGTCCCTTAAACATGTCAGATCACACTGTCTCTCCCACGTGAAACAGTTTCCCATCAGGCCTGTCTATTGTTCAAATCTCTTACCACCTAAGAACCTCACACTGGGTCCTGTCTATCATATGATTGAATCGTTATTACCAGCTAAAGTATCTTGTTGTCGTACTTTGCTTGAAGCCGGTACCAGCATTAAAGGCACATGGGAGCAGAGCTCTTTATGCTTGCCATGGGGAGCTGGGCACACAAAAACTCAGTGAATGTTTTGGGACCAAGAGGCTTTATGGCTATCATTTGAGTTCCCTTCTGAAAGAACTGGAGGCCTGGAACCCCTGAAAAGTTAGAAAAAAAAAGTAAAAAAGAAAGAAAGAAAGTTAACGACCTTCCACCTTTCTTACAAGGGATACATCTCATCCCTACCTCTCTCCCTCCCCCCTTCTCTCCCTTCCCCCTTCCTCCCTCTCTTCCTTCTTCCTTCCGTTCTCCCTCTCCCTCCCTCTCCTTCCTTTCTCCTTCTCTTCCTTCCCCTTCTTTTCTTCCTCCCTCCCCCTTCCTCCCTCTCTTCTTTCCTTTTCTTTTCTTCCTCCCTCCCCTTCCTTCCTCCTTCCTTCTTTTCTTTCCTTTTGGAAAAGATCTTACTCTGGGGCCTAGACTGACCTCAAACTCACAGTGGTCCTCCTATTTCAGCTTTCCAGGTAATGGAACTACAATCGTGAGTGACCATACCCAACCTAATTCACCCTGACACAGAGAGTTCTTGTTAGGAGTGTGTGAACAAGGTAGTCTGAGGCAATGACTCTTTCTCTGATGGGGGCTCGAGAGTGGCTCAGTGGTTAAGAGTGCTGGCTCCTCGTTCAGTTTCCAGTGCTCACACGGTGGCTCACAACTGTCAACAACTCTAGTTCTGGGCATCTGCTGCCCTTTTCTGGCCCCCACAGGCACCAGGCCCTCATGCACATGCACATGGGTGTGGGGAGGCCGGAAGAGCCAGAGCTACAGGCGATTGTGAGCTGCTTGACTGTGCTGCACCAAACTTGGGTCCTCTAGCAGCAGCATGTGTCCTGAGCCATCCCTCCAGTCAGCCCTCGAGGTACAGAGCTGTGAGTAGTGATGATGCTGGGAGCTCAGGACTCCCCCTGTCATGGTGAAGACTACTGTCTTGATATAGTTACAAAGTGTTCAGGCCTCCTTGGTGGCTGAGACCCATTTGGCACAAACATCTCCTCCTTTGGCATTTTTTGTTTTGTTTTGTAAATTTTTTAAAGATTTGTTTCTTTTTATTGTATGTGAATAGGTGTTTTACCTGCATGTGTGTCTATGTACCTGCATGCCTGGAGCCCAGGGATGCCAGAAGGGGGCATCATAGTCCCTGGAAGCAGAATTAGAGTTGGTTGTAAGCTGCCGTGTGGGTGCTGGGAATTGAACCCTAGAAAGTAGAAGAGCAGTCAGTGCTCTTAACCATGGAGCCAGCTATCCAGTCCTTCCCTTGCTTTTGAGCTCATGCCTGAGATCTTTGTTTGTGAACTGGTGAGAGTGAGCATTGCCATTAAAAATCTAACAAATCGCTGAGTGTTTTTTTTTCTTTCCCCATTTTGTTATACGCTTCCTTCTGCCACGGAAATATTCAACTTTCGACAACTAGATATAAAGGTGATTAATAAAGTAGCCAGAGGGATTTCATTAGAAGCCCAGAAAGATAAAGGCATGGTGCTCTCAGCCCTTCCTGGGCATGCATTGAGGGCTCAGTTAAAGGAAAGGGTGGGAGCACTTCCCTTTTCTGCTCTTCAGTTGTTGAAAACCGGAAGGCTTTGGCCAGCTTGTCCTGGATGACTGCTCTCCTGCTTAGGAGAGCAGTTCTCCTAGCCCTCGCTGTTCAGACTGGACACATACCCTTGCCCCTGATTCAAGACACCCTGAGATGCTCACTCACCTGGCTTAGCTGGGACCCCTGCTGGCACACAGGAAAGTAGCTCAATCAGCCCTGGCAGGTTTGACTCCCTGTGTAGATGCCCCAAGAGCAGCCACTAGGGAAATCCAGAAACAGGTGAGCTTACAGAACTAGGCAAGAGCCTGTGCTGAGGTGGGAGTTCAAGATGCAGGTACCAGAGTAGTATTTGTGTGCATGTGTGTGTGTGTGTGTTGTCATCGTTTTTGCTGATAATTTTTAGCATGAAAATGTTTGCTTTGTTTAAAATTTAAAAAAAAATAGTTATTATATTTTATGGGTGTTTTACCTGTGTGTATGTCTGCACTGCATGTGTGTAGTTCTCATGAAGGCCAGAAGAGGGCGTTGGGTTCCCCTGGAACTGGAGTTATAGATGGTTGTGAGCCACCATGCAGATGCTGGGAACTGAACCTGGATCAAAAGAGTGCATAGAATCCTTTGGAGCTGGAGTGACAGGCATCTGTGAGCCACCTGATGTGGGTGCTGGGATTTGAGCTCCAGTACATGACTCTTAGCTACTGTACTAACTCTTCAGAAAAAAACAAAAACAAAACAAAACAAAAAAACCAACTGTGTATACAACTAGACATGGTGGTCCACCCTGTAATCTCAACATTTAAGACCATGTTAGGACTGTCAAACATTTGAGGAAGTCTGTGCTACATAGTTACAGGACAACCTAGGTGATGTGTCTCAAAGGAAAAAGAACCCTCAAATTAAATGATACACTTTGGGTAGGGTGTATCTGTTTGATGAGGAAAGATGAGATCAGGGACTTTAAGTGTTGAACAATCTGTAAAATTTGTACTCCAAATGGAAAATCTAAAATGGGAAAATTCTAGCAAACAGTAAGTAAGTCACAGGCATGTCCAGTCTATTGATACTGAAACATGATGTTGTCATCTACAGAGTTCACATTCAGGAATGGCGCAATCTAATGATCAGCAACAACAATAAAAAAATCTCACAATAGGGTCATAGGGTAAAGGCATTTGTCATCATGTCTGATGACTTGAATTTAATCCTTGTGATCCCCACAGTGGAAGGAGAGAGCTGACTCAAGCCGGTTGTCCTCTGACTACATGCCAGTTATGACATGAGCTCCCCCCCCCAAATAAGTGTCATCTTAAAAGTTAAGTAAGTTTTCAACATTGTGTTAGGTTACCTGCATAGGTAGCCTGGGGTACATATAGCCCATGGCAATAGGTTGGACATGCCTGGAAACTTTGCCAGGTTTTGTGATAAAGGCTGGGAGCATCATTCTACAGCATGAGTTCCATGGATTCACCTCCATCCTGGTGAATGAATGGGACGATAAAAGGAGCAAAAAAACAGACCAAAGAAAAATAAAAAGGCATTGTCATGCCAGCAAGGCAGCATATGGCTGTGCCACTCAACGGGGATGCAAGTGAGGCACCCAGGGAACCATGCTCAGGGTGCAGGTGAGTGATCTCAGCTCCTTGGGAAACTGAAGCAGGAGGATTGCAAATTGGGGGCAAGAGTAAATTTTTGTCTAATGGGGAAACTTGCTGAAATCTTGCCTTGAAATAAAAACTAAAAAGAGGGATGAATACATAGTTCAGTAGTAAAATGTGAGCCTAACTTGCAGGAGGTGCTGGGTTCAATAAATCCAGGTACTATAGAGGCAAAGAAGACCTGCAGGAAGACACCAGTTCATACTCACCAGGATTACCATGATCAAAGGAGCACAGAATAAGAAATGTTGATAGGGATATAAAGACCCTCGTATAGATCTGTGAGAGTGTGCAACGTGTGTGGATAATAGTCTCAAAAGTGTAAAAATGGTTATGACATGGCCCAGCAAGTCCTTGCTTGTTTGAAAAGAAGAATGAAAAACCTAATTGTGTACATGAACATGTATGTAAGTATCCACAGCAGCATTGTTATAGCCCAGAGTAAAACAACCCATGTCTCTACTCTGCTCAATTAACAAAATATTGTGTATTTATGTCTTAGTGTTTCTAGTGCTGTAAAGAGACACCATGACCATGGCAACTCTGATAAAGGAAAACATTAATTGGGTGACTTACAGTTTCAGAGATTTACTCCATTATTACTATGGCTGGACATGGCAGCGTTCAGGCAGACATGGTGCTGAGAAGGAGCTCAGAGTTCTACATCTTGATATGCAGACAACAGGAAGTGAACTGAGTCTATACTGAGTGTAGCTTGAGCATAAGAGACCTCAAAGCCCTCCCCACATACTTCCTCCAACAAAGCCACACTTCCTAGTAGTACTATTTCCTATAAGCTTATGGGGCCAACCACATTCAAACTACCACACTAAACAATTGAATAGTAAACATCTATAAAAAACAGAGGAAGTTTTTTTTTTTGGTTTTTTGAAACAGGGTTTCTCTGTAGCTTTGGAGCCTGTCCTGGAACTCCCTTTGTAGACCAGGCTGGCCTTGAACTCACAGAGATCCGCCTGCCTCTGCCTCCCGAGTGCTGGGATTAAAGGCGTGCGCCACCACCGCCCGGCAGGAAGTTTTGATTGGCAATACAATGTGGATAAATGTTGAACATGTACTCAATGAAAGATGAGCATCATAGAGAAGTCACAGAGTGGCTGTCGAGAGGTGGAACTGGCGAGTAGGAGGATTCAGAAAGTGAGGACTTTTCTAACATAATAAACACATCCTAAAATTGATTATGGTGGTGGTTACAGATTTAAGTTAATTTTGTTACACTGTATATATGTTTGCATTTGTGCTTAAAGGATTTTTGTATATTGATACAAATTTAAGGTTGGTTTTGTTATATGAGTATTTATACTATTGTTTAAGGTATTATGTTTATACATCTCATTTAAAAATTAATGTATAGTCAAGAAATACAAATTAATAGTCATCTATAATAGACAAACTTATAGTCATGTTAGTTAGGTTTTTTTAGATATGCAGAGACATATTTCAGATGGATAGATAATCTTCAAACACTTCAAAGACCTACAGAATAAGGTATTTAAAATGTTTTAAGAACTTAAATTTTCTCGACTGTGAGCCACATCTGCTCCTGGTAGCACCAATTACTTCAAGAGGAATTGAAGCTCAAAGCATCAGAGAAGCTCCTTTTGGAGTTTGTTTTCAATGTGTCAAGGCTAGCCATCTGGGCAAGAAACTGCTTCCCTGGACTGCTTGACCATAATCTATATAAACTGAACACACAAGACCCACTGGAAAATTGCCACTAAATTTTGCCAAAACAAGATGGGATGGTCCTTCAGAGTCCAGCTCCACAGAAGAAACTACCAGACATTCTGCAGGATACAGAAGAAAGCGACTAACAAACTGCCAATATAGGCAGGACAGTCTTTCAAATTTCCTGCTTCATTAAAAAGGCTGACACATACTATGGGTCTGTGGGCTGAAGATGGAGTTCCAACATTATAGAACAGGTGACTATCCAGGCAATCAGATGTCTCTTTCATTTCTAGAGTTGTAGAAGTTGGCTGCAATGCACTTCCTGTTTACTCAGGTAGTATTATATCCTTCTGGGGTTTTTGATGGAGTTGAAGGCTAGATAGTTATAATTATAGTTTTCCTTAGTTATGATAAAAGGTAAATTAGGTATGAAACTTTAGATTCACAAAGAGAGGATAGATAACAGAGTATTTTCTTTAATTTTGTCAAATGCAAATAGACTAGATATTATAACTGTAATTCTTGCTTGATAACCGTTTTGTTATATGTAATTTTACTATGTTAGAGTCAAAGCCTTCCTTTTTGATTAGAAAGAAATGGGAAATGATATGGGATGTCTCTCTGTATGCTGTGAATGTATTTTATTACCACTGGTTAATAAAGAAGCTGATTTGGCCAATAGCCAGGCAGGAAATCCAAACAGATACAAGGACAAAAAGTGCAGAGTTGGGGGAGATGACAGTAATCACTAGGGAAGCAAACTGTGAGGTAACAAGCCACAAGCCTCACGACAAAATGTAGAATAATAAAAATGGGTTAATTTAAGTTGTATGATCTAGTTAATAATAAGCTGAGCTGGGGGGAGGGGGAGAGGATTGGGGAGAGGGGCAGGGGAGTGGGGGGAGGGGGCCATGTGTTGGAGGAGGGAGAGGGAAATGGGAAACGGGGAGGAGGCAGAAATTTTAATTAAAAAAGAATAAAATAAAGAAAAAAAACAAAAAAAATAATAAGCTGAGCTAATAGGCCAAACAGTTTGTAATTAATATTAAGCCTCTGAGTGGTTATTTGGGAACTGGTGGGTGGGAGAGAAACCTCCAGTTACATATGGGTGTTTTGCCTGTACGTATGTCAGTGCAATCTGTGTGACTGGTGCCAGCAGAGTCCAGAAGAGACTACTGGATCCCTGGAACTGGAGTTACAGCCAGTTGTGAGCTGCCCATGAGTTCTGCTGTGAGTGGACACATGGATTCTGGGGATCAAACCTGGGTCTTCTGGAAGACCAGCCTGTGCTCTTAACCATGGAGTCACCTCTTCAGCCCAGAAATGTCTTTGTTACTCTACCTGGCCCACACCAATCATTTCAGAGTAGCTGGAGAATTACAAGACATGCACCACACAAACTGAGATAAAGATACTCATTGACAAATCCATAACCTCTTGTTTCCTTTGGAAACAAAAGCAAAAATGCTTCTTTGTAACATGAAGGGCCAGGCTTGCTTGTTGGAGGTTTCTATCCTGCCCGGTACCCCACAACTGTTTAGCCCCAAAGAAAATCACACATAGGTCTCCATAAATTACAAGCTGATTGGCCCATTAGCTCTATTCTCTCACTGGATAACTCTCACATCTTGATTAACCCATTTTTCTGATCTATGTTAGCCATGTGGCTCAGTACCTTTTTTCAGTTTGGCAGATCACATCCTGCTGCTTCGGTGGTCTGGGCAGGAGTGGAAGGAATCAACTTCCTCCTTCTCAGAATTCTCCTGTTCTCATTACATGATGTCTACTTCCTGTCTGGTTTTCCTGCCTATATTTCCTGCCTGGCCAATCAGTGTTTATTTAAAACATGATTGACAGATTACAGACAATTCTCCCGCAGCACTTCTTCAAAGCAATACATCTTTTAAGTTCCATTTTACAAATATATTTTTTTGAGTTCTGTTTTCAAACTAAGGCATTTAAAAAATATTTAGGTTGGTATATTTTATCAGTCTCTCTTTTAATCCCATGTCTCTCAGCATCTGTTTTTTGTCCATCAGCCATCAAAAAAATTCAAATTCAACACAATATTATACAGGATCCAGACTCCCTGTGTATTTCCCATCTTTATGTGTTTTTTCTTTTATATTATTTTTACTGTCTCTTTAAAGAATTTGCTTTATGTTTTAAAACTATTTATTTCTTTATATAACTGTCTTTATTCTTTTTTCTCTCTCTCCCAAGTCTATGTACATTTTATATATATACTGTGACCTGTTTAGAGATTTTTGTTTTGTTTTGTCTGAATCTTTTTTCACTGTGTATCTGTAATTATTTTTGACCAGGAGAATTTAAAAATGCTAAGCAGGCATGACTAGGACCAACATGGTGGATTTGGCTGTTGACTCCGCCCCGATTGGCTTTCCAACATGGCAGAGTTATGTTCACTGCCAGCTCTGGGAGCCATGCTCACCCCTCCAACTCTGGGATGCAGCAGGTCCACACTGCCACCAATCAGCTTGTAGCATGCTGCCCATAAACCCTTTTTGTTTGTATAAGTAAAAGCTAAATTTGCCACACAGTGTGATTAGACTCTCTGAACCAAGGCCTGTGTGAGACTGCCGACACCCACAGGCAGCTTAGCTCATGGTGTCTGGTGGTTGGCTCACAAGTGTTGAGAGCACGTCACTGCGCTGTTGCTGGCACGAGACTGTGAGACTAAGAAGCCCAGTGCAACTCCATTTCTTTGCATTCAGAACCTATTTTAAGCTTCCTCAGGTTTCAGTTGATCCATGCCAGACATTGGGCACCATTTATAACTGGAGGTTTCTCTTCCACCCACCAGTTCTCGAATAACAACTCTGAGGCTTAATATTAATTACAGACTGTTTAGTTTATTAGCTCAGGCTTATTATTAACTAGCTCTTACAACCTAAATTAACCCATATTTATTATCCTATATTTTACCATGAGGCTCGTGGTTTCTTACATCACATCTTGCATCCCTGGTAACTGCTGGCATCTCCTTTACTCCACCCTTTTTCTCCCTGTGTCTTTGTTTGGGTTTCCCACCTGGTTCTATTCTGCCTGACTACTGGCCAAATTAGATTCTTTATTAACCAGTGGTAATGAGACATATTCACAGCATACAGAGAGTCATCTGACATCACCCACACATAAAATAAAAAATAGTATTTTTTTTAAAAAGTAATGAATTTCTTTTTTATGTCGGGGTCTTATGAAGCCAAAGCTGTCGAACTGGTAGGCCTCCAGATTTTACCTCCCAAGTGCTGGGATTACAGGTATGTGCTATCCTGCCCAGCTAGTTATTTCTTATTAAAATAGCTATTAAGATAAGGGGTACACCAACTTATATATTTTTCAAATATCTTAACTTCAAGATGAATGCTCAAAAATATATTACATTGGGGAAGAGGTTATGCTTTTGTTTCAAAAGAAAATGAAAGGCTGTGGAGTCTTTCAAAGTTAATAGAGATCAGATCTGACTGGGGAATACCCTCTAAAAATTTCAGTTGCAGACAGAAAGAAGTAAGCTTGAAACAACTACAAGACAGAACAAGGGTTTACTTTAGTGGTTTTCACAGTCCAGTGTCTCTTGGCAGCTATTGCTTGCTCATCAGCAATCAAAAAATGTAAAGCCAGCAGCACAGCACCATACAGGATCCAGACTGTCTGTGCACTTTCCATTTTTATGTGGCTTATCCTTTTTATGTTATTTTATTTTTTCTTTAAAGACTAAATTATTTATAAACTATGTTTTTTTTCTGAAAAGAAAAAAAAAATAAATAAAGTTTACAGAGTTGAGGAGATTGCTCAGTTGGTAAAGTGCCAAAAGGACCTGAATTCAATCCCCCAGAACCCACGTGAAAATAAAAAAAAACTGAGTGTGATGGTATATACTTGCAATCATATAAGAAAATTAATAAGTAGCCCAATGAATAAAGGTTGGGAGGCAGAGGTAGGTGGATCTCTGTGAGTAACAGCCTAGTCTCAGAACTACACAGTGAGAGACTCTGTCACAGAACAAACAAACAGCAAACGGCTGGTGGAATGACTCAGTGGGTAAAAATGTTTGTTACCAAGCCTGATGAGACGATTTCAATGATAAGACTTTCTGGAAAGATAAAAGCTGTAGCAATCTGGAGATGTTACAGTGCTCAGGGCTGACCAGAACCAGAGGAAGGGAATGAATCAGTGAAGCAAAGAGGGCTCTTAGGTCAGTGAACTTCTCAATATGTTACCACAGGGACAAAAGCCACACAACACCAAGAGGCAACCTGACGGCGGCCACAGACAACGATGCATCAACATGGATTCACCCTTTGGAACAAATGCACTGCTCTGGGACAGTCTGGGAGGCTTGTCTAGTAGAGCAGAGTACATGAAAAATTAGGTTTTGTGATCTTTATTTTGCTTGGCTTGTTTGGAGTTTGCCATGCTGAGGACTGAACCCATGGCCTTCCTTGCACACGCTAGGTGAGGGGGCTCTCACTGAGGTACAACCTAGTGCTCCCTCAACTTCTTTTCCTTTTCTTTTAAGAAAGGGTCTCACTAAACTGCCCTGGTTTGCCTTGAACACAGGCTCAACTATGCTTGTCTGGAATTTGCAATTTTTGACTCAACCTTCCAAGTGTCTGAGATCACTAGCTTGTGTCTCAAGCTCAACTCCATCCTCGAGTCTTTCTGTTTTTCTGTTGTTAATGCTGTTTTTTCTTTGTTTGTTTATTGTCTTTTTTTTTTGGTTTTTCGAGACAGGGTTTCTCTGTAGCTTTGGAGCCTGTCCTGGAACTAGCTCTTGTAGATCAGGCTGGCCTCGAACTCACAAAGATCTGCCTGCCTCTGCCTCCCGAGTGCTGGGATCAAAGGCATGCACCGCCACCACCACCCGGCTGTCTTTTTTTGTCTTTTTTTTGTCTTTTTGAGATAGGGTCTCACTCTGTCACCTGGATCACACTGGGATTACCCACACATCCTTCCTCTTTCTGCTGAATTTCACTATGAACTTAAAATAAGTAAACAAGAAACTGCCAAGTTCTGGTTGTCACGGGGCCCATCCAGCAGGAATCTGTGTGTGTGTTGTGTGTATTTGTGCACACGTGTGTATGCATGTATGTGTGCACACGTGTGTGCAGGTGCATGAGTGTGCATGAAAGCACATATGTGGAAACCAGAGATCGATGTCAAGTTTCTTCTGGTATCACTCTCTACCTTACCTTTCTGGACAGCATCTCTAACTAAAGCTGAGGTTCACCATTGGCCAGACTGATTGGCCAGTGAGTTCCAGGGACCCAACTGCTTCCTCTCCTCAGGGTTATGGATATTCACATGCGCACTAGCTTTTACCTGGGTGCTGGAGAGCCAGACTCAAATTCGTGTGCTTGCACAGCAAGGCTTTACTCACTGAGCCACCTTTGCCACGTAGTCTTCCCCACTGTCACGTAGTTTTCCCCACGGCCACGTAGTCTTCCCCACGGCCACGTAGTCTTCCCCACGGCCACGTAGTCTTACCACTGGAAACTCTGTCCTAGGCTCTAGCTTTGGGCAAGATGAATATAAGGGTATCTTGTCCAGGAAGCTTCAAGCTGCTTCTACACAGACAGCTCTTGCTTATTTATCTTCAATACTTTATGTTTTTAAACTAGTAATTTATACACACAGTGAGCATATAACATGTGCATCAAAGCAAGCAAAACTAAACCCAGATTAAATCAAACCAACACATACACATTCATCCTCCCCATACATACAAACAGAAGGTGGTGATTTCGCTACGTTTGTGGGTGTTTGCTTTGTCTCACTAAGTGACCTAGGCTGGATTTGAACTCTTCATCTTTCTACCCCAGCCTCCTGAGTGTTGGGGTTATAGGCATTTGCTTATAGTGGCTACTTCTGCTTCTAGAAGTAGAATCATATAGGTAGTCTATGTAATTGGCAGTAACTTGACCAACAAAAACAGTTAAAAAGCCTGGACACAATATAACCCCCCTCCCCAGAAAGGGTCAGCAAGACAGAGTAAAGTAGCCTGCCATTCCCACCCTCCCCACCTCCCGCCCCGCCAGCACTGGAGCTGCTTCTGTCTAGGGATTGTTTGCTGATCTGAAGAGATGGCTGACACTCACCACCTATAACTTCACAGAGCTGTAGGGGAAAGCTAGAATCTCAGGCCTGCCAACAATCGCAGGCTGCTGAACACAGCTCTCCCTGCCGGCTCTGATTTCAAAGGGCAGCACCTCAGGAGGAGGGGTACCCTGGAGTAACACAGCTGTGGAAGACTATAGCCTGGCCGCAAGCCCATGGGTAGCCCCAGATGTTGACAAAGGAGGTGCCAGATGGCTGATGTCACCAGGCACCTGAAAAAAAGCAAGAGAAATCCTCCCTGGAAAAGAGCGTCCATCACACCAGAATCCTAACCTCCTACAACTAATTCTTCACTGTATGTTGAGCGCTGAAGAGAAGCCAGATGTAGCTATAAAGATAAACTCCAATTACTCTGTCCAAGAGAGAGGTCACACTCAACATGTTGTCCACAAACTACAGGTACCTTGTATTTTTCCTCCATTTCTACCCGTGTCCTTCCCTTCCCCATGTGAGTGCAGAAGCCCCGGGAGGCCAGAAGAGGACATCGGATCATCTGGAATTGAAGTTACAGGATGCTGTAAGTGACCATATGTGTGCTGGGAACCGAACCTGGGTCCTCTGCAGGATCAGCAAGGGCTTTTAACTCCTAAGCCAGTCCGTCCATCTGTCTGTTGTATCCATTCTGTCCCGTCCCAGCACCCCCACATTGCCCCCGCTGTCCTGATGTTTTGAGATAGGATCCTCACACCAAATCTGAAGTCTTCTGTCTCAGCTAGACTGGCAGACTAGCCAGCCCCAAGGTCTGTCCATTTCCAGCCCCCAGTACTGAGTTAAGAGTGTGCTCCACCATACTTGGCTTCCCACCTGGGTGCCGGAGATCTGAACTCAGGTCTTTATGCTTGTGCAGTGAACACTTTACCCATAGAACCATCTTCCCAAGCCAGCTTTTGCTTTTTGAGTCCAGGTTTCATATAGTCCACGCTGACCTCAAACTCATTATGTAGCCAAGGCTGGCCTTGAACTCCTGGCCCTTTTGTCTTCACTCCCCAAGCTGAGTACCACAGTCTGTTTGTAAAGAAAGGACATCTTTTCCTGCAAAAGGATGCTCTTGACAGTGAAGCTTTTACTTCACCCCATTATACTCCAGATATTTTGTTTTTCATAAAATTTTGAATTTGCTTTGAACTCGAAGTTTTCCTTTTATCTGTCCTATTTATTTATTTAAATGTTTATTTTTAGTGATGTGTATGTGGGGGAGTCTATGTCCTCAGAGGTGAGAAGCATTGGATTCCCCTGGAGCCAGAGTTACAGGCAGGTATGAGCCACCAGCATAGTCCTGGGAATCAGACTCCAGTCCTTGGTAAGAGCTGTGCACACCCTTAACCACCGCGTCATCTCTCCAGCTGTGATCTCTTGTTCGGAAGAGTCTCCCTATGTAGCCCAGGCTGGCTCGGAACTCACTGTGTAGATGAAGCTGGTCTCAAATTCACAGAGAGCCACTTCTGCTCCTGAAGTGTGACTCTCTTAAAAGAAACTTTGTTGTTGTAGTCTTTGAAACGGTTGCATTATACTGTAGCCCAGGCTGGCCTGTAGCTCAGGCTGGCCTCCAGTTTGTGTGTGTGTGTGCGTGTGTGTATGTGTGTGTGAATACATGTGTTTTGTGGGGCCAGGAGAGAGCAACAGATTCTTGGGAGCTGAAATCACAGGTGTTTTTGAGCTACCTGTCATAGGTTCCTGCTAGAGAACTCTGGTCTGAGCTATTTCTCCAGCCTGGTTTCTGACTTTTGGCAGTCTACCTGCCTCAGCCTCCCAGGTGCTGGGATTATAGGCAGGAGCCACTACATCCAGTTAAAACAAAACCAAACAAACAAACCCACATTTAAAATAAAAATTCTGCCAGACATGGTGGCATATGCCTTCAATCCCAGCACTGAGGTGGTAGACAAAGGTTGCTCTCTGAGTTTAAGGCCAGTCTGTCTACATAGTGAGTTCCAGGATAGCCAGGGCTACATAGAGAGACCCTGCTTTAAAAAAAAATAGTTAATTAAGAAAAGATAGATCTACTTTTTGAGATTATAATGTAATTACATCATTCCTCCTCCCCCTTCCTCCCGCCAAACCCTCTTGTTTACCCCTCTTTGCTCTCTTTCAAATTCGTGGCCTCTTTTTTATTAGTCATTGCTATATGCATGCATGTATATGTATGTATATGTACTCCTAAATACATAAATATAGTCTGATCTGTCTATGTAATGTCACCATGTGTTTTCAGGACTGACCATTTGGTATTGGGTAGCGATTGGTGTGCTCATCCCTAAGGAAGATTCCACTCTTTGCATTGCCTAGAGTTTTTCGTTAGGACTGAGGCCTTCTGGGCTTTTCCTTGTTCATTTTGGCATGTTTGTTGCTCTCCGTGTTCAGCTCAAGTTTAGGCAGTTATGTTGGTGAGATTTTATGTAGCTTCTTACATTCCTAGGAGACACAGAATCACAGCAAGATCCCTGATCCTAGGCTCTCACAATCTTTCCACAGTGATCCCTGAGCCTAGGGTATGAGCTGTTTTATGGATGCATTTGGTCAGGACTGGGAACCCATGTATTTAATAGAGCATATTTATACATGAAGAACAATTAGTAGTACATTGAATTTGAGGGAACAACTTAGAGGAAATGAAAAACCACAATGGTTGATATGCACTGTTGACACAGCCTCTGGCTTCCTAGTGGAAATTTTAGCAACAAATCCCCACTACCTCTACCGCTGAGACCATGAATCCGCACTTCTGGGGGACCCAGGGCACTGTCAGCAGAAGTCCCGATGAACCAGGCAGGTGTCGACAGCAGTCAGGCAGAGAACTAACAGACAGTGACAGATCTGTGTGTTCCTTGTACCCCACTGATGCCCAGCACCCCACTGCTGCCTGGTACCCCACTGCTCCCCAGTACTCATTGCCACCCCAGTCCCTACTGCTCCCTGGTCCCCCACTGTTCCCACTACCCCACTGTTCCCCATTGCTAACTGACTTGCCTCTTGCTTAGGTGAAAAAGATTTAGATGGCTTATGCCCATAAGCTCAGTATTTGGGAGGCTGAAGCAAGAGGATCATCTCAAGTTTGAGGCCAGCCTGGGCTACACAGTGATTTAAAGACTGTCCTTGACTATAGCATTTGACCCCATCCCATACAAATAAACAAACAAATACAAAACAAACAGATATAAAAGACACAAAGGGTTGAAAGGAAGAAAAGACTAAAAAGCCATTTTTTCTTGGGTAATAGAGGAAGGAAATTTGTAGTTACATTTCATTTGTGTTTTAACAAATAAAGCTTTCCCGAGATCAGAGTGCAGAGCTAAGCCACTAGAGGCCAGATGGTGGTGGCTCACACCTATCATCTCAGCATTTAGGAGATGGAGGCAGAAGGGTCAGGAAATGTTCAAAACCTGTCTTGGCCTCAAAAGACCTTGTCAGAAGAAAAATTAAAAATAAATAAGGAAGGAAATATAATAATACACTTATGATATGTACATGTTAATAAAAAAAATAAAATTATCTGGGCCTGGTAACACATTCTTATAATGTCAGCACCAAGGCAGGAGAATTGCTATGAGTTTGAAGCTAGCCTGATCTGCATAGTGAGTGCTAGACCAGATAGGGTTACATAGTAAAACTCTGACCAAAAAAAAATTAGCTAAATAAATAATTCATTCATAGACAAAGAGACTCAACTATGTAAGTACATCTGTACTGAAACTGGTCTACATTCTGAGCGGACCCCAATGAAAATCCCCATAACTTAAAATATGTAACTAAATAAATGTGACAAAATGATTACAACAAAATAAAACAATGCAAAAGCCCATCACCGGGAGAAGGGATAAACAAATCGCGGTCTGTCCAGAGGCTGAACGAGGCAGAAAGACAGACAGCCTGCAATGGCAAGAGTGTGTTCCGACAAGCCAGCAGCGCACGCACCCATGCCTGCCTGAGGGCTCAGAAATATGTACATAAAATTGTACATCTAAGGGAGGAAGGGATTGAATGCAAATTAGGATGTGAGTCGGGAAGGCCTGTTGTGAGACAGGGCACACGGTGAGTTCTGATGAGCTGGTACTGACCCACATTGGGGCCTGAAGTGGTTAGGCAAGTATTTGCTTTACGGTAAACTATCTTGTCTACTCTTGTAGGGATGGAATATGTTTTACAACGGTGATCTAGGACGTTTCTCGTCTACCAGAATGGGAGTGTCATAGGTGCTGCAAGACCATATATAAAACACACGTTCAGTTTTTATTTTAATCAGTTATTTATTTTCCCAAGTGTTCTGCTTGCATGTATGCGTGTGACTGTGGTGTCTGACGAGGCTGGAAGAGGGTGTTGGGTCTCCCAGAACTGGAATCACAAGCAGCTGTGAGCCACCATAAGGGTGGCGGGAACCAAACCGTGGTCCTCAGTAAGAGTAGCAAGTTCCTCATCACCGAGCCATCTCTTTAGCCTCTGTTATTCTTTGCTCTTACTAATTTGTCTCAATTTGTAGACTAGGCTGGCCTGGAACTCCAGATCCTTCTGCCTCAACGTTCTTTGTGCTGGGATCACAGCCTGTGCCACCACACCTAGCTGAGATAAGCAGATGCTTAACTAAACCTTAACAGAGGCCATAGGAAAGGGAGTGGCCTGGACTGAGCCCAAGAAGATTGCTAAAGGCTGCAAATTTGTCATTGTTGATTCAGAAGGGCAAGGAACAGGGCCACCAGAGGTACCTCCAAGTCCCACTTCCACAGGACAAAACTAAACGAAACAAATCCACAGCATTGTCCTCCCTCCTGGCCTCACTAGGACTATTTTTCAGGACCGTTTTGTTTCCTTGAGCGTTCCGAGACCAGGACTATGACTGGAGCCCGGAAGGAAAACGGGCCTCAGAGAAGGAGCCTTCTTACTGATGTTCTAGTTTCTGGGCCTGTGCACAACGGTCCGCCTGCCTAGATAAGGGCTGCTCCCTGTGTAGCAGGGAGTCCTTGCAGCTCAGTGACCCTGGCACCAACTTTGCCCATCTAACTTACATGCTAAGAGAGACCCGGGCTGCTGGGGATGTGGGTTGGTGGTGAGTAGTCGGCTAGGATGGACCTAGGTTCAGTCCCCAGTATGAGAAGAGAGGAAGAAGAGACGGGCGGGGGGGGTGGAGGGGATCTGGGGAAAATTTAGCTCTGAGTTTTATCCTCACTGGCGACTTCTTATAACACATCTGGAAATGGAGTCATGCCTGGGGAAGTCTTGGCTTGGTAGAGGATCCCAGACCAACCCTCCCATTTAAAACAGTCAATTAATATTTGTTTGGTTTTTAAAATGGTTTATCTTTATTTTTAATTATGTCTGTGTATCTGTGCCTCTGTAGAAGTACAGGTACCCGCTGAGGCCAAAGGAAGGCACTGGCTCTCCTGGAGCTGGAGTTATAGGTGGTTGTGAGATGCCCAGTGTAAGGGCTGGCATCAAGCTCAGGTCCCCAGGGCAGGAAGCGCTCTTCACCCGTAAGCCATCTCTCCACCACCTCTTAGGAAAATTTTGAATCATCTTGAGTCGTCTACTCTGCAAAGGATAGCATTTAGAAAATGTAAAGAGCGTCTGGAGAAACTGCTCAACTGGGAAGTGTGCTGGCTGCACAAGCATGAGAACCTGAGTTCGGATCCCAACTCATACGTCAGGAAGAGCTAAGTTCGTGTGGCCTCAAATCTGCATGTAAGCCCAGCATGGTGGGGGCAGACAGGAGGTTTTCTGAGATCTGCTGACCGCCAGCCTAGCTATAGTTCCAGGTTCAGGGCAAGACCCCAGGTCAAATGAATAAAGTTGAGAATGCAGACCAGGACACCCAAAGTCCTTCTCTGTCCTCTGTGCACATGTACACAGATCTGTGTGCCCATATACACATATGTGCATAAACACATATGCACACACGCGTGCGCATACATACACATGTGCACACACATGCACGCACAGTAAACTGTAAAGGGAACCAGGTGTGGTGCCACATGCTTGTAATCTAACACCTGGAGGCTGAGGGAGGAGGCTTTCCAAGAGCTCCAGGTTAGCCTGGCTATATAGTGGAATCCTGGTTCCCCTAAACCAAATCCAGCAAAGCCAGAAGAGTAGCAGAAGTTAAATAAAACAAAGAGTTCCGGGTGGTGGTGGCGCACGCCTTTAATCCCAGCACTCGGGAGGCAGAGGCAGGCGGATCTGTGTGAGTTCGAGGCCAGCCTGGTCTACAAGAGCTAGTTCCAGGACAGGAACCAAACAAAAGCTACGGAAAAACCCTGTCTCGAAAAATCAAAAAAAAAAAAAAATAATAATAATAAAACAAAGAGCACCCCCCAAAATAATAGTACCAAATGTGGGTGATGTTTTGGAGCTGACAAGATGATTCAGTTTGCTTGCGAGAGTGTGATTTACTAACACCCTGGAAAACATCTCAGAACTAAAACATATGCCTCCCTCTAACTGGAAACTCCTCTAGGGATTTACCTATGGGAAGTGAGAATCTATTGCGCAGAGAGACTGGTACGTGAATGATCACAGCAACAGCATGATTGCTCCAAACTGAAAAAAACCCAGATGCCCGCTGATGGGTGAAGAGCTCCTCAGAATCCTTGGCCATCATCAGAAGGACAAGACGAGCTGATCCATGAAACACGTGTCTGGAGTTACATTGAGCAAAAACCAGGCCACCTGTGACCTTGGCTCTCCGGAGATCTAGGGGAAAGACCTTGAGGATCAGGCCAACCTGGGCTACACTTCCAGATCCTATCTTCAAAACCAAAACGAAATGCGACAAAATAAGAAACCAGACCTTTAAAGGGCTTCGCAGACTGACTCCAGTCATCCCGGACTCTGGAACAGACACTAGGAAGGGGATCAGAGGTTGCCCGGAGCTGGCAGAGTAGGAAGGATCAGAGGTTGCCCGGAGCAGGCGGAGTGGGAGGGATCTTCTGAAAGGACTGAACAGGCAGCTTCGCTCGAACTAGACTGAGATTAGCTTGGTTATCAATTCATTATCTTCTAGCTGCTCGGCCTTGGGTAAAGTACTTAGTGGCTCAGTAAGGCCTTGAACTCACTCTCTGGCCTAGACTAATCTCGAACAGGAAGTCTTCCTGTCCCACACTTGCCTGAGTGCTGGGTTCACAGGTATAGCCATCATGCCCAGCTTAAAGTCTCTTACCGAGGCTGGCACTTCCCTGGGCATAGCAGGTGACAGTGTGTTTTCCTTTTGAGCTTTCCTATGGGCTTATGTTGCCATAAGAACATAATGCTGGCTTTGAACTCAACACATAGCTCATAACAGGCATTTGCCACCATGCTAGCTTTTTATTTTTAATATTTTACAAATATCTTACTTGTTTTTAAAAGTTTGTGTGTGGGGGCGTGTGCGCGAGTTAATGCATGTGTGTGTGAGAGCGTGCATGCACACATGAGTACAAGGGGCTGCAGAGGCAGAAGAGGAAGGACCTCTGCTACCCTAGGTGCTAGGACTCCAATCCTCTGCAAGAGAAGCGCCCCCAGCCCCACCCCGTTCCCCTGCTTTTCTCTGCTTTAGAGAAGGTCTCACAGCCTCAGCCTCCTGAGTGAGTATATGCTGCCGTGTTGAGCTTAATTCATTCTTTTTGTTATGGTTTTTCTGAAGCCGGCCCTCTTTGTATTTAAAAACAAATTGAAACCAAAGCAGGCAATAGTCATTCTTGTACATGGCCCAGAACCACGGCTTTTAGTAAGGACCAACCACTGCTTCCCATGTGAGGTGCATCGGACACCGTCTAAGCCTGCTGCGTAAAGTAGCTCACCGGGGTTCAAGAGGGAGAGTCCATTCTCCCATTTTGCAGATAAGCAAAGCAAGGCACACAGGGGATGCTTACTAAATCCCCATAGAGTATTCCTAAAGAACAAAACAAAACAAACAAAACCCAGAGTGGAATTCCCTGGGGTTGGGGAGAGAAATGGGAATTTGGGGTTAGAGCCAGAATCTAAAGATTAGTCAGGTTTGGAGGCTTCAGCACTGTCTCCGGAATGTGCGGTGTCAACCTGGGAATTCTTTAAATGCAGAGATTCTGGACTGTGCTGGGCCTGGGCAGACTTAAACAATCCGCAAGTTGAGCAAGACCAGCTGCCAGTTCAAACCCCGTTGTCTCCAGCTCAAATTCTTAATGTTTCTGTCTTAACCTTGTGCGTGTGTGTGCGTGTGTGTGCATGTGGGTGTGTTAATGTACACATGTGTTCCTGAGTACACACTTGTGCAGATGCTCACACATGTGGGTTCCCGAGGAGGGTGGCATCCAGTGTCTTCATTAGTCTCATTTCATCTTTTGAGACAGGGTTTCTGCCTTCCCTTCTCCTGCTGCCCCAGTTCTGGGGTTATAGGTTAACGGCACTGCCGTGAGCTGCCGCTACATGGCTGCTGCCGTGGATCAAGCCCAGGTTCTCACACCTGCATGGCAAGCCACTTGCCACCTGAGCCACCTGCCCGGCTACTAACTTGCATTTTGTAGGGAAGGGATGATGTGGTATTCTCTGGGGGCTTGTAGTCTCAGCACACCTGAGATTTCTCTGCCCACAATCCTTGACCTTGAGGGGGTCTCCATTCTCTGGTTCTCTAGGTTTGGCCAGGTACCCTCCCTGTTCTCCCCCTGGGACACCACCACCAGCTTTCTTTCTTATTATCCCTAATAGAGCCTTGGCATGAAAATGGGGAGAGGAGTCAGGTGTTATCCTGTATGGCCTTGGGATGGCAGCTCTTTCTGTCTAGGCTGGCAGTGCTTGTCATAGTGACAACTTCTCAGAGTGGTCGGTGTGCCCATCTTAGGTACTTTAACATGTCTTAGCATAGATATCTGAAGCTCTTCTCTGGGCATGGAAACAGTGACCTGTAATCCAAGCACTCAGGAGGCAGAGGCCGGAAGAACAGGAGTCAAGACCATTTTCATGCTGCACGCTGAGTTTGAGACCAGCCTGGGCTGCGTAAGACCACTGTTCATTTTCAATCAGTCAATCAATTGCGTGAGTTTGCCTGGTTGGGGCTTGGAAACATGAACCTGTGGTAAGAAGGGAAGCTGGTTCTGCCTCTTCAAAGTGAAGCCCAGGAATGGCTTTAGAGTTAACGACTTTGCTGTAGCAGCCATCAGGCCTTAGTGCGCATCTGACTGGGGAGCAGCTGCACTTGCCCTGGCTCAGCGAGCTCCGAGCTCCGGAAGGGCCAGCTCCTGCCCTGGCGAGCCTCGATCTGACTTGTTTTTTTTTTGTTGTTGTTGTTGTTGTTTTTTTGTTTTTGTTTTTTTGGCAAGCTCTAACAACAGAACACAAATTGGGAAACACAAATACAAATGTGCAATTTCAGAAAGCAATTATGTACCTGATTTAGAGGCTCTTTTTTTCATTTAAAACCAGCATGTGCCAGGTGTGGTGGCGCACACCTTTAATCCCAGCACCCAGGAGGCAGAGGCAGGCGGATCTCTGTGAGTTCAAGCCTAGCCTGGTCTACTGAGCAAGTTCCAGGACAGTCGAGGCTGTTATACAGAGAAACTCGGTCTCGAAAAACCAAAAACCAAACCAAAACAAAACCCAGCATTGCAAGCCTGATGGGTTGTGCCTGTAATGTACGGGTGACTGAGGCAGGAGGATTGCTGAGAATCTGAGGCTGGTTTGAGATATAAAACAACACCGTGTGTTAAAAAAGCAAGGGAGGACTGGAAAGATGACTGGGCTCTTGCAGAGGACCTGGGTCTGTTTCCTAGCACTCACCGGCAGCTCACAGCCACTTGCAGCTCCAGTTCCAGGGCATCTGACATCGTATCTGGCCTTTGTGAACACCAGGCACTCATGTAGTACACAAACATATATTCTGGCAAAACACTCATACACATGAAATAAAAATAAGCAAATTTTGGAAAGAAGGGAAGGGAGTGGAGAAAAAAAGTATAGCTCAAGAAAAACAATAAAGAAATAAGTAAATTTTTCAAAAGGATGAAACTAAATAATAAGCCAAAAGAACGGCACAATATAGATATCCATATGGTTTCCCAATATCCGCAAAAGGGTGGAGGAGGAAGGAAGAGGCTCACCCCCGTGACACCTCTCACGGCACCTGGTTCCAGATTTCCAGTGTTCGGTTGGATCCTCAAGGAATTGGCCAAGCTTGCAAGCCATTTTCAGATCTGTGGGACCTAAAAATGCATATAACGTGTCCCCGCCTAAGCCTGCGAAGGTGCGTGAGTTCTCACGGGAGCCAGACGTTGATGTTGGGTGTCTTTGTCAGCCATGTCTCACCTTTGACATTGCATTCTATGCGTGTGGTGCCCTGCCTGCATCTATGTCTTGCACTGTGTGCATGCAGTGACCTTGGTGGTCAGAAGCAGGGCGTCAGACCCCCAGCACTGGAGTGAGACACCGCATGGGTGTCGGAAGTCCGAGCCGGGTCCCCCAGAAGAGCGGCCAGTACTCTGACCATGGGTGCCGGAAGTCCGAGCCGGGTCCCCCAGAAGAGCGGCCAGTACTCTGACCACGGAGCCATCTTTTCAGCCCACCACTTTGTAGCTTTTTCTTTGTCTTGTTGCTGTTGTTGAGACTAGATCCCTCCCTGAACCTGGAGCTCACCTGCTACTTTAGCTTGGTAGTCCAGAGGACCAGGCTGAGGGAAAGCTCTACACCTGGGTTTTGGTGTTGCCAAAGGCCATTCCATTTCTCAGATATTTGGCACTGCTGTAGACACATCAACCTTGCCCGGCTCCGCATCCACCAGGAAGTTTCCACGATGACCCTGTAGCTTAAAGGTGGAGCAGGAAGCAAGGACTGGAGCTGGGTGAGGAAGTCTCTAGCAAGCAACCTGTGGCAGGCTAGCTGGGCTCTCGGTCTTTAGCCGAAGACAAATGTGCCTTATGTAGGCCCAGTTAGGATTTCCTGGGGGTGTCCCTTGGGCATAGTGTGTCTGACAAAATGCAGGACACCCTGTTACATCTTAATTCCAGATCTATAACAGATATTTAGCATATTTGAGCTTCCTTTTTCCTTTTTCTTTTTTGAGATGTGGGGTCTCCTGTAGCCCAAGCTGGCCTCACACTCGCTAGGTCACCGAAGCTGGTCTGAACTCCTAATTCTCTTCCCCTACTCAAATACTGCATTCGCAGGTCTCCCTGCACAATATTTGAGATAAACGAAAAAAATTATTTATGGTTTGATCTGAGAGACACATTTAACTGAACATTCTGCACTTTTATTTGCTAGACCTGGCAACTCCAGCTGGACAGGAAGTTCAAGGAAGGATCCAGGTTCTAGTTTCGAGACTGCTTTAACCAGGCAAGCACAATGGTAATTACCTGGCAGGCCTCTGGTGCCGAACACAGAGCCCCCACTCCTCCTCCTGGGTGAGGGTGATCACCCGGGCTCGACCTAGGACCTATGCTGTCTAGGTCAGGTTAGTGCAGAGACAAGCCTTTAGAAGGACGCGAGGGTGTGCACAAGCAGTTAAGAAGGCTTGGTGCAAAAGAGACCCGCAGCTCACACATAGTTAAGTAGGTATTCTTAACACCGAGGGCCTTAGGACTCACTGGGTGAGCGTGAAAAATACACACGTTTCTGCACTAGTACCCCCAAGTCAGTCGGCCTGGAGTGGGGTCCAGATACTTGTATTCTTAAAAGTTCCCAGAGGTTCCAGCGACCTGCCAGGGCTAGCAAACTGCAGGAGTCTGGGCAGCTTCAAAGCTGGCCCAGCGCGGCCTCAGGGCGCCTCCCTCCCGTGGCAGGGACAAGCGGATGCGGAAGGACTGAAGCGGGACCTGGGCCATACCCCCCTGTCCCATCAATCAGTACACTCCTCTGCCCACCCCGCGCCTCTGGGACCCCAAAGAAAGACGCCTGGATTCCAAGGCAGGAGCAGTCTCTAGCTGCCAGCGCTGGCTGCGGGTCCCAAAAATGTCCCAGCTACAGCGGGCTCCGGCCGCAGCTCCTGGGCGTGGGGGCAGCGAATCCGAGAGCGCAGGCGGCCGACATGGCCAGCGCTAGGCGGCGCCCGAGAGCACCGAGTCCCCTCCAGCGTGGGTCTTGGGGCAGAGATCTCCAGCTGAGATCCTGGTGGGGAATGTAACAGCACCGGGTGTCGGGGTCCCGGAGTTGGTGCCGGAGTTGGGTCGAGAAGGGGCGTGGATTTAGAGAGGGGGCCCAGAACAGGGATTCTGAAGCTTGGAGTCGCGAGAGTGCGCTCTGGTGCAAGCATCGGCTTTCTGATGGTGGGGCCAGGTCTCACCTTTCTCAGGGTGGCGGGTGATTTCCCTTCAGGTGGCACCTGAAGGCATCTGCTCCAGGTGACCCCTCCTCTCATGCCAGCTGAGCATCGCTGTTAAACCAATCTGGAAGAGTATTCACGCTGTGCTTCAGCGGGCTGTTGATTGGCAAGAAAATTACATTGCTGACAAGCGATCCTGTCTCCGGAAAACAAAAGCGAAAGAAAGAAAAGAAAAAAAGAAAATCACATTGTTTCTAAATACAAGAAATCCATCAAAACAGATCGAAAGGAATGCATTTCCTATGATGGTGTGACAGGAGAGAGATCTCACATCCAGGATCCTGAAATATGGCAGCATCCAGAATCGAGAAGAAGCACATTCTGCTGAGAATTGTGTTCATTTATTGTGCTTTAACTCTCTCTCTAACTCTCTCTCTGTCTCTCTCGGTCTCTCTCTTTCTCTCTCTGTCTCTCTCTCTGTCTCTGTCTCTCTCTTTCTCTCTCTGTGTGTTCGTGGGGTTCATGTGTATTCGTGTTTGCACACATATGTGTGGGTACAAGTGTGACTCTGTATGCATTGGAAACCGGAGGCTGGTGTCAGGTGACTTCCTCTGAGCTGCCCCTTATGTTTTGAGACAGGGTCTCTCTTTTGAACCAGCGCTGCCCAGTGAAGCTAGTCCAGCCAGTTAGCAAGCCCCAGGGACCCTCCCGCTGCCTTCTCTTGGGTGCTGGAATTACAGGCAAGTTGTCTTCCGATGGGGTTGGGTGACCTGAATTACAAATGTTCATGCCTTTTGAGCAAGCACCTACCCCTTGAGCCATCTCCACAAACCTGAGAGACTTTTAAAAATTTACAAATTTAAGGCCGGGCGGTGGTGGCGCACGCCTTTAATCCCAGCACTCGGGAGGCAGAGGCAGGTGGATCTCTGGGAGTTCGAGGCCAGCCTGGTCTACAAGAGCTAGTTCTAGGACAGGCTCTAAAGCTACAGAGAAACCCTGTCTCGAAACCCCCCCCAAAATTACAAATTTAAAACAAAGAATACATCACAGATCACTACAGATCCCCCCCCAAAAAAAAACAGGCAAACATACTCTGAAGGAAGATGTTTTCTCAAGAGCTGAACAGTGTTTGAATGATTTCCTTTCGAGAAATTGGAGTTTGGTGTATGATAATGCTCTTCCCTGTGTTACCAATTATTTCTTTTTCTCATTTCCCATTTTACTTAAATGTTATTCTGGTAACACTTATTTGTCAACTTCTGAGTTTTAGTCTGGAAATAAGAAAACCCAACAAATACTAGGACCTGATCCCTTGTTTAGGAGACTCACTGTCTAACTGGGGAAAGGGAGGCTTATGAATAAGACCAGCAGATTTTAAAATATCATAGAGGGGACAGCAAGGATATTTTGTGTCATTCTGAGGCAGTGTCTTCAGTATCCCAGCCCTAAGTGGCCTGGAATGGGTTAGGTAGTCAGTGTGACCTCCAAGCTTCCATCTCCCAAGTGCTGGGAAGCAGATGTGGTCACCAGGTCCAGGTTAATCCTCAGCACTCTCTTCCCTGCACACCTTTTGTGTATAGGGATGGAAGGTAGAGCCTTGTGCATGGGAGATAAGCGTTCTACCACTGAACAGAATCCTGAGCTGGCCTAAGTTACTGGTTATTCAAAGGAAGACCCGAGGGGTAAAGTCCCGGGCTGCCAGAGTAAATGCCTCAGACCCCGTGGCTTCAACAATACAAACAGCTTCTGTTACAGTCCTAGAGGATAGGAGTCCAAGGTCAAGACGTGGCAGAGTTGGGCCTGTCTGTGTTTCTTCTCCTTGACTAGTAAGCCCCTTCTCCCTATCTTCACAAAGTTGCCCCCCTTTCTAAGAAGGACACCATTTGTATTGGATTCGGGCCTGATCTACCCCAGTGATCTCATTTAACCTTGATTACATCTTCAAAGGTGTTGTGGGATATTTGTACACTGTGTGAAGGTGGATTGTGGTGATTGGTGTAACAAAAATCTGAACGACCAATAACTAGGCAAGAGGTATAGGTGGGATTTCTGGGGAGAAAAATGAAGAGGAGGAGAATCTAGATGCCATGGAGACACAGAACGAGTTGGACACATAGAATAGGAGAGGAGTAAAAGTCGCGCGGTAGAACACGGATTAATAAAAATATTGGTTAATTTAAGTTATAAGAGACTGTGGGACAAGCCTAAGCTAAGGCCTTCCTAGCTAATAATAAGTCTTCGTGTCTTTATTTGTGGGCTGGTGGTCTCAAGGAAAAAGCATATTACATATGGCCTGATGTGGAGCCTCAAATATTCAAACACAGGGCCTGAGAAAGCCAAGGAAAGTTCAGGACAGGGAGCCAAACGTGGCTTGTCCTGCAGTCTCTCAGGTGGGCCGGTGCTCGGTGTACAGAGCTGGAGCCAGCTGCCAGCCAATGTGCCCGCACCATGCACTAAGCTGAGTAACACAGTGGCTGATGTGGCAGTTTAAGATTTGTCTCATGTCGTCAGAGAACACTGCAGGTGCTTAGCAGAGGTAGGTCCAGACACAGAAAACCTCTACGAAGGTGCAGTATGCTTAAAGAATGTGCTTAGAAACAAAAGAAATAGAGGTTAAAATAAAGACACGTAAAGATGAAAATTTCACAGAGAGTCTAGATACTGTATGTTATTATGTTCTCTTTGAATTGTTTGGATGCTGAGGAAGGAGTAATATCTGCTAAAATATATTTGTTGTTTAAAAATGCTGCTGAATTAATCCAAGATAGGTATTTTGAAAATACCTTGATTCAAAATTGAAGTCAAAAGATATGTTACTTTGGAGAAGAGGCTTCGCTTTTGTTTCCACAAGAAATGAGAGGCTGTGGATTCATTGTGAGTTAAGAAAAATCAGGTTTGATCAAGAAAGACCCCCTGAGAAATCTCCGATAGGAGCGGATGGCCCAGATGTCTGAGTTCTACATTCAGAACAGTTCAAAGACTGCTGCCTGAGATGATCAAGCCTCACAGGATACTCCAATCATGAATTGATCATAATTCTCAATTTTCTTTACGTCCCCATAAGATTATCAGTGACCCCCAATCAGCAGGAAGTATCTTGGAAAACTATGCCCACATTCCCCCCAAAATGGACTATGGGTATTTTCCTTTGTTTAGAATGTTGGTTATAAGTTGTTATGGATAATGGTCAGGAGAAAAGCTAAACAAAGAATATTAGATTCATAGTTCTTGCTTTAACTAAAAAAGGGGGGGAAGTGCTGTGGGACAATGGTTTGTACCCTGTCAATCGTATTTTAATAAAATGCTGATTGGCCAGTAGCCAGGCAGGAAGTAGAGGAGGGGCAATGAGAATTCTGGGAGAGGAAAGCTCAGTCTGCAGTCATGACCCAGTTGCAGAGGAAGTAAGATGTGACTGCCTCTCCAAAAAAGGTACCAAGCTACGTGGCTAACATAGACAAGAATTATGGACTAATATAAGTTTTAAGAGTTAATAAGAAGCCTGAGCTACTAGGCCAATCAGTTTATATTAAAAAAAAAACTAAATGTGCTTAGATGCTGAAGAAAGAAAAGAAAAAGATAGGTATAGACGGTCCTAGAAAAAAATAGTTTAAAAATGATAAAGTCTTTAAAGAGAGGGTAAATAATATAAAACAATAAGCCATGCAAAGATGGGAAATACACAGGGGTCTGGATGCTGCATGGTGCTTCATTGACTTTGAATTTTTAAGTGCTAATGTACAAAAAAAGAGCTGCTGAGAGACATTGAATTATAGAAACTGCCAAATTAATCTAACCTATATAATTTAAGAATGCCTTTACTTCAAAATAGAAGTCACAAAATATCTTGTGTTCGGGGAGAGGTTATACCTTTGTTTCCACAGGAAGCAAAAAGTTATAGTTCTCTTCAAAATTAATGAAGATCAGATCTGACTGTGGGAGACATCCTGAAAATCTTGACTACAGACACCAAAGAAGAAACCATGAAAGACTACAGGCAGGACAGGTGACATACATGCTGATCCCTCTACATGGGGACAGCTCTGAGACTCTTGTTGGCTACAGAGTCCTCATGACTTATTATATGCCATACTTTCATATGGCATGGAAGAGGTTTGGTTATAGAATCCAAACAGACACCTTTTATCTGCTCAAACATAGAACAAAGAAATCATCTTTAGCTGACTTGTGCACATCATGAGTTCAGTTCCCAGCAGCCACATGGTGGCTCACAGCCATCTATGGTGGGGATCTGATGCCCTCTTCTGGAATAGAGGAATACATGCAGATAGAGCACTAATATAGATAAATAAATAAAAATCTTAAAAAATGCAATGCAAAATTTTAGTCCTTGAAAGCTATTTAAGATAATAAAGAAAGACAAGTTAGTAGTTAGTCATCTATAATAATCAAACTTGTAGTCATGTTAGGTATGTTTTCAAGGTTAAACAGAGATATATTTCAGACCCCAGAAGGAATTAATATTACCTAACAACAGAGACATCTGTTTGGATGGTCCCCCAAAGTTCCTCTGCAACATTGGGACATCCATCTTCAACCTACAGGCCTAGAGTTCTGGCAGACTTTTCAGTGAAGCAGGAAATATAAAGAACTGTCCTATCTTGCATTGACAAAGTTTATCAATTACTTTTCTCTGTGCCCTGAAGAATGTCTGGCAGACTCTTCTGTGAATCAGGAACTCTAAAGGACTGTCCCACCTTGTTTTGGCAAAGTTCAGGAGCCAATTTCCTGTGGGTCCTGCATGTCAGTTCGTACAGCATACTGTCAAGCAGTCAAGGCAAAAGCAGTTTCTTGCCCAAATGTCTAAATTTGTCATAGTGACTGAAAACTACATTGAACCTTACTAGCTGTGGAAGCAGTACCTGTGCTGCCGCAAGCGGTTCTTTACTTAGCTTGCCATTTCTAGTTTCTAATTAGCGCTGCTGGCAGAACAGTAGGGCCTCTTTAAGGAGCCATGTCCCCTTCCTTCCTTCCTCCCTCCCTTCCTCCCTTCTTTCTTTCTTTTATCCTTCTTTCTTCTTCCAGTTTTCTTGGGCTCTACCTGGAAATTTGAACCCATGTTGGTATTCCAAATGTTGTAGGATTTTCTTTTACTCTTATGTTCTTTTGGTGGTCCTGCCACCCAGCTCCCAAATAAATCATGCAAGGAGAGGCATATTATTTCTTATGAATGCCCAGCCTTAGCTTGGCTTGTTTCTAACCAGCTTCTCTTAAATTAGTCCATCTGTCTCTCTTTTACATCTGGAGTTTTCTCTTCTTCTATTTCTGTATACTTTTCTTTACTTCTTTCTCCATGGCTTGCTGTATAGCCAGGTGGCTGGCCCCTGATGTCCCCCTCTCCTGTTCTCTTGCTCCTTTTTTTCTTCCAGATGTCTTCTATTTATTCTCTCTGCCTGCCAGCCCCACCTATCCTTTATCCTGCCTCACTATTGATTGTTCAGCTCTTTATGAGACCATTAGTGTTTTAGACAAGCAAAGTAACACAGAGTTAAACAAATGCAACATAAAAGAATACAATGTGTCTTTGCATCATTAAAACAAATGTTCCACAGCATAAACAAATTTAACACATCTTAAAATAATATTCTACAACAGTCAAAGACTAGATAGTAATAAAGTTTTCCTTAGTTATGATAAAAGGTAAATTAGATATAAAACTTTAGAATCATACAAAAAGATAAAATAGATAATAGAATATTTTCTCTAATTTTGCCAAATGCAAATGGACTGAATATTGTAACTTTAATTCTTACTTAATAACTGTTTTGTTATACACAGTTCTACTATGTTAAGGTTAAAACCTTTCTTTTTAATTAGACAAAAAGGGGAAATGTGAAATGATCCTTCTGTACACTGTGAATATGTACTACTCTCACTGGTTAATAAAGAAGCTGACTGGCCAATAGCTGAGCAAGATAACGTTAAGTGAGAGAGCCAAACTGAGAATAATGGGAAAAATAAGGGCAGAGTCTGGAGTTCAGTCAGATGCAGAGGGAACAGGAGATGAATGTGCCATACTAATAAAGGTACTATCACATGGCAGAGTGTAAATAAGGAATATGGATTAACTTAAAATGTAAGAGCTAGTTAGTAATAAGCCTGAGCTATTGGCTGAGAATTTCTAATTAATATTAGCCTCAATCTGTTTATTTGAGAGCAGCTGCAGGAAAGGAAAACTTGGCCTCTGTGTGTATGTGTGTGTATGTGTGTGTGTGTATGTGTGTGTGTGTATGTGTGTGTGTGTCAGCATGTGTATGGAGGCCAAACAACCACCCTCCTATGTACGGGTGTGTCAGCATGTGCGTGGAGGTCAGAGGATGACCTTGTGTGTTGGTCTTCACCTTCTACCTCATTTTGAGATGGGGTCTTCAGTTGTCTTTGCCCTATCCTCACAGGCCTCCCACCTCACCATACAAGCACTAATTTTCAGACTTAGGTCACCAAGTCTGGCCTTTGTGAGTTTTGGAGATTTGCGTTCACATCTTCGTACTTGCATGGCAAGTGCTTTACCCACTGTGCCATCTCCCTAGCTCCAGCCCCTTCAAGCGACTGCTGGAGACTGAATGCAGGCCTTAGTGCACGACAGGCAAACAAGCTTAGCTCTCTTCCCAGCCTGCATTGCTTTCTGAAACAGGATCTTACATATCCTAGGCAGCCCCACAGCTCACCATGGAGCCAAGGCTGGGTTTGACCTCTTCACCCTCCTGCTTCCACTCCCAAAGCTGGGATTGCAGGTATCAACCACCACATCTGACCCAAACTGATAATTTTAAAAAGAGCCACATGGGGTTTGGGAGATGGCTCAGAGGGTAAAGGCATTTGCCACCAAGCCTCCTGCCCTGAGCTCAATCCCTGGGATCTACAAGATGGAAGGAGAAAACAGATTCCAATAAGTTGATCTTTGACCACTACTCTGTGTGTGGCAGCACTCAAATGCACAAGCACACACACATTCTCATGGTCGCACATATACACACCAGACACTCAGGTACACACACATACACATGAACATAAATAAAGACGTAGCAGTATGTTTTAAGACCCGTTTTATATTACATGGTCGTCTTTGGCTTTTTTAATGCTGAGGACGGAGGGACAAGAACATGGAGCTCTGGCAGGCATCACTAGAAAAGCCACAGAATAGTTTTGCTCAATATTAAGCTTTAGTACATGAGCCAGCCACGTACACTGAATAGTAAGGAATTTAAGCCACAGGCTTACTCCTGGCTTCCTTCCAAGAAACCAGAGCAGTTGGGAATATCTGCTTCCAGAGGCAAGTCTGCTGGAGCACTTCCTGAGACTGGGATGTGGGATTGTCATTGTGTGGAGGAAGCAGTCTGGGGCACGGGTAGGGAAGACATCTTGGTCTGACTGGAGACCCGCCCTGCCTCCCCACGTATATTCCCAGGGCCATTATGGCCTTTCTGTGTGGGATCCCTTGCAGACTAGCGAAGCTGAGAGCTTTTTGTTATTTTTGGTTTTCTGGCCTGGGCTTTGCTCTGCGGCTCAGATTGATCTTGAAATCACCACGCAGCCCAGGCTGCTCTCTAACTTGATACCCTCCTGTCGTCGCTGCCTAGGTGCTGGTGTTACGGTCTTTCATCACAATGCTGGGCTCAGCCTTTCTTTTGGCGCCTTGAGCTCAATGTGGGCTCTGGTCAGAAGGTGACACAAACTCTCTTTGCTGTCTCTGGCCTCGCCCCGCCCCATCAGAGGTAAAATCACAGACAAGGACCATGAGGCCTCTTGCTCCCCATGTTTCTTGCCCTGGAAATAGCTTTCTGCACAGATGGTTGTCCATACTCCCCAGAGGACTATGTTCCTTGGCCCACCGTGGCTTCTTGAGGGCATGGCTCCATCCATCCATCCATCCATCCATCCATCCATCCATCAATCCCTCCATCCATCCATCACTCCATCCATCACTCCATCCATCCATCCATCCATCCATCCATCCATCCATCCATCACTCCATCCATCCATCCATCACTCCATCCATCCATCCATCACTCTATCCATCACTCCATCCATCCATCCATCCATCCATCACTCCATCCATCCATCACTACATCACTACATCCATCACTCCATCCATCCATCCATCCATCCATCCATCCATCCATCCATCCATCCATCGAGTGTAGCTGCGCATGACTTCTATCTCAGAACACAATTTATAACAGACTCTGGGACATTTCGGAATTGTCACTGCAGTGAAGAGCGTGCCCCTGAAGAGCTGACTTCAGGGCTGAAGTCTAGGGTTCTCCTGATGAGACCTAATTCTCTAGGAGCCTTTCGCACCAGGTGGGCTGTCTTAGTTAGTGTTTCTATTGCTGTGACAAAACACCATGGCCAGAGAGCAAGCTGGGGAGGAAGGGTGTATCAGGCTCACACTTCCACATCGCTGCTCATCACTGAAGGAAGTCAGGACAGGAATCCAAGCACGGCTGGAAACTGGAGGCAGGAGCTGCTGCAGAGGCCATAGAGGATGCTGTTTATTGGCTTATTCCTCATGCCTTGCTCAGGCAGGACCACCATCCCAGGGATGGCACCTCCCACGATTGACTGAGCCCTCCTCCATCAATCACTAGTTAAGGAAACGCTCTACACGCTTGCCCACAGCCTGATCTTATGGAGGCATTTTCTTAATTGAGTGTCCTTCCTCTCAGACGATTTAGCTTGTGTCAAACTGACATAAAACTAGCCAGCACATGGGCCAAACATTTATCTCCAGACACATTCCAGGCCCAGGGTCCCGGGCATTCTGCTCTGTGGATGGGAAGGGATGCCCTGTCTTCTACTTCCCAGCAGTTGACGAGGCTTTGAGTCTTGCTGGGATGGTTGTTCTGGTCTCTTTGCGGGTTGCCTGGGGCTTCTGACTAGAGAGACCTGTAGCCTTCCACTGGGGACAGACAGAGGCTCTAAGACCAGGCTCACAGCCCTGTGCTGGCTCCTCTGCAGGAGTGTCTGTCTCTGGAATCACAGCTGCTCTTCAATCCCCCCTCACCCTAATTCTTTCCCAGGCCCATGGAAACACCCCTGGGAGAAGAGTCCTCCGATCTGGTTTCTAAACCAAGTTGGCACAGAGGTGGTTGACATAGAAGTTAGGAGATCCAAACAGTTCCAGCCGTACCAGTCCCCTCACCCGTCAAGGTATTGCCGTCTTTCTTCCCTCCCTCCATTCTTCCCTCTTTTATTTTCTTCTTCCTTTTTTTTTGGACAGGGCCTCACTCTGTGGCCCAGGCTATAGAAGATTCCTCTGCCTCAGCCTCCTGAGTGCTGAGATTTCAAGGCTTGTACCCGAGGCCCAGCCTCCCCTTCGTTCCTTCTTCCCCCTCTCTTTCTCTTCCTTCCTCCCTCCTTTTCCCCCTTCTTAGCTGAAATGAAGGACAGAGGCTGAAGCTAACTTCCCGTGGCCGAGCATTCTGAGCGGCTTTACCACCCTCGGTTCGTCTTTATTGCCCCATCATTAGGGCTGCCATGAGTCTGTCTGTGAGGAGAAACAGCTCAGTCCATCTGGAGTAGAGGAAGTTCAAGTCGCTGTGATTCATCGGCAGGCTCATGCGCCAAGAGTTTTCGGCACGATCAGAATCGTCATTGGGGCCGCCTGTGCAGAGCGTGCAGAGGCCAAGGAGTTACTGGCAGAAAAACAAGAGCAAAATTAGCCAGCGTACTTTCAGTCTGTGGCTGCCCGCCAACATTTCCTTCAAAATGCGAACGTTCTTATTTTCATTCGGGAAGTTTTTGTCAGGTTTATTGCAGATGAAAGGGTGGTGAGTGGGCAGGAACAAAGCAAGAGGTGCTGGGCTGGAAGGAACCGATTTTTCACATCAACTCTCCAGAGCACACCAGTGTGTGTGCCCCGTTCTGTGGAGACACCAGGCCCCCTTCGTGCAAAATTTAATCCATGCTAAAGACAGTCATACTTTATGACCCAGCTGGGTCTCAATGCCTGAGTGTTTATATGCGTGTTTAATAAGTTGGAGTATGTCTGATATGTGTCGAGGGCCATTGAAAGCCACCGTGAAGGCATATGCAAGGCAGATGAAACACTGAAGTCTCCAGATAATGAACATTCTAGAGAATTTCACTGACATCAAATTTTGTGTAACTGTAAACTTTTGAAAACCATGAAATTAAAACGAATGGCTCACAATAGTATAAAAGTAACTGATTTGGTTGGAAAAAAAGAGTTTCCTAGCAAAAACAATTTAGTAAATTTAAACCAAAACTAAAACACGTTTTAAAATATGCCTGGATTTCGATGTTTGCCCACAGATCCTTCCCAGCTTATAAGAATTTGTTGAATGAGCTGTTTTATTCTTGAAAAGGACATTAGGGCACCAATATGCTGGCCATCTCAGATGAAGTGTCCCTCCAGATGAGAAGAGACAGGGTGCTATATTCTCCTGCAACACAGAGAGGGGGTCACCAGGTTGAAAATGACCCCTCCCATGGCAGCATACCGTTTAGAGGGAAGGTGTGGGGTCTGGGGTTGTGACTCAGTTGGTGAGTGTCTAGCATGCAGGAAGCCTAGGGTTTCATCCCCAGCACCACAGAAAGCAGGCACTGTGGTGCGGCTGGAGTCCCAGCAGCAGGGGCAGAAGTTGAAGGACAGCCTTGGCTATATAGTAAGTCTGAGGGATGAGGTGGGGGAGGGAAGGGAGAGAGCACACAGAATTTTCCTTTATGGCCGGGCGGTGGTGGCGCACGCCTTTAATCCCAGCACTTGGGAGGCAGAGGCAGGTGGATCTCTGTGAGTTCGAGACCAGCCTGGTCTACAAGAGCTAGTTCCAGGACAGGCTCCAAAACCACAGAGAAACCCTGTCTCGAAAAACCAAAAAAAAAAAAAAAAAAAAAAAAAAAGAATTTTCCTTTATGGATAAACTCATAGCCTCCCCCCTTCCTGATCTAGTTAAGCACTCTACCACTAAGCTGGTAGCCTGAATTCACTCTTTTCTCTCTTTTTTTTTTTTTTGGTTTTTTGAGACAGGGTTTCTCTGTGTAGCACAGGGTTTCTCTGTGTAGCCCTGGCTGTCCTGAGACTCACTCTATAGACCAGGCTGGCCTCGAACTCTGAGATCCACCTGACTTTTAATTATGTATACTTATGTGTGGTCATGTGCCTTTAAGTGCAGGTGGAGGCCAGAAGTATTGAATCCCCTGACGCTGGAGTTAGAGGCATTTGTGAGCTGGCCAGAGTGGGTGCTAGAAACTGAACTTGGGTCCTCTGGAAGAGCCTTACTACCTTTTAACTGCTGGGATATCTCTCCAGCCCATTCTTTCTGTTTTCTTCTCTTCTGTTATTGAAGTCATTTTTCACTATGTAGCCTTTCGGTGGTTTAGAACCCGGGCTGACCTTGAACTTGCAGCAATCCTCTGCCTCAGCTTCCTGAGTGCTATGGTTATAGGAATGTTTCAACATGCCCAGCTGGACTTTGTTTCTTTCTAACTAGTTGTGTTAAATTAAAACAAAATGAATAGACAGACAAATACAATCATGAGTATTCTCCCAGAGGGCCTCTCTCTGCACCGTTTGCCTCTCAGCGGTGCACAGCTGTGCTCCGTATTCAAGGCTACTACTCACCGAAGAGTCCCACCTGGGGACCTAAACCTCTGTCACACCACAGAAAACAATCTGATTCTTGGGCATCATAGGTCTGCAGCTCACTGTCAGCATCTTAATATTAACCTTCATCAGGCGATGAAAGAAGACAGAGACAGAGACCAACATTGGAGCACTGGACTGAAGTCTCACGATCCAAAGGAGGAACAGAAGGAGAGTGAGCACGAGCAAGGAACTCAGGACTGCGAGGGGTGCACCCACACACTGAGGCAATGGGGATGTTCTATCGGGAACTCACCAAGGCCAGCTGGCCGGGGACTGAAAAAGCATGGGACAAAACCGGTCTCGCTGAACATAATGGACAATGAGGACTACTGAGAACTGAAGAACAATGGCAATAGGTTCTTGATCCTATTGCACGTAATGGCTTTGTGGGAGCCCAGGTAGTTTGGATGCTCACCGTAATAGACCTGGATGGAGGTGGGTGGTCCTTGGACCTCCCACAGGGCAGAGAAACCTGCTTGCTCTTTGGGCTGAGGAGGAAGGAAGACTTGATTGGGGGAGGGGGAGGGAATGGGAGGTGGTGGCGGGGAAGAGGCAGAAATTTTTAATAATTAAATAAATTAATTAATAAAAAAAAAAGACTCATGGAAACACCAGTCACACTTTTGGGTGAAGAGATTGGAAGCCGGGCCGGCGAGTGAACCCTACTTTGGATCTGCACGGTTATTGGAACATTTAAAAATACTGGAAAAAAAAAAAAAAACCTGAGCACTTATTCTATTTCTGCTTAAAACAGTCCAGAGAAAATAAGCTTAGGTTGGCTCCTGTCTGTGAGTTTGGTGTGAACAACTCCAGGGAAGCTGGGCGCAGCCGAGCAGTGCGGAGGGGTGTGTCGCTGAACCCATGCAGGCTGTGTCTTCCTGCTCCCCCCTCCACTGTGTTTCTAGTCAGCTTCCTGCTGGAGGGGAGGAACCTCCGAAACTCACGCCCAGAGTGAGAATGGAGGGTCTGAAAACTGGGAGGTCGCTAAACTGGGAGCGAAGGAAGGCGAGGACGGCCCAGCAGTAGGCTGGATCAAGTGCACCACGAGACCCTACTAGAAATGGCTATACCAGGGCCAACTACCAGTCCCCTAAGCCAGTGGCTTCCTCAAGTCCCCAAGGCCCTTCAGCTTGGTAGATTCACAGGCAGCTACCAGCCTGTGCCCTCTGCAGTTGTACTGGGCATCTGTGACTGAGTCATGCTTGTGAGTTAGTGTTGTGTTAAAATGACATCTCAAGAGTCTTACAGGTTGTCTCGCCAATGTCTTCCATTACATTCATTTTTCTATCTGAAACAGCAACTAGTCCAAAATAAACCAGCAATGAAACTTGAATTTAATTATAATGTATTTTGAATTATTTTTGAAAAAATAACTCTAATTTTTTACATGATTTTTCTCTGGTACAGAAAAATCATTTGAATATATGCTAGATTTCAGTGCTTCAGTGTGAGCTAACCATAATGTGCGTTCTTCTAGGTACACAGACAGCTCAGTATTTCCCAGATCCATTCTTTCTGTTGAGGTTGACAGAGCACAGCCATGTGCGTGCATGTGTGCATGCATGCGTGCAAGCATGTGTATGCGTGTGTACACGTACATGCAAGCGCACAGAGGTCAGAAGTCCACACGGAAGGTCTTCCTCAGCCTTTCTCACACCCTATTTTATTTTTCAGATGTGGTCTCTCACTGAACCTAGAGCCACTACTCTGGCTATGTTGGCCAGGACGCCACCAGGATCCTTCTGTTCTCCTCCCTAGCACTGGGGAACACAAGTGCACGCTGCTGCCCCCAGCTTTTTATGTGGGTTCTGGGGTCTGAACTCAGCTGCTCATGTTTGCATAGCAAGCACTTAGCTGCTCCAGGCCATCCAGTAGTCTGGCTTTTGTTTCTTTTTGAATTTGCTTGTCTTCTAGACAAGAGACAGGCAGGTGCAGGTGAGAAGCGTAGCAGGGAGAAGAGGGAAGCTCGTTTCCAGAAAACAGTGATTTAAAAAAAAAAAAAGCTACTCGGGTTGTTTATAACCTTCTGTCATTTATTTAATGACAAGAGTGTACAACGGCTGTGAATGGGAAGTCCCAAAGTGTGCAACAAATGCACTTTACAACACGTGCTCACCTTGTCCCTCCAGAAGCATAAAGACATTCTCAACTCTGACAATGTCATGCTAGGCAACTTGTCAGGACCACATCTGACGAGGCACACACCATAGCAACCTTGTGCCCTGAGTTAAGGTGTTGTGCGCACAGGTACAGGTGCAAGTGGTGGCTGGATATCAGACTAAAACCCAACAGTACTTACAAGAGAGACACAGGTTATTATTATTAAAAACCATGATTTATCTGCATGTGTTTGCCATGTGAGTGAAGGTGCTCTCAGAGGAAGAAGAGGGTGTCAGGTCCCCTGAAGTTGGGGTTACACACAGTTGTAAGCGGCTTGATGTGAGCACTGGAAACTGAATACAGGTCCTTGGCAGGAGTAGTACACGCTCTTAACCATTGAGCCATCTGTCCACACCAAAAACAATCTGTTAAGGCTTTGCTTTTCTGTTTGGGTTCATTCACAGTGTCATGAGTTCTTGGGTTTAACGCTGTGACTAGAAAAGGTTCACGGGAGCCATGCCTGCTGTGCTTGTCTGATGGTGTCTGGCTTGCTCCAAGATGCAGTTGTCAGGACTCCAAGCTGCGGAAGGGCAGAGCTTGGTTGTATTTTCCCTGGATCGAGTGACCTGTTCTTCATCCACATCCAGCTTCCCCTCTTCTGTTAAAGGCTCCCTCCCAGCTGCAAGGACAGCTGTGGCAGGTGGTTGTGCGCCACCGCGGAGTTGCTGGGAATTGAACTCAAGTTAAGAAGCACTCAGCCTCTGGTCAGCTCTCCAGCCCTTGAATCATTACTGCATGACATCACAACAGTGCCTGCCCACCCTGTTGCTAAGGTCTAGCCCCTGTTGCTAAGGTCTAGCCCCTGTTGCTAAGGTCTAGCCCCTGTTGCTAAGGTCTAGCCCCTGTTGCTAAGGTCTAGCCGATGCTCCCCATCCAAACGGGAGAGCAGCAGAGATCAGCAATGAGTGCAGAGGTGGGTGGGTAAGTGGAGAACCGCGCATGTCCTGAGGCTTCATGAGGCTTTGTGTTCCTGAGACAAAGATCCCAAGAGAGAGCTCGATCCAAGAGTGATTGAAAGTTGGGCCAGCTTGAAACCGGAAGTGTCCAGAAGCGACAGGAAAAACTAGAAAGCAGTGGTCCCGAGGGGGTGGAGTGCAGGCAGCTTTTCAGGTGTGTCTTGAGGGAGACAATGTTTGTGAACAAAATAATGAAAATGAGGACATGACGCCCCGAGATATGGTGCGGAGAAGGTGTATTGTAGGTATGAGGGAGAGCACAGGCGCAGGCACCTGGCAGAGTCCAGAGTGAACATGGCCGGCAGACTAAACCGGCCACGTGGGGGAAGTGGGAAGGAAGAACCAGACGCCAAAAGGCCAGGAGATCAGGAACCAAGAAGAGCCAGCTGCCAAGAGGCAAAAGGAGTGGGGATATATAGGAATTAGAGATGGGGGAAGGGCAGGGCAGCCAGCTGTAACAGGTAGGGGCTGAGGGAGACTGGAGGCCAGCGTCCACTTTGTTTGAGACCTAACAGCCTGTGTCTAGGGAACTGTAAGCTACCTGACCACTTCTGGGCCCTTCTCTGAGCATGTCACGCCCCTTCCTGGTGATGGGAACTTCAAAGTAGCAACCATACCCATAACCTCCTTCCTTCCTGACCCTACCCAACCTGCAAAGATAAGACTTCTTTGTGGTGAGGAAAATGAGGCTGAAGCAGGAGGATCACCACAAGTTCTCAGTTAACCTGATCTGCATAGCAAGGTCCAGGCTAGCCTGGGATTCATAGAAAGACCCCCATCTCAATTTCTTTTTAACCTGAAGACACGTGATTGCAGTTTTTCAGGAAACGTCTCTTCCCTTCAGAGACATTCAGGTGGGCCTAGCAGACACCTGGTCAACCAGCAAGTGTTTTCAAGGTGGGATGGAGGCTCTTATGGGTGCTAGGTCACTCCTGACTCACCCAACAAAATCAACATGGAGCCACAACTGCTTGTCGGCCGGATTGTTTTCCGTGGCAGACCCACTGAGAGTTGTGGGTGGCACTCAGGAGCCCTGCTTGAAGATGCCAGCCAGGAAACAGACATTACTGTGTACTCCAGGGAGCTGAGAGGCTGGGGTAGCCATCAGGAAAGGTTGTTTCTACTCAGAGCTGCCTCTCAAAGGCTCTCAAGCACATAACAAATCAAATGTCCTGCACCAAGGAAGCTCTGGGGCCTCTGGCACACAGTAGGAGCTTAATAAATACTGGATGAAATTTACTCATCTCTTACAAGTAATTTAACTAAATTGATATTTATATGATGAGAATTTGAGGGTCCTCAAATATATTTAAATCACACACATAAAACTGTAAATTATATTTTTGAAAAAAAATTTATTTAACTCCATTATTTCCAAGTGGGGATCCTTAAACAGATAGTGAAGGCCTTGCCTACAAGTCAGAATTAGAACTCATCGACCCTCTGGTTATTACAGGTAAGGGGTCGTTTACTGATCCATGAATTGAAATCTTATCCATTATTAAGAGGGAGGGTTTTGTTCATACTCATGTGGAATGCTTTGTGTGTGTGTGTAGGCTGGTGCTGGGTGCCTTTGCCTTTGGGGTCTCTCACTGACCTCAGAGCTCACTGATTTTGGTAGCTTGCTTTGGGGAATCCCTGTCTTTGCCTCGGCTGTGCCAGGATTACAGGAGGAGTGCCACACCCACTCGGCATTTCCAGGGAGCAGAACGCCGATGCTCACACTTCAAGGCACACGCTTTCTGGCTAGCCACCTGCTCAGCCCCAAAAGTGGAGTTTTAGGTGCACTTCTTTTTTCCAAAGGAAAGAGGCCACAACTTTAATCAAATTACTAAAGGCTCCTGAGGGGAAAAAAAACCATAAAATATAAAGAATCTCCTGCTTTTAATAAGTGAGGTTTTAACAACAGACATTTGGATTGCTTAATTCCGGTTTCCATAGACTTGCAGGCTCAGTAGAAGAGAGTTCCACAGGCTTAGTTACTCAGATACTAACAACTCTTTAGAGTCAGGCTTTTACTTTTTTTTTTTTTTTGTAAAGCAAACACACACACCTGGGATGGTTTTAAATGTGCATGTAGACAATATGCAAATAAGAACTTTTAAAACACCCCCTTTCACTTGCTGGTTCCTCCAGTCAGCTTTTCCCAGGTCCTTGGGATCTGGTCCAGGCGGCCATAACAACAGTGTGCGACGGCAAAGAGAAGCAACCATGTGCAAAAGAGATCGGAGATGAAAGAAACCACAAATGCTTAGCTGTACTGCAGAGATTAGAGGCAGCCTTTCTGGTCTGCAAAGATGTCTAAGTCCCCCACGTGCCCTCTATCGCCTAAGAGCATGTTCCTGTGAGACCTTCTGCACTTGAGGAGGCTCCTGCAGAAGCATGCAGCACTGCCGAGCAGGGAAGCACCTGGTCAGTGAGGTGTATGGTTGCTCTCAGCGAACCTTTATGTTGCTCACCAACCAACACTTGACCAACCAGGAAAAGCCTTCGGGTGAAGAGGTTCTACGCCCTGAAAGAGCGATGCTTTGGTTGTAGATTCAGAGGCACTGCAAACCTTTAAAGATGTGTCCAAAATGGCACATGAGCTTTTCTGGGGAGAGATTCCATAACTTACAAACAAAGCCAGGGTCTCACGTAGCCCAGGCTGGTGGTCTTGAACTCTGTCCGATGCTGAACTCCTGATCTTCCCTTCACTGTCTCCTAAGTAGCGGATAACAGGTGTGGTCACCAAGCGCAGTGAGTTCTGCACCCGACGGATTCTGAAACGGGACCTAGAAGAGCAGGAGGCAGCAGCATCCTGGCCCGCGGTCACCAATCGCCGTGAGATGCGCGCGTCTTGGGCGTCTTTTCAGAAAGCCTGTTGTGTTCTTAGTCAGTCCCTTCACTGAGATGGGGCATAATCAACTCCTAATGAAGCAGGGGAATTGTCAACTGTACAATGTGTCCTATAGCCTGATCTGTAATGTTCTGTGTAAAAATAAGTATTTCTCAATTAAAGTTGACTACAATAGGTGAATTCATCAATATAATAATAATAAAAATAATATTGCCCCAGAAACAAACAAAACTGGAATTTTGCTTTGCTTTTTCCTATTTTTAAAGCCATGATGGGAATAAAAAGTAAATCTTCCTGTTTTGGCTAAAAGTTGCAGACAATACAAGGGATGGGTGGAGGGCGGGCCTAATCTGAGGTCGTATCAAGCTTTTCAATGAGGAAATACCATACACCAAAGTTAAGTTTTAGAGTATTTTAATATCCATTTTTTTTCAGTGGATGCATTTTGAAATTCTTAGAATTAACAATTTAAAAAGAGCAGAGCAAAGGAAACATGGAAACACAAACAGTTGGCTCTTGCTAATTTAATTTCAGGATCTAGGCATGATGCGATTTTCAAAACAACCAATCAAAAAATGCTGACCTTGAAAATCAAGAGATTCAAACGCAGACTTTTCTTTGGAAAGTACCGGTGCCTACAGCCCAGGTGATGGTTGCACACTGCCTTTGGCTCTGTGTCATGTGCAAATGTGCAGGTGCAGTCCCCAGGAGTGAAGGGAGCCATGCGCAGGTGGCACAGTCTGTGGGGCTCGTCAAGCAGCTTAGGGGCTTATAACTGATGCTCTATGCTCATCTGCGTGGGATAAAATTATGTGTGCTTGATCATACTGATGTATAAAATCGCTCTGAGCCAGGACCGAGAAGGGAAGAGCAATTGCAACGCCAAGCGACTATTTACACACATTCAGTTCTGGAGTATTGCTTCCTGCCCTAGGTTCCTAAGAAGTATTGCCACCCGAAGGACACCGAGTCCACTGCCTAGAAGCCCAACTGTCTCCAGCTGTTTGTTCAATGCCAACAGACCAGGCTGCACAGCAGGCGCGCTGCAGAGCCCGTGGTTCTGTGTTGAGGTATGCTTTGGGGCAGGGAGCTGGGAAGGCCTCAGGGGCCTGGCACCCTGAAAGAAGAAAGAATGTCTGTGGTTCTTCAGGAAGGCTCAGGGTGTTTCCTAAGAGCATTGCACCCTGCGCGAGCTGCCCTCCATCCAGGGCTCTGTTTGTACAATGTCCAACTGGACTACCTGCTCAAGGCCAATGATTCTCTCCAGCTGGTTTGCGGGTCTATGGTTAGCGGGAGGGCGGGAAAGAATCACAGACGCGTTTGTAGCAGAGAAAGGAAGAAGAGTTTGGGAGGGAAAATGTGCGTAGGGATGAACTTGGTAGAGCACACCTTAACCAGGACTGCAAAGACACCGACAACCAGCTAGCTCCTCGGCTACGCAGCCTGGAGGTGGAACAAGACTGGCACTCACTCAGAGAGTACACGCCCTAATACTGACAGGCAGAAACCCAACATGCCCTAAATCCTAGTACAAGGAAAGAATCAGGTAGTGTTTTTAAGACAAAAAAATATCTGTGGCGTTGTACAAGAATACATTCTTTAGAAGCAAGAGGTATTGTCACAACCGTCTGTTCTTCGAGTTGGAAGACCAACAGGGAGCCAACTGGGATGGAAAGTCTCCCGGTCACTAGGTCCACTCGGGGCCTGGCGTGGCCATCCCAGGGGTCCCCAGGGGAAGTGGCTGACTAGAACTAAGATGTCACCTCCCTAGCATCAGCAGGTTCTGTCTGTCTTTGGGCGTGAGTGACAAGCGGATTCAACTCAGATGTGACAATTATACAGTGAGGTTTACCAGTGAAAGGACACACAGGGCACGGCATGAGACCCCCACCAAACAAAGCTGGCCCTTGGCTGCCTCTGAGCTGCACACCAGCGCCACCTGGAAAATGATGACGGCAGGGCACCTGTAGCCTGAGCTCCAATCAGCACAAACTGGAGACTCAGCATGGATAGACACAATTTCAAGCAAGGCTAGCAACCATTTTCCTTAGCGTCTCCGTGTCGGGCTGTCTGCACCTCCTTTGGCATACAGATGGTTCTGTCCCCGCTCGGTGCATGGTAAGAAACCCCTCTAGAGAGTCTGACTCGGCCAGCAGAGTTAATCCCACCACAGATCAGCCTGCACAGTTCAGCAGTGGGAGGCCTGGACAAAAGGGCTGCGAATCCCACTTGGGGCAGAGCCAGTTTTACTCCGGATCCCCACAAGGGGGAGCAGCACCCTGGGCGGCACCTTGGGCCACAGTGGATGAGACATGAAACGCTGAGGGGCATCTTGTCATTGATCTGCTGTGTCCTCTGCAAACTGCCCTGCCCACTCCGTTTCCCTCTACCAAAACTACCCAGTGCCCCCTCCCCATAATACACATTTTGACAAATAAATAAATAAATAAACGCAACCCTCAGATGGCTGAGTGTCTCCCTCAGGCGAGTTGGCTTCTGAGACGAACATCTTCGCTCTTGGCTGGAAGACCCCTCTGTGGAGGGTCAGGATGAAACACGGCTTTGAGATTCCTGAGGCCTGGTTTGTGAGCTTTGTGCCTGGTGAGTATAGGAAATCCTGGCCTGCGTGCAGATGAGCCCCTGAAAGTGCCCAGTGTTCGTGGGCCCAGGTACCCAAGAGATGCCAGGAGGAGGCTTGCTGAGTTTCCCAGCCCTGCTCCCCTTTATAGCCCCTCCCCCAGATGAGTTACTGGCACTTTATGTCAGATTCATAAATGCAAGTGTGTGCGTGTATGTGCTTAGAAAGGCCAGATGACTGAAAACACTATTACGTTTATAGAAAAAATAAACTGGAAAACACTGTATGAGGAAAAAAACTTGTGAGAAAAGGCAATAAAAACGGTATCTTAACCACAGCTTTTTTTTTTCTCTTTTTTTCTTGTTTTCTTTTTTTCCCCCCTAAAGAAGTCAAATAATACCCAGGGCCATGATTCCACCAGTGGCCTCGGCCATAGACTCAAGGCCAAACCCTGAAGGCACTTGTATTCCTCCACAGCTGAACGGATCCCCCAAGCTGGGGGCAGGCTTCCAGGAAAGGGAGAAAAGGAAAGAAGAGAGGGTGGAAATGGACCCTGAATAACTGTGATCCACACAGAGATCAGGGCTGAAATGACCACATGACACCACGTCCGGGAACAGGAACTGAGGCGCTAGAGAGCACGCCAGCCCGTCAGTACAAATATTATTGTGTGGATGGACGGAGCACCTCGGCAGCTCGCCACGCCGCCTCATACACTCTTGGAGACATTGAGCTTGGTGAGCTCATTGGCCTCTTCTATTCCCGTGTCTTCACACTCCTCCTTCCCTATGGCTTTTCCAAACCGAAACCTTTCCTCAGCTTTGGCCGGCTCTCTCCAGGGTCTCTTAGAGGACAGGTGCACTTCCTTGGCCTGTGTGTTGTCATCCGATCCCAAGGAAGTCTTGTCTGAGTACTGAACAGAAGGCACCAAGTTGGCGATCTCGTCCGTGGGAGACCGTCCAATGCTGCCGTCTACCTGCACACGGATGTCTGGGGAGATGGACAGCTGGTGCTGGGGCACGAGCCCATTGTCCATGCACTTTGGGTAAAGGTAGGTCTTCATCTGCCCTTTCCCCTTGACGTTCACTGTCCCGCGGTAGTCAAAGTCGTAACCCATCTTGCTCAGCACACGGTAGCTCTCTTCGCTCACCTGGATGCGGCACTCAACACCGGTGGTGTCCATCCTGCTGGCGATGTTGACGGTGTCCCCCCAGATGTCATACAGCAGCTTGGTGGTACCTATGACACCTGCTGTCAGGGGTCCGTGGTTAAAGCCAACCCTAAGCTTGAAGTTGAACCACAACATATTGTTGTTGAAGTCATCAACCACACGCATCATCTCCTTGGCGAATTCAAAGAGGATCCGCAGATGCTCCTGTGGGTGGCCGCCCTCCTGACACTGGGCAGTGTTCAGCCCCGATGCTGCCATGTATGTGGCCCCAATGGTCTTGATCTTCTCGATGCTGTTATAGTCTGGCTTGCTCAGAAGCTCATCAAAGTCCCCGATCAGCTCATTGAGGACCCGGTAGCACTCCTTGCCCCCTTCGTAGTTCTCTTCGTAGAACTCGCTGAAGTTGACGATGCTGGCAAAGATCACGCCTCCACTGTCGTGGTTCTTGGAGTATGTCTGGGAGACTTTCAGCTGCTCGGCCACATGGTAGGGGATGATGTTCCTCAGCAGCCAATCAGCCTGATCCCTCATGCTCTGGATCTTGGTGCGGTGCAGATCCGCTTCCACGTCCCCATGGTAGTGCAGGCGGTAGCTGACCTCGAACTCTCGGTTGAGGAACCAGACCAAGAGCAGCAGGAGAAAGAAGGTGAGAATGAGCTCCCTGCCTATGAGGCTGGCCGGCCTCCTGCTGTCCGGCAGCAGTGAGCTGTTGCACGGGTTCCCGCTGGCACTGGGGAGCAGAGAGATGAGAAATGACACAGCTGCTCAGAACACCTCTAAGGGAGTGCCCCAAACACGCTCAGATAGTGAGCCTGCTTTGCTCAGGGTGGCTGAGTATTACCCTCGACACCTCGAGGCCAGAAAGCAGCCTGGTTATTCTGCAGGCTTCAGGGACACTTTTGTTTTATTTACATTTCATTTGGTTTCTTGAAATCAGGTCTCATGCAGCCAAAGTTGACCATGAACTTGCTATGTAGCTGGAAGCTGGCCTTGCATCCATCCTCCAGCCTCCATACCTACACGACAGGCTTGCAGCCCTGGCCCACTAAGCCCAGCTCTAACTGCTTTTTAAAAGAATTCATTAGAGCCGGGCGGTGGTGGCGCACGCCTTTAATCCCAGCACTCGGGAGGCAGAGGCAGGCGGATCTCTGTGAGTTCGAGGCCAGCCTGGTCTACAAAGGGAGTTCCAGGACAGGCTCCAAAGCTACAGAGAAACCCTGTCTCGAAAAACCAAAAAAAAAAAAAAAAAAAAAAAAGAATTCATTAGATTAAAAAAGATCTTTTCTTTTTCCTCAACTATTTCTTTTAGAAAATCTCAACCTTATGGAAACTTTAAGTTTCATAAAACAAACACTCGGAAGCTCTTCACCTGGATCTGACAACTGTTAAATGTTGCCTCTCTGCTTCTCCTCTCAACACATACAGAGACACACATGACACACACACACACACACACACACACACAAGTACTTTTTCCTAAACATTTTGAAAGTAAGTTGCTGGTCTAACTATTTTAGTGTGCGTCTCCCAAGACAAGGCCATTTGAGACAATCTTAGTGTTTTCAAAAAGAATACGAGATTTGTACACTTAGTAACATCTACTGCACGTGGTGAGGGTGTCGGTCAGCACAGCGCGGGACAGTCTTTCCTCTGAGGTGACACAGAGCTATCTGTCGTGGCTGTGGAGGAATCTAAGACAGGGAGGCACCACGCTCACACTGAGGGAGCTGCAGTTACGATGAAACATAACATTTTGGGGAACATTCCTGTACCCTCGTCTCTTTTTTCTCTTTTATTCACAGTCTTTTATTTTCTAAGTATAAATTCTGATCACAATTAGAGACTAATTTACACTAGAATAATTCAACTGCATGTCATCATTTCTTGTAAAAGCATCTGTGATGTTACATAATGTTTCTTTCTTGAGACTCAGACATTTACAGAGTTGAATAGTGTGTTCTCTACATTCTTGGGAGCTATATCCTCCTTTGCATATATTGGATTATTGAATAATTTTAAACGTTGTGTATTTAGAATTTAATTAGACATTCCCAAGAACTCCTTTTCGGTGCTGGAGATTGAGCCCAGGCCCTTGCATTTAGGCAAACGCTCTCTAAGCTATAGCCCCAGCCTTCAAACCATTTTCCTAGAGGCCACACTTCCTGGATTTGCTACACAGCTAATGCTAACCTTGAACTTCTAATCGTCTTGCTTCCACTTCCCAAGCATACACCACCAAACTTGCTTAGGCTTTTCCCGCTCTGTTAAAAATACTGCATGCTCAATCATAGAAAATTTGGGGGAAAAGTAAAAATTTAAAAACCGATTCATCCATTGTCCTACTACCCAGGCCAGTTAACATTAACATTTGAGTTCCTCCTCCCTCCTTCTATTCCCTCCTACTTTTAGAGTAACTGCGACTGTTCAGTTTATATTAGTTTTACAAGTTAATGCATTTCTAAACTGCCCGAGGTAGGCTGTTAGATTTGATGTAAAGGTGGACTTGGTGACTGTGTCAATATAAATGGAGAGGAAGCTGATGTGTCCTCAGGTGAGACGCGTCTAGGGCACAGAAACCTTAATTCCTTAGCCGCCTATTTAATTAAAGTTTTATTGTTACCTCTGACATAAGGGTATTTAAAAAGAATGGATTTAGGAAGACCTGGTGGCACACATCTGTTACCCTAGCACCTTGGAGGCAGAGACAGGAGTGTCAAGAGTCTGAGGTTATCCTTGAATACACAGCAAGTTCAAGGCCAGCCTGGGCTACAGAGATCTTATCTCAAAAAAAAAAAAAAAAGACAAAAAAAGAAAGGAAAGGAAAGGAAGAAAAAAGAGGAAGGAAAGAAAGGAAAAGAAAAAGTGAACTTGAGGTCACTGAGACACTCCCCAAAGAGCCGTCACAAAGGCCTGCCATTGGACTGGTCGTGTGGGCTTCTCTGGTAGGACACATGGAGAGTATGGGGGCCTCTGGCAAACCACACCTTCCCAGCCGGGACTTGGTGCCAGCTGGGCAGGGGAGGCCACCATCCTCGGAAAGGCTGGGACCGGGGAAAGGTTCCGTCATCCCTGGAACAGGGATGTGCAGTTCATGCTGACCACGCGCTCTCCCTCCAGGCTTTGTATGTGGCCTGCTATTAAGTCAGAGCTCTTGACTGAGATCCTCACAGCTCACGGGGAGGGGCTCCTGAGAGAAGCTTCTCCTCTGCTGAACCCTGGAATCCAGCTAGGCTGGCAGGGGACCTGCACGCGTTCACAGCTCAGCGGTTGGGAACGGGACAGAGCTCTCTATGATAGGGTACCCATGCTTATCTATTTTACTTATTTCATTGAGACAAATGGTAATGCCTGTGATTCTCAAATGCTAAGCAAAGTGACCACTTTGTTTAACAGACTAAAACATGAAGTCCTCTGGCTGGGCTTTTTTTCTTTTTCTTTCTTTTTTTTTTCTTCGAGACAGGGTTTCTCTGTGGTTTTGGAGCCTGTCCTGGAACAAGCTCTTGTAGACCAGGCTGGTCTCGAACTTACAGAGCTCCGCCTGCCTCTGCCTCCCGAGTGCTGGGATTAAAGGTGTGCGCCACCACCGCCCGGCTCTGGCTGGCTTTTAAGTAGAGCTGGGGAAGGGTCTGGGCTGCGGAGAAGCCAGCCCTGTCTCCTGTGAGCATGGCTTGCTGGTCTGGGGCTAAGTTTCGTTTTGCTTTTTCCAATGTTGCACATCGAATAACTGCCCCCTCTAGTAAGAACAGCAGGCTTAACATTAACTGCTCTAAACCTCAGTGGGAGAAACAGGCCACAGTACCCGTGTTTCCATAATCAATCTCACGCTCTCTCACTTGCTGGCCTCCTGGGGGACTGAACTTAGGTCAAAAGAGCTGGCAGCAAAGCACCAGTGAGTTTTCTCATTGGCCCATACCTTTAAAAACACTTTATTTGGTGTGTGCCTGTGCGTGCATGCGTGCGTGTGTGTGTGTAAGTGAATGCCTCGTGTGTCAAGGTCAGAGGGTAAGTCTGTGGAATTGGCATTAAGCAGCCGGTGTTGTACTCTCCGAGCCATTCTGCCCTATACCAGATTTGGCTTTATTAATACAGGGTCTCGGGTCACTCAGGCTGTCTTGGAATTAACTCACTACGTAGCTGAGGACGACCTTGAACTTTTGATCCTCTTGTCCCTACTTCCAAGTGCTGGGATTATGGCGTCTGGTGAAGCAACCAGCAATTCTTATTCTAAGATTGTGGACAAAGATAGACAATTCCAGTTCTAGATTCAAATAGCAAAGGCCAGTTTTCAAAGGGAGACTTTTGGTGTGCTGGTGGTTCTGGCGATAAGTGCTCTACCTCTGAACTATTCCCAGCTCTTTGATTTTCATTTCCATTTTGAGACAGGGTCTCAAAAAAGTTGCTCAGGCTGGCTTTGAGCTCACTCTGTAGCCCATGCAAGCTTTCCTGCTCTCTTGGCCTCCTGCATAGCTGAGATTACAGGTTTGCACCATCATGGCCCAGTCCAAAAGAGGAATTTGAGGTGAATAAATGTAGGAGTTAACTTATAACTGAATGCTGGGACATTAAGCCGCTAATGGAAGTTAATAATAATGCATGTCTGTTACCATGCAAAAGAGGGGTTTTAAAGCAGAAAAATAAATCAAAGAAACAGAAAGCAAGAGGCACTTGTAGCTCTAACCAGCGAGCGAGGCAAGGCAGCTGTTGACATTGGCTCTACTAGGGCTGCACATACAGGACCACACCGTCACTTGCCTCAGACTCACAGCAATGCCCCTGCCTCAGCTTCCAGAGCGCTAGTATTACAGGCTTGCATGCCATGGTCGGCGTCGTGTTACTGCTTTTCGAGGGCACAATTTAAGCTGAGTTGAAGATCAGTGGAGGACACTGGCACAGCATGTTCAGTGCCCTGCGTTTGGGTCCCAGGATTGGGAAATGTGGTTAATATGTGATATATTTCTTCTGTGAACTCTGAGTACTTTGTCGAAATTTCATCTGTGTGCGCTTTTTGTTCTACAAATGTTTTTCTGTCTGTTTTGGTTTTCTTTCCCTTCCTTTTTAATTTGTCATTCATTATTTTCCTTGTAACCTATTTATTATTGACAAGACTGGAAGGTTATCTGTCTTAAGGGGCATGAAATATTTTTCTAATTGTTGTAGTTTAAATATTTATTTTTATTTTTGTGGTCTGCATGTACTAATACAGGGGCAGGTGTGGCTCTAGATACGCATGGACACAGCACACATAATTTTTACCTGTTCCCTTCAATTTTTAAATTAAATATTTAACCCTTGCTTTACACTAAACATATAATTCAAATATTAATTATTTCAAATTTCTCATTAGATTATTATTTTTTTTTTTTTGGTTTTTCGAGACAGGGTTTCTCTGTGGTTTTGGAGCCTGTCCTGGAACTAGCTCTTGTAGACCAGGCTGGTCTCGAACTCACAGCGATCTGTCTGTCTGTGTGGCATGATGAGGTTATGTGGAGAGGCCAGGGGAGTTGCTTTTTCAACCTCTCTTACATGGGTTCTGGGGATCAAACTCAGGTTGCTTTTCTCATGGCATGCACCTTTAACAACAGAGCCATTTGGACGGCTCCAAGTCAAAATACTTTAGATGATAAAAATTTTCTTTGATTTGTTCCTGTATAACATGTTAAAGTCTTGCATAAAACTAACTCTAATAAATGACTTAGTGACCAATCATCTTCCCAGTAAGATACAACTGTGACTGGACACTTTAACACACAGCTATTGCTTGCTTTCTCAACCCAACACACACAAGCACGCGCACACACTTGTACAGTTTATTTGTAGGATGTGTGCCTTCAGGACACAGAGTGGAGAGACGGCTGCTCTCACTTGTCAGACACAGGCCCAGGTTGAAAGCTTACCTGAAGTTCTGTGCTGTATCCAAGGGTGACATCACTATGGAACTGGAAAGAAAATGTATAAAAATATTACAGAAAACAAAAAAGACATTATTAAAATCAACCCAAGGGTCTGGAGAGATGGCTCAGGGGTTAAGAGCACTGGTTGCTCTTCCAGAGAACCTGAGTTCAATTCCCAGCAACCACATGGTGGCTCACAGCCATCTATGGTGGGGATCTGATACCCTCTTCTGGAATAAAGAAGTACATGCAGATAGAGCTCTAATATAGATAAAATAAATAAATAAAAACCTTTTAAAAATGTAACGCAAAGTTTTAGTCCTTGAAAGCTATTTAAGATAATAAAGGAAGACAAGTTAGTAGTTAGTCATCTATAATAATCAAACTTGTAGTCATGTTAGGTATGTTTTCAAGGTTAAACAGAGAAATATTTTAGGTAGATAGCTGGTCTTCCAACACTTCTCTTTCGTAAAAGAAAAGGCAAATTCAGGCTTTTGTTTACTACCTGACAAGCACTGAGCCCTGGTAGTTCCAGCAACAACTGGGACTGGGCTGTAGGCTCAGAGGGTCCTCCATGTGGAGGAGGTCTTGGTGCGAGGTAACCTAGTTCCACTCCAAAACCTGCTGTTTGCCTTATAGCAGGAAGGCAGATGGGAGGCCGCTACTTTGTCTCTCTGGATCACAAGCCAAAGCTGTGACTAAATGTCACCGTGAGTGGTTCACAGCATCTGAGGTTAAAGGCTGTTGAGGAATTCCATACTCTTTGTATAGAGCATTGTAATGGCCAGGAATCCAGATGCCCCACAAAGGCAGGAGACAGCCTCAGTTCACTTAATGCAATTCCTTGTCACAGCCTCTCTGCACTGGCTGACAGCTCTGCTTCAAATTCCCTTTTGCTCTTGGTTTGCAGAGAACATGAATATGTTTCACATTTGCTACAAAATGGTGAGGAAGCCGAGGATAGAAAGTCACTCTGCTCACGGATCACCAGTGCCCTCTGATACCCGAGGACACAGCTAATAGTGCTGAGCAGCATCCACTACAGCGCTGGTCCACAGTGACAGCAATGACACTCCCAAGGGGCCCCTGGGAAGTGTGGCAGTCCCTGGCTGTGATAATAAGTTAGGGAGCAGGAATGTTAGACATGTTAGATGTATTGCAAAGTATAATGGAGAACTGTCCACTGCAACTTTAAAATAACCTGCGCCCTCTTCCCTGGTCCCAGCAGATTTATAAACAGGTGGTTCTCCACTGCACCTGGGAAGCACCTGGGACGCACCGCCCTAAGGAGTTATGAGAAAAGCCTGATATTTAGATGTTGTTACACAAACAGAAGGTTAATTGGCTTAAGAGATCATGAACTGTTGTCAAGCACTAACTGTGAGCATTCTGCTATCCTAGTCTCTGTTCCATTTGCAACTATGTACTTAGCTGACAAAGCCAGTTGCTGGAGCAATAGGAAACTTGAGATACATTTTAGCGAACTAAGAACAAACTATGCACCTGGTGGAACCTGCAGCCGAAAGCAATCTCACTGCTCTTTGCCTGCATTGGGTGTTTTTATTTTACTTCGTTGACTGGTTGCTTGCTTGGTTTGACTGGAAGAGGTCTCACTCTGAGGCCCACACTACCCTCAAACCTCCTGTCTTTCTGTGGCCCCTGCCAGAAGAATAGTTTTTATTTTTGTTTTATCCATGAAACAGGGTCTCATGTAGCCCAGAAGGCCTCAGACATACAGCCATAAAGACCTTGAACTCCTTCCTGATCCTCCTTCCTCTACTTATGTGGTAAGATTATAGGCATGTGCCACCAAGTTTGGTTCTTCTAGTTTTTTGTTTTGTTTGTTTGTTTGTTTGTTTTTTTGCTTTTTTTTGTTTGTGTGAGGGTATTTTATGCTTTTTAAAAAAAGATGCCGGGCAGTGGTGGCGCATGCCTTTAATCCTAGCACTTGGGAGGCAGAGGCAGGTGGATCTCTTTGAGTTCAAGTCCAGCCTGGTCTTCAAGAGCTAGTTCCGGGATGGGCACCAAAGCCACAGAGAAACCCTGTCTCGAAAAACCACAAAAAAAGTTTTTTTTATTTATTACATATACAATGTTCCATCCGCCTGTTTGCCAGAAGAGGGGATCATATCTCATTACAGATGGTTGAGAGCCGCCATGTATGCTGGGAATTGAACTCAGGACCCCTGAAAGAGCAGTCAGTGCTCTTAACCTCTGAGCCATCTCTCCAGGTCCCATTTGTGCCTTTTGTTCATTTGTTTTTTGAGACAGAGTTTCTTTGTATAATTCTGGCTGTCCTATAACTTGCTCTTTAGACCAGGCTGCCCTCGAAATCAGAGTTCTGCCTGCCTCTGCCTACTGAGATTAAAGGTCTGTCTCTCCACCATGCTCCCGGCAATCTCTTAGTCTTGCTATGTAGCCTAGGCTGGACTCAAATTTGAAATCCTCCTGCCTCGGCTTCCCGAGTACTGGAATTTCAGACCTGCATCCCTCTGGCTTTTCCTCAGCTCTTTCATCATCCTGACTCTCATACCTTTCTTAGATCCCAATTCCTAAGTCATCACCCTACCACAGTCATGAGTCTGGCAGAGGCAGGCACCCAAGGACATCTATATTCAAATATATACAGGTCGAATTCCCAAATCCAAGCGGCTTGGATCATGCTTGTGGAATTCTGAATATATGCACACAACTGATTATCTTTTAGGGTATCTTTTAGGGATAAGTCCTTTGGACTTTGAGTAAGTCCAAAGTTCACTTGTATTTCAGTATATGTGTGTGTGTGTGTTATACACAAAAACTGAAAGTAATGTTAAACAAATTTTTAAATAATTTTGTGCACGGATCAAAGCTTGTGGACCCTGAGTTATCAGAGTTCTGGCATTGGAATCATACCAACACTCAAAAATTTAGATTTTCTAGCGTCCAGAGTTGAGGCTTTCGGATTAAGGATGCTCCACCTATGGTGTGCTGTTATAAATGGTTTTATCTTTCTCATATCATCCTTATGGCACTTTAGTACTTTTGGGGTTTTTTTGGGGGGGGTTAGTTAGTTAGTCCTGGGGACTGAACTGAGGGCCTTTGCAGGCCAGGCTGGTACTCTTTGGGTACTACGTGTGCTGGAAGCTATTCCACGTCATGATGGAAAACATCACACAGCACTGACACGGAGCCATTGCCGAGCCTAAGAGATGCTAGGCGGGGAAGGCACGAGGTGAGAGTGCGGCCACGTACCTGTCCTGGCACAGGGAGATGTAGAGCAGAAGCAATGGCCCAGCCCCCACGATGGTGGCGAGAGAGGACCTCATCCAGGAGCTGAGCTGGCAGAAGTTACAGTACTGCACCACGGCCACCAGCACCGCAGAGCCCGTGAACATGGTGGACTGCAAGAGAAGGCTCTGTTAGCGGTCTGCCCACCTCCACGGTGCCCCCATCCTGTCCACAAAAACACCCGTGCTCTGTCCGACATCAACCACCTCTGCTAACACTTGTGATGCCTGAGTGTAGAGTTCCCCAGAGACGCGTGAGTGTGACAGGGATGCTATCCTGGGAGGTTGTGGAATCTTTGCGAAGTAGAGCCTAGCAGGAGGAAGTGGGTCTCTGGAGGCCAGGGCCTTGAGGTTTATAGTCTTTTCCCATCTCTGCTTCCTGTCTCTCTGACTGTAAGGAGACACGGAGCCTCAGCCAGAGCCACACCTTCCCCACTATGACACTTTATCCCCCGAGGTCCTGAGCCAGAACCAATTCTCCGCCCCTTAAAATGTTTCTCATCACACACTGGGTCATGGTGACAAGAAGCAGCCATGAATCATACAGAGGTCTTCCTCTGGGTAACCTACCAGTTTTATATACAGATCACACGTCTGTCCCATAGCACAGCATATGAGGTTACATGTCCGCACTGCTAGGAGAGTATTCCTCCAGGCATGTAAAATGGCATCACTTTGACGGACAGAAAAGAGAAGCTGCTTACTGGGGCCCTATCACTGTGGGATTAGTCACCGTCCTTAGTCCTGCTATGAGCACTGAGATGTGAGCTGATGCTAAGATACCAGATGCCCCCTAGTGTGACATGATTAATGAAAACCGAGAGACAGATACTGGGGTTCAACCTGAAGATCAGAAAGCAAAGCAGTCAAGTCACTAGAGAGCTCCTGCCTTTATGAAATCTTCAGACTGAAAGAGAGCGAGTTCCTATCTCATCCAACCTTATGTTTCTCTCTGGTGCTGGGATTAAAGGCATGCACCACCACCTGGCCTCTATGGCTAACTAGTCAGGCTGCTTGGTTAAAGGTGTGTGCTACCACTGCCTGGCCTGTATGGCTGACTAGTGTGGCTGTGTGTGTTCTGATCTTCAGGCAAGTTTTATTTGTTAAAATACAAATGAAATATCACTACAGCCTGGTAGCTCTTCTCACACTCAGACATACACTGCAGTAGAGCTCAGCCTAAAGGCCAAGAAGCAAATCTTTCCCACAACTAGCTCATTCTTCATGGAGTTAATTCCAAAGCTCCTTCCCAGAGCAGCAGCTAATCCAGGAGCCTGTCAGCGGCTTTAGCAGATAGGCATATTGTCTCGTGTCGAATGGGCTCATGGGGCAGAAGCCTCTTTATAAAGCCTGAGGTACAAATGTGTGCTCTGCCGCAGGGCTGCGTCTCAGTACACCCTTCACATACCATTAGGCTGGGGATGTGACTCCGTGGCCACGTATAAGCAAGGTCTTGGGTCTGAGTCTCAGCATCCCCCAAATTAAAAACAACAGTGTGACAAATGAAAATTATCATAAATAAAAAGGCATGTAAAGACTCCTAGGCTTCCAAACACCATAGCTTGGTCTAGTTTCACCACGCTCAGAACTCCTACATAATCACACAGCTGGACAAAGCCATCCAATACCAAGCCTATTTGCTCTCTGCTATTCACCGAGCTCTGAAAGTGAAAATAAACAACTTCCATGTGATCTTAGCAAAATGGCTGAAAAGGATGGAAGCAAAATCAGAATTGTTCTTTGGGTATACGTCTGCACCACTGTAAGGCCAAAAGGCTGAAGCTCTGAACCACAGGAAGTCGAGATTGTAATTGATCTGAAACTGATGGATACTGAATGAAGTTGGAAAAGCCTTGTACCTACTTTTCCGGCATAGCCGCCAGCAGGTCTATCCTACCAAGTTTTTGGTGTGTGTGTGTGTGTGTGTGTGTGTGTGTGTGTGTGTGTGTGTGTGTGTGGACACAGGGTGTTGTATATACAGTCTGGACTATCTTCAAATTCTATGTCGTTGAGATGACCCTGAGCTCTTGATGCTCCTGTCTCCACCTTCCAAGTGCTGGGCCACAGGGACACGCCACCACGCCCAGCTCATGCTTTGTGTTTGAGGAGGATGGCTGGAAGCAGTGACAGAGGATACTCTTTGAGGACTTGTGTGTCATCCCTATCCCAAGGAATCAGACTTAACGTGAGAGAAGGCACTGGGGAGCCTGGAAAGCACAGAGAGAAGTTGGTATGCTGCTACTTACATGTATGTTTGTCTCAAACTCAGAGGTGATGTGTGAATAGACAGCCAGGGCAGGGAGAGAAACCAGGACGGCCCCTATGCAGTGTCGAGGGAGCCAGCCAGCAATCCATTCCAGCGACCGTTTCGTGCACATCATGACATGCTCTAGGAAGAACACCATTCTGGGACACAGAGGGCAGAGGATCAGGAGAAGAGGGTTAGCACACCGTGTCTCAACTGTCCCATATTGCAGTTTATGATGCTGGGGGTGAGGGGTACATAGGGCAAAAGACTGTACCCCCTAACTTGTCAGTGAGTGAACTGGCTATATCCAGATCTTCAAACCCAACTGTAAAGACACCTGCTCCATTTGGGCAAAATACGCTTATCAAAAACCTCCGTGGGTCTGTGAAAGAACAGTAACAACTCCAAATTAAGTCTCCTGTGGGTCAGGAAGCCCTGAATGGGGCCTATCTGGAGGTGTTCTATTGAGCCTTTTATGGGCACAATGGGAGAAGGTTGTTGTTAGTAGGCAGGGATAGAGATGCCTTGCCAGGGTCACACAGTGACACTCCACTGGGACCCACAAAACCACAACTGGACCATGGGGATGACAGAATACAGCAGACAGGTTTTTCATTTCCTAAAAGAGGCGCTTTCAGATTCCAGCAACAGCATCTTATGGTTCTTCTTACCATTGTGATGGCAATGTGGTAAAATCTCCCTATGAAGAACAGGAACTGAGTGTATGGGCTGAGGACAGTGCTGAGCAATGGCCCGTGGTCAGGGTAAGGCTGGCAGTGGGAGGTGTAAATGGAGACCAAGCTTTTGTTTCCTGGACGCCCAAACCCAAATAATCACACAGAAACGATATTAATTACAACATTGTTTGGCTAATCACTTAGGTGTATTCCTAGATAGCTCTTACATCTTAAATTAACCCATTTCTATTCATCTAAGTATTGCCATGAGGCTGTGGCTTGCCAGTAATGTTCTGGCATCTTGCTCCTTTGGCAGCTACGTGGCATCTCCCTGGCTCTGCCTTCTCTCTCTCTGTATCTTTGTTTGGACTTCCCACCTAGTTTTACTCTGTTAAGCCATTGGCCAAAACAGCTTTATTTATCAACCAATAAAAGCAACACATACACAGAAGGACCTCCCACATCAGGTAGGTGGAAAAGGACACTGGGATCTCAGGATGGAGACTCTCTTTGGCTTATTGCTGGGGGTATGGACGGGCTCACTGCCTTCACCTCTGGTCAGGGACCACTGTGGTGATCAGTAGCACAGGCATCTTGCACATGCCAGAACTTGCATCTTTGGCTTTAAACCCTAAACAGCTATATTGGCTATGCTTAGCCATAGCCATGACCAGCAATTCCCTATCCCCTGGCCGTTTACCACAGAGATTCAAGTACACTTTTAGGATCCCTGGGCTCTTCTGGCTTCCTAAAATCTAAATGAAAACAGAGGCCTTGGAACATCATTGAGAAAAACCACAGATATCCTCACAGGTGGGACTCAGAGCCCAGAGACAGGGGGACAAAGGGAGCTGAGTCCCAACCAGGAGATGGAATGCTCAAAAGACTTCACCATGGTTCCCAAGATCACACAGTTTTAAGGGAAGGCCAGCTGGTCTCAATGCTTTTCTCAGGGCCGGGGCGGAAGGAGGAGGCTCCGAGCTTCCCTGGGCACCTATGTAACCCACCACATAGGTCTTTCTGATCTTATATCAGCCTCTTTCCCCAGGGCTGGGGCGGAAGGAGGAGGCTCCGAGCTTCCCTGGGCACCTATGTAACCCACCACATAGGTCTTTCTGATCTTATATCAGCCTCTTTCCCCAGGGCTGGGGCGGAAGGAGGAGGCTCCGAGCTTCCCTGGGCATCTATGTAAGGTCTTTCTGATCTGGTCTCAGCCTTTGCCACTGTGACACTGCATTGTCCACGTAGGAGTAAAGTGGCCAGCTGGCTCACCAGACTCATACAGAGTGCACAGGTAGGAACACTTCTCTGCAGCTAGGCTCAGGTGGGGCTAATTCTTCCAGACTAGATATTAAGGGACAGAAAGGATCAAAAGAGCTATAGTAAAAAGGCATAGAGACCAGGAACTCCAGGCTTTCAACAGAAACCTCAAGGGTTTGGGAGTAAGAGAATATACACAGGTCTAGGGAGTTTCAGGGGGTGACATAAACGTCTTCAAATTACATTGTGATGATATTTGTACAATTCTTTAAATTTACTCACTTTAAATAAACTCACAGATTTCTACACTTTTTTTTGGCAGTGCCAGGTATTGAACTCAGGGCCCTGACCCCACCACTGGGCTACCTCCCCAGCCTCTGAATTCTTTATCGGAATGAATGAGTTTATTGCATGTGAACTGTCATAATAAAACTCGTTCTATTTTTAATGTTTGGTTTTCTGAGATTGGATCTCACAAAGCTTAGACTGGTCTCAAACTTGGCAGCTTGCCAAATAGGACCTTTGACTTCTGGTCCTTCAGCCTCCATTTTCCAAATGCCTGGGCTTACAGGTACGCACCACAATGCCCAGTTACATGTTCATTTAAAAAACAAAAGGAAAACAATCCAGGTCTGGTGGTACAGACACTCAAGAGGCCGAGGCAAGAAGACCAGGAGTTCAATGCTGGCCTAGGCTACTTAGTGAGACCCTGTCTGAAAATATAAAGAAAAAAGACTGGGTGTGTATCTACCTCAGGAGATGACACTTGCCCAGCATGTGTGAGATCCTGGGTTCAATTCCCAGCACCACCGAAACAACAAATACAAAAGAAAGAAAAAGAACATATAGAGGCGGAGGCAGTTCTCGGCCTGAGTTCTGGAGTAGCTCCTGGCAGGACGTGTGTGAGCCATTTCTTAGGATGCAGGAGAGTGGGGGCTGTAGCAGGGGGCTGCTTGTTGTGGCAGGAGGCTTCGTTGTGAAAGATAATCTAAGGGATGGTGCAGACACATCTTTCCAACTGGGGCTAAGGGCAACTTAGTAGCTAAGAGGGAGCTGCAGGATGGTGGGTGAGGAAGGAAGGAGGTGAGTGTCCCAGCCAGCCCACCTTAGGAAGGAAAGATAAACACGGAAGTCTCAGGACCAGAGCTAAGCTGTATGTTTTTTCTGCTTTGGGGTGCTGCCATTTCTGATTTAGCTCAAGCTCTTGGGGGCAATTATCAGCGGATTTAGTTAGGCTGATGCATGGCAGGGCTGATCAAGGTAGTAGGACCACTGTCACAGTAGTCAGGAGGAGAGCATCTTTTAGGATGGGGATACTTGGTAAGTAAAAGGCTCTGGGCATCCACACCTACTAGAAACAGCAGAGAGCTATGGGCTTCCTAGAACCTTGGGCTGGCCTTTTGCCTGTTTAAAATGGGCTGCTTTATTCTGGTATACACATAGGTGATTGTCTTGCTCAGTCATCATCACAGAAACTTCCTCCTGCAGTAGACGGGAACACAGAGACCCACAGATGGACAATGTGAAGAGGATCACTCAGTCCTAAATGGGATGTCTGGGGCTGGAGATGGCTCAGCAGTTAAGAGCAGCAGTTCTTCCAGAGGACCTGAGTTCAATTCCCAGCACCTCCATGGCGGCTCACAACCACCTGTAATGAGATCTGGTGCCCTCTTCTGACCTGCAGACATGCAGGCAGAATATTTGAACACATAATAAAAAAATAAATCTTAAAAAAAATAAATGGATGTCTTTACAAAACCCCTCTCCTCAAGGGTTATGAGCTATGTTGAGAACAGGAAGTGGAAATATCGTATGAGCCAGAGAGTATAGACGATTCCAAGAAAACCATGTCTTCCAGATACAACAGGACTGATGCACATTTGAACTCAGAGAGACCGAGGCAGCCTGCGCCATGTGTCTGAGCCAGATGGGATCCCGAATCCCAAAGCTGAGAAGCAGAAGTGGACAGGAGCTCTCATCCCTAACCAAGAAGCTATCTTCAATTGACAACTGCTTGCAAAGTAAAAATTATTTTCTCCAGAGGAGTCTCACTAGGCATATAAACCACACTTAAGGGCAGGCCCCATGCCCAGCAGTAGATGGCCAACACAATAAAATCATTGCTACTTTTGTGTTTCTTGTGCTTTCTCTTTCTTTTAGCCTGTTTGTTTTCTAAACAGAAAGAAGGAGGCATGGAGTTGGAATTCGATGGGCTGGGAAGATCTGGGAAGAGATGAAGGAGGGGAAACTAACCAAGAACATACTGTATAAAAATTATTTTCAATTAAAAAATAAAATGAGCTAGCTGTCTTTTTATTATTGAGCTGTATGAACTTGATATGCTATCGGTTTTAGATCCTTGTCACAGATGTGACCTATTATTTCTTCTCACTCTCAGGTGGTTTTTGTTTGTTTTGAGACAGGTCTTGTGTAGCCCAGGTAGCCTTGAACTTGCTAAGTAACCAAGATGGGTTTGAATTTCTGATTCTCCTGCCTCCGTCTTCCAAATGCTAGGATTATAGGTGTATGCCACTATGCCAGGTTTCAATGGTATTCTTTTTAACACAACATTTAAGAACATTTATAAAGTTCAATTTATCTGTTTTTCTGGTGTCATTCCTAAGCAAGGGCTGCCTATTCCAAGCTCAGACATTTGACACAACTTCCTCAATGGGCTGGTCTGGCTCCTAGGTTAGCAGGGACTTCTGCCCCGCTGCTGTCTGCCATGTATTCTTGTTGCACTTCTTCCTCCCTTCTTCTTTCTGAATGTCTCACTTCTCATTTAGGAGACCCAGCGTCCATGAGGCATCAGCTGGGCTGCACGGGGACTGCCCACAAGGAGGATGAAATGGGGTGATGGGGAGAAACAGACGTGCTGTTCTCTTCAGATGCCTGTCCACTGTGAGGGTTAATCAGTTTTGCTATCAACTGTGGCTCCAGAAGGGGGAGCTAGAGGCTAAACACTGGAGAGCGACTCCTCCAACTGGTGCGTACCTGATGGACACTACTAGGGACAGCACCTCCAGCAGCAGGTCTGCACCAAAGATGGCCAGGGCAGCGGGTGGGGGTGGAGTGGCCGTGGCTCCGTACTTTAGGAAGCAGGTGATGGAGAGGATCAGGAACACCGTGGTGGACAGAAACACATCCAGGAGGGAACTGAAGGTGGCGCTGGCAAAAGTCTTCACAGGAGAATTCTTTATGACCTGTTTAGAGCAGGAAAGGACAGGGATGAATGGACCCACAGACGGCAGGAAGTACAGTGTGAGGGACAAGACCAGGCGCTCCCGACCAGGCATGCTCCAAGTGGATCATCTCCTCGTTACGGCCACATTTAAAGACAAGGCAGAGAGAAGTTAAGAAATGTGCCTAGGATCACACAGCAGCAGACAACAGACTCTCAAACACATTTGCAGTCACTTAGACAAGTCACTGTCCTAGAGACCTAGGCACATCTGGAAAGCCGTAGGTGACGGAGGTGTCCAGTAAATGGATGGATGTGAGGGTCGGCTTCATGGGAAGACAGGCAGATAGGAAAGCAGCAGCAGAGGGGAAGTCTCCAGTCGTGGAATGGGAGCATAGAACCTTCAGCAAGAGAGCCTTCCAGGGTGGGGATTATTTGCTGTTCTTCCAGAGGACCTAGGTTTGATTTCCAGTTCACACATGGTTGTTAAAAACTATCCATAACTGTAGTTCCTGGGAATCCAATACCCTCTTCTGACCTCCATGGGCACACGTGGTGTGCCCATATACACACAAAAGCAAACAGACAAGAAATAAAATAAATGAATCAATTTTTTTTAAAAGAGATAAAGCCTATGTGTGTATGTGTGTGTGTGTGTGTGCGCGCGTGCGTGCGCGTATGTGCGCTGCTCTGGGCTAGCTGGGTGCTGGGTGTAGGGTGGACATGAAACAATGCCTGAAGGGAACTGGCAGCCTGACCGCAGAATACCGAGCTCAGGAGACAGGGCACTGTGTGGTTTATTGAAGAGGCACATGCGTATTGCCGGGAATTAGGAGGAGGAAACTGCTACCACAAGATGTGTCCAAAACATGACCAGTTCTAGACCCCCGTAGGCCCTCACAGTGGCACCATCTCAGTCAGGAGGAGGCACCACTGCTCCTTGTGTGCAGATCGAGGCTAAGAGTGGCTACCCCCAGGGAACCAAGGGAACCCAGGGAACCCAGGAATGAGAGCCAGATAAACTGGCTCCCAAGTGCATCCCAGGTCTGTCTTAGGATGAAGAGAGAATGTGTAGACAGGGGCTGCAGAGAACATAGCACACTGCTGATGGGGCTTTGCGCAGCCTTGGCAGCAGGGGTCAGGGATATGGGAGGGAGAGGCCTGTGATCACCTCTCAGCTTAGTGTAAGTTCCTTTCAGGTCAAACTGGCTCGGTTCCTCAGCCTTAGATAGACCCCAGGAACTGCGCGAGACGGGACAAGTCAGGACTTGGCCTTGGGGAATGAGATTCCTGGTCAGCCAGTGTCAAGCCTGACCTCACTGAGCAAAGTGGCATAGGCTCTGCAGATGGCTTCGGGCCTGGCCTAACTTCTGAGGCTCCCTAAAAAGACCCAAGATCTTGGAAGTGAGGCTGCCACAGTGCCGCCTCTGCAGAGGCACGGGTTTGCCACTGCTTTCTCTGGGACCTAGTTAGCAGCACTCTGGGGTCTGAGGAGCCAGGGCTTGGGCAGAGAAGACTCAGGTCAGCCGTTCTCACCTAAATACCAAGGCCTCCCAACTTTTCCAACTCTTGGTCTAGAATGCTAAGGCTCAATACTTCTTGCTTTAGGCAAATACCTGCAGGATTTGTGTTTGGAATGTTGGATGACACTCATTGTCCAGTGGGGGACTGACAAGGCAACACTTCTAACCACACAAAGCAAAGACTAGTCATATCTTGTTCATCATGGGTTGGACATAATCAAGATGAAGATTTGCCCAATAAGTAAGTGGAAGCTGAACGAAACCCCTCTTGGTCTTGGGGTTCAGTGATGGTGCCCTTTTGGCTCTGGGACACTCAAGTCAGGCCAAGGGAAAGAGAGCACCAGTCAGACTCCAGGTTCCTCCACCCATTCCTTCCGAGCATGCCTGCCGAGTATGTCTGGCGTGTGGGCTGTGCTGGGATTTAGATAGCACAGAAACAGAGAGCTGAGTGTTAGGTCCAGAAATCATGGTGTTCCAACAATGGGGTGCACATGAAAAAGAAAGAGAGCGCAGGGAAATAAGACTCAGCTGGTATTGAGGAAGGCTTCTTGGGGAAAATGATGTGTAGGCTGAGAGGAAAGTTAACCCTTGACCTCAAGGGCACTAAGATGGTGTAAATATGAACCCCGTATTCTGGATGAAGGTACAGACCTCCTGAGTTTTTTGGTCCCATTTCAGAGGGTTGGAAGTGACAGCACTATGGGGAGAGAAGTGTCACCAAAAACCCAGAACAGGTGTGACCAGGCATCCTTCCAGGGCAGGGGGCAGCTATTAGAAGACCAGAAACACCAGCTATGGAGGAAACAGTCTGGTAGGGTGTGGCATGGCTTTAAGATAAAGGAGCATAAAGAGCCTTGGTTTTCTTCCTGGCAGAGATAAATCCACATACAGTTCCAAAACAGGGCTTCCCAGCTGTGGGAAATCAACACTGGCCTTCATTTTCCTGTCACTTGGTAAAGCACAGACGAAAAGTGTCCCATGTGAGGTCCCAGGAAGAACGTACCTCTTCCTGGTAACTGGTTCTGTAGGATCGCTCCAGCTCCGGATCCAGGAAGTTCAGGCTGAACTGATTGATGGGTGGCTTGAAGAAATAATCTTTCATCAGGCTGGAAGACACAACCAACGCACCCCATCAACCAGCAGAATCAGTCTCAGATGCCTCTCCCTGAGCACATCGCCAAAGCTACCTCTGAAAACCACTGCGAGACGGGTGCTGTTTCCATCAGCAGACCTTAGGAAAGCCCCTTGGGTCTCTAGACACAATCAGACACTGCTTCCCTCCATTAGGGATGACAATTAACCACAATCACCACACTCACTATTAGACCCTGCTTCAGAACACAGTCCACATATGCAGGACTGTAGGACAGAGAAGGTGGCGCTTTGGTCCTGCGAGACATCTCAGAGAGCCAGCAGATCTGGCAGATCTTGTCACTGACAGGCCTTCCGCTGATTTGGAGGCGTCAAATGAAGGCAGTTCCAAAAGCTTCCCATCATCCAGAATATTGACAGTAATTACACCTCAAATCTAACAAGTTGTTACTATCAGTCGGTGTTTACTGCTGGGGTAATTGCAGGGCTATTGTCAGATACTCAGAGTGCAGGTGAGACCTGAAAAGTGATCGTGCTCAATGATTTTAATAGCTGAGAAATCAAACCTGATTTATGTGACTCATTTATTCTTTTGTGGACTGTCAGCATATTGTAATGTCCTTGTTATGATCTGGAGAATTACTATCAATTTAAGGGAACACTAGTGTGATTCCAGAAGGTAATATGAATATGGGTATACGCTCTCTCCCATATCCAGTAGCCACCAGCCTGCCATCATGTAACACAGGAGGAGAGCCTCATATGCGGTGCACAGAGGTGCATTTCTTCCTTGTCCTGCTGCAGATCGGATCCTTTTCTGTGAAGAATATGCAATAACGTATCTTCTCAGACTCAGGAGAGGGACGTCTGCCCCTGCATGCTGCTCTGCCGGCCTTTACAATGACAGAGGGAAAACGACACGGCAGCTGCAAAAGGCTTTTGGTGCCTACACTTCAGCATTCGCGTGGCAGAATCAACACTGTTGACGCTGTTTGGCTGTTCTGAAACTAATGTTGGGAGTTCCTGCTTCTGGGTCTCACAGAAAATACAAAAACAACTGCTTGGAGGCACAAGAGAGTAGTCAGGACAGCTGGCAGGAGAGGGGCATGGCTGGAGAAAGGGAAGAAAGCCAGGTACAGTTCTCACCTTTAACCTTCATTTGGTTTTTCCTAGAGACAGACATGAGTTAGTACCACTGGCTAACCCTCTGATGAAAAAAATCTGTAATCTCAGCACTCAGAAGGCAAAGACAGAAAGACCAAGAGTTTAAGGACACAGACTATAAATAAGACTGGGGCAGGGGCAGGGAGAAGAGAAAGGAGGAGAGGAAAGGCAGGGGAAGGGGGAGGAGACTCCCCCCTTAAGTACTGGGATCTTGGGTTTGCATCACCATGCCTGGCTCTAGAATCCAGTCTTAATGCATTTAGAAGCTAGAAAATAGGGACTGGGGAGATGACTCGGCTGTTAAGAGTACTCATGATTCTTCTAGGGGATCCAGGTTCAGTTGCCAGCACCCATATGGTGGCTCACAATCATTCACAAATCCCATGTCAGAGGATCTGATGTCCCCTTCTCACCTCCACACATGTAGTACAATAACATATACATGCAGGCAAAACGTTCAAACAAATAAGATAAATATTAAAAAAATTAAGTTAACCCCAAAATTAGACAATATAATTTGGGGTGACTACAGATAAAGAACGAGGTTATAAATCCCAGAAAGTAAGAGGCAGGAAAGAGGAAGCCCAGATCCTGCATAAAAATTGTTTTCATATCTAATTCTGATTCCTGGAATTGCATCTTAATTGCACATGAGAGGTAGACGCCAAGCAGCCCAGTTAGAACTAAGAGACATTTGAATTCAGCTAAGTGAACTGTTTACTGAGACAGAAACTTAGTGTTCTTCAAAGAGATACAATGAAATTCAGATTTTTCTAAGGGTCACACACAATGTCAGCACAATCCAATGTTACTAGGCTTGCAAAGAATGGGAAAACACAATCCCACATAAAAGAAGTGCAATCATTGTAGATGAACTCAAGACCAGAGAGTCTGGGGTAAGAGGGCAGGGACTGCTAATTCATGCAGTGGAACACATGTAACAGTGAGGGAATGGACAGCGAGACGAGAGGAACAAGTATACACGGCAAGATGTCCTCATTTAAGATCAAACGATTTAACATTAAGTCAACAGATACAGCCTAAGGATGGAGTCCAAGTTTAGCTTCAGTTGTCAACCTGAGGTAATTCAGAGTTATTTGGGGGATTTTCCTGGGAGATTTACCAGATCAGACTGGCAAATGGCCTGTGGTCTTTAAGGCTGATTTGTGTGGGAGGGCCCAGCCCACCGTGGACAGTGCCACCCCTGGGCAGGTGGTCCTGGGCTGTAAGAAAAAGATAGATAAATATGAGCCAGGGAGCAGTGTTCTTCCAGGGCTTCTGTTCCAGGTGCCTGCCTTGATTTCCCTCTATGGACTGCGACCTGGAGGTAGAAGATGAAATTAACCCTTTCTACCCCAAGTTGCTTTTGGTCATGGTGTTTATCACCGCATCAGAACGGAAACCAGAACAGGTATGAGTTTGTAACTCCTGGAGTTACAACTAAACTATGGTCTGGGTGTCTAGCTACCACTAAACTCCCAGAGTACTCCTGGAGAGTCTAATGCTCTTTGCTCGATAATTGTCAGAACAGCAGAAAACAAGTGAACAAACAGATTATCGGAACAATACTGTCAGTCATCTGGACCTAACTGATGTTTATAGATTATTCTGAAAAATAGTTAAGGATTGACAACACCCAGCATGAATATATATATATATATTTCGAGTGTATATATCTTCACCACAAGCCATATATGAGAACATAAAACAAGTCTCAATTTATATGAAATAATTGAAATCACATAGAGCATGTTCTTAGACAACAGCATTAAATAAGTATTAATGAAATATCTAAAAACCATGCAGCATGAAAAGAAGCCAGTGCACCTTGGAGAAAAGGGTCATTCCTGAGATAGGGCAGGGAAGGTAGGAAGCAAGCTTGGAACTTCCTGTTGTATTAAAGAGATCACGTCGGACAAACAATGGTCCATGTCGAAAGGACCTGCTCACCAGTTTGAAGGGCGTCGCTGGCCAGAGTCAAGCTTTGGAGTGTAGTAAGCACAAGGATGGGGCATAACAGGGTGCATGAGTTCAGGGTAACGATGGTGGATAGAGCAGGACTGGGAGGGGACCTCCTGACAGTGGCTGCTGAACACCCACGGCAGCACACTGCAAATGGAGCCCACCACTTAACTACCATAGCAAAGACGGCATCAGGCAAGACTCATCAACAGATGCTGACCTAAGGAAGTTTGACAAGAAGTGGGCTAATTATAAGACCTTCCTTGATTGCCTATAGTCCTAATGAGAAAATAATAACAATAGTTTGGAGAGACTGGTAATACCTCACCCAGTCAAGACGCCTATCACATATTAAGGACCAACGGGCATCATATCCTCCGGATGTGACATGGGGAGAAGGGTATGATGAACACCACTCTCACTAGCCTAGCCAGAGAAGCAGAACATGAGTCTGATAGGAAGAGCCACAAACTCCAACATCCAAGTCTTTCTGTGGAAGAGTCGGTCTGGAAGTTTACAATGTTAGTGTCACAACAGACTAAGCGAGACAGCCAAGGGGCTATCTCAGATTTTAAAAGATTCCAGAGGATTGACCAGTAAAAGATGCAACACAGGAGCCTGGATGAGATCCCAGGCCAGAGGGAGAAAGTGCCACCAAAGACGTGACGGATCATTTGACAATCTGCAGTATGGACTTAAGGCTAGAAAGAATATCCCTAAGCAACATCCTTATTTTTAGAAATTGCCATACGAGGGGGTAATGACCACACTGTACCCAACATACTTGCCAACTGGTTCAAAAAATACAAAAAGAAAAAGGGAAGGGAAGAGAAGGGAAGGGGAGGGGAGGGAAGAGGAGGGGAGTGGAGGGAAAGGAGGGAAGGGAAGGGAAAGGAGAAGGGAACAGAGGGGGGAGAAAAAATGAATGATAAGATATAGACTGGGTGTGGTGGCACCCATGTTTGCTGAAGCAGAGAACCTGCACAAGAACAAGGCCATTTTGATCTACATAGTAAGTTCTAGGCTAACCAGGATCACACAGTGAGACCCAGAGTCAACCACTGTTTCCCCAAAAGTTGGGGGAGAGTAAATAAGAACAAAGTGCAATGATAAAAACATCATAAAACCTATTTCTTCGTATGGTACGTAAAATAATTAATGAAAAAAAATGGGCAGGTGAGATGGCTCAGCAGGAAAAGGAATTTGCCACCAACCCTAACAACCTGCATTTGGCCCTTGACCTGGCCTCGAACATGCATTATACTCACATGCAGGGGCACACGCACTAAAGAAATATAATAATAATAAAGAAAGAATAAAGAAAATTTAAAAATGCCAAAAGATGGTAGATCAGGCAGAGTATATTATGAATTTCAAGTTTCAAATTACCTCAGAATAAAAATAAAGTAATAATTTAATTACAACAGAGGACAAACACATGGATTGAGACAACTCAGAGAAAGGCACAACTCCTGCAGACTCTGCCACATTGCATGCCGCACAACTGCAGACTGCCACCATCGCAGGCCGCACAACTGCAGACTGCCACCATCGCAGGCCGCACAACTGCAGACTGCCACCATCGCAGGCCACACAACTGCAGACTGCCACCATCGCAGGCCGCACAACTGCAGACTGCCACCATCGCAGGCCGCACAACTGCAGACTGCCACCATCGCAGGCCGCACAACTGCAGACTGCCACCATCGCAGACCATACAACTGCAGACTGCCACCATCGCAGACCACACAACTGCAGACTGCCACATTGCTGGCTGTGGGGTCTTACCTGTCTTCTTTGATGACATCCACAAAGTGGGCATCAGTTTTCTCACGGATGTTCTTGAACCTCAGCGGGAGGAGGGCTGACTGGTCCAAGCTCACACCTGCCCACCGTCCCTTCTCCTGCAGGATCTCACACAGGGAGGTCTGGCTGTTGGTGAGCTTCTCCTCTGGAGGAGGGCTCAGGAGTCCGTTCTGGGTTTTGGAGTTGGGTCCTCCGGAAGCCTGCCTCAGGACAAAGAGGGAGGAGCAGAGAAGTGAGGTAGTGGCCGGGAGCACACACTGTTCTCACCCAGCCCGCAGCATGCTGGAGCCTCCAGATGGAGGACTGGGAATCTATTCCCACCCAGCATTCCACTTCTCCCCTAACCCTGCCTTGCCTGAGGCCCTGCTTTGGGACAGGACATGTCTGGGTGTTTGGCAGCCCAGAAGAAAAAAGAGGTCTTAGAATATCCATGAGGTGAAAAAGACCAGTGTAACACAGAAGAGGGCTACAGGGAAGGTCAATGAGTTCCCCGAGGAGGTTCAAGGAAGGTTCTGGGAAAGGAATACCCAGGCTTCTGGATGAAGAATGAACAGGACTTAGTTTGGGGAACCTCTGGCTATGAGAAACATCCCATCTGAGTCCCTGCTGATACAGGCAGAGGGAGAATGACAGAGAGGGGGTCCCAGGAGCAGTTTCCAGAGTCTCCTGAAGCTCTTTGTTCAGGCTTTCCTCTGCTTTCACTCCAGGCCTGCCCTGGCCTCAAAGCTTTGGCACCAGGCTGTTAGCTCTGCCTCAGGAGCCTCCTTCTAGGGTGCATCTCTTACCTGGAGGAGCAGCGCTGTCCCCTTTGCACCTCTGCATTCTACCAAATAGAAAGCCCAGCCCATAGCCCCGTAACCCAAGCCTTTTGAACTGGTTGCCCCTAAAGAATCAGATCCAGTTCTACTTTACATGGGCTGGCTCTGACTAGCCATCCCTTTTGTTGTTCTATTTTTCTTCAATGTGGGGGATCAAATCTAGGGCCTTGCACATGCAAAATACATGCTCTACCCTTACTACTGAGCTAGACTCCCAGCCCCTGCGTCATTTTAGTTACTGGTCTATTCAAACCACGCCTAGAAGGCATGGAGCGCTATTACCTAAGATAAGCTATTCTGAGAACTAAGAAGTTGACGAGACAGGAATGTCACCTTAGGTGGATGCGCCAGGAGAGGTACTGACAGGAACAACAGCCATGAGCTCGTTACCTTGGTGCCGGTCTTAGGCTCGTCTTGACAGCCATTTTGCACAGTTCCTCCTTCTGCACCAGCTTCAGATTTAGGAGCAAATGTGATTCCACAAGAAGGGCAAGTCTGAGAGAAAACACAGGGCATAGGAATATACTTGCAAAATACCTCCCTGATACATGATTCAAACATTCCGAGGTTGCTGTTGCAATCTGTATTCACACAGAGATGATGGAATCAAGGGGAAGGCTCATTGAACCACACAGGTTCAGGAAGACCTAGGAACAAACTGGCAGCACAAAACGAAAACAAAACCCTACACACAAACTCAGGGCAGCACAGCCAAAAGGAAATACAAATGCCCATTGACTTTGATGGATCAACCACCTGTGCTCATTCGTACACAGGGACGTCACTCAGCCATAATAAATCAAAACCCCAACACCTGCTTCCACACACACAAACCCCTGACACACTATGCTTTTCTTAAAATTAGAGTCATAATTTAAAATTAAACAATTTCATATCCATATACAGTACATTCTGATTACTCTCAGCCTCACTCTTTTTATCTCTCTCCACTCCTGTCAGTTCCCCTCCTTCCTACGAATCTTTCTCCCATGTTCCCATCTTCTTGCTTTGTGTTGTGACCCACTGAGTTTATCTAGAACCATCTGTGTGACCATGGGTTTGGAATTCTCCACTAGAACCTGGTGGGTTTATCATTGGACAATGATTCGCCCTCTTCCAGAATCTGTCGGTAAGCCACTAAGTTCAGCACAGAGGGATAGAGCCCGATGAGCCCCACCCCATCCATTACTGACTGCTGACAAAGCCAATACTGCGCTTGTCCTGTGCCAGGAACAGAGCTGCAGTGTCTGTGTCCATCCTGCAGCCCAGAAATTCCAAGTTTTAGGAAACTGCTGACCCAGGAAAGCAAAGTTAAGACTCAGTACAGGCAGACGAGAAGGAGGAAGTCTGCCGTTCTCATATCCAGGAACCTCGAGGCTCAGCTCAGTTGCTCACTAAGACCACTTTGCCTCAGGACCCTCACATGTAAGATGTAAAAGCCTTTCTTGGAGAGACGTTTTAAGGAGTACAGGAGTTCCCGGAACTCACTCTGTCCTGAACAGAGTTACTTCTACTGTTAAGGTGACACAGAAGCCTAGGGACTGTCATTGGGATGGCAATGGCTAGTTGTCAGTGAAGATGATTTCTTCTCAGTGAGAACTAGCAAACACTCTAATTATGGAAGACTAGATATTATTGGGAAATTAAAAATACATAACACTTCATAATCTAAGAGCAAGAGTATGACCCAAGTAAGGGTTCACAGATCACTGCTGCCTGCACAAATCAAAGCCTAAAGATCCTAAGGAGTTAAGTAGTTTGGGAATCTGATGTAATGCAGACTGAACATCCATATTCATCTGAAAGATGGAAATATGCATGCCAAAGTAGCTATCATTTATTAATTAGCATATCTAAACCAATACATTAACTCACAGGTAAAGTCTGCTTATATTCTTTAATTTCAACTTTGTGTGCATGTGCTGGGTTGGGGAGTATACAGGAGTCAGAGGGTAGCTTCACGGAGCTGGTTTTATCCTTCTACTTTTAAGTGGGTTCTGGGGATCACATTCAGACTGCGTGGCAAGCAAGTGCTTTCTCAGGGAGCCATCCCGATGGTGCTGTGCTTACACTCCAAAACTCATGTCCGTAAGACCAAATGGCTTGTTAAGTTGATTCAACAATTTGTTTGAGATGGTATCTCATATACCTCAGGTTAGTAGGTTTTTTTTTTTTTTTTTTTTTTTGGCGGGGGGGGATGAGGGTTGAGACAGTGTTTCTCTATAGCCCTGGCTGTCCTGGAGCTCACTCTATAGACCAAGCTGGCCTCTAACTCAGAGATCCACCTGCCTCTGCCTCCACAGTACTGAGATTAAAGGTGTGCACCACCACCACCCTGCTACAACAAAATGATTTTAAGATATCTTGTATTGACTGGGTTAAAGTTCAAACATTTGCTAACAGACAGTGTTAAGAGTCAGTACAGGACTTGCCATGCATCCCCCAGAACCCATTTTTAAAAACAGCCAGGTACGGCTGTGAGCACCTGTAATCCCAGAACTGACGAAGTAGCCACAGGAAGACCCCTGGTCCTTACTGGTTGGCTACCTGAGATGAATTAGGGAGCACCAGGTTCAGTGAGACTGACTCTGTCACTAAGATGGGGAGCGATGGAAGGAGAGATCTGTCACTGACCTCTAGCCTACACACACGCACACAATCATCCAATGTCCAGCACAAAGCGACCCTCTGAGCCTCCAACTGGAGATGAGATCCTGCACTGGTTGCAGTAGTTGGCTTGCTCCTCCAGGGGGCACACTGAACATTTCATAACAAGTAGTTGACTAAGGAAGGAAAGGGCACAGCTTTGTGGGGACAGGCTGGCCTTATGGTTTAAAAGGCACTAATTTGAGTCAAACCCCTAGGTTCCAAAGATCTGGAAAATGGGAGGGTGAAACAGCAAATAGCTATTATTTCTCCAACAACTTTTAAACATCAAGACTGGAGAAGAGCCTTTCAGCTCAGGGGTTAAAGTCATTGACCCTGACACAGTGGTCCTGGATAGGTGGAAAACCTCTTTAAGCCTTCTTTTACTAAATGGAGTTTTGTCTACCTAAAGTATATTACTATAAGTGCAAACAGAGGAGGCACATGTAAAGTATGTCAGAGTATTTCAAGAACAGATTTTTATTATTATTATTTTAAAGTCATGATCTCAGAGCTGCAGAGATGGCTCAGTAGCTAAGGGCTCATGTTACTCAATTATGAGGATCACAATTCAGAACCCAAAGACCTGAAACTCCAGCTCCACGAGATCTGACACCCTCTTCTGGCCTCCATGGGATGCCCACACAGATACACACACACACACACACACACACACACACACACACACAATTAAAGTAAGTATTTTTTTAATACATTGTCTCACTAGATAGCCCTGGGTGTTCTCAAACTCATCACACAGTCTAGTTCAGGTTGTCTCTGAGGTTGTGATCATCCTGTTCTCACATCCTGAGTGTTGGGATTATAGGCATGTAACATCACACACAGCTTCATTCTGTGTGCCAGCTCTACTCAGGAGGTACTGACTTCACTGACCCTGAACATTCTGTCTCTATGGAGGGAACTGACTGACTGGTCATTTCTGCCATGGATAAAAGGCTGAACAAGTGGGAACACGGCAGTAATGGGAGATGCTGTCTCAGGGCATTCTCAGCAGGGTGGTACCGGGGGCCTAGACCTGGAGCAGATCATTGTATTGAACTCTGAAAATGGGACTCTGCTAGTCTCCTTCTTTCTCAGCTTCTTTCTTTTGGGAGAGATTTTCTTGATTAAAAGTTTAGAACAAAAGCCAAGAGGAGTAGTGCACACCTTTAATCCCAGCACTCAGGAAGTAGAGGCAGGTGGATCTCTGTGAGTTCGAGGCCAGCCTGGTCTACACAGTGAGTTCCAGGACAGGCTCCAAAGCTACAGAGAAACCCTGTTTTAGAAAAAAAAATCTAAGAATTTCAGAAAAACTCACCCTCCCTGGGAAAGATGCTCTCCTATCTCAAGACCCCATTCAGTCTGGAGGCCCCTCTGTAGCACGAGGCATCTACTACGTACAATGGTGTATGCTTCGTCTCTTTCTCTACACCCCACAGCCATTTTCCTGTGACTGTTTCTCCAGCCTAATTTCAATCTGAATTGAAACATCTTATAACCCAGTTTTTGCTGAGCACTGACACAACTGTGAAACTTTCCCCACTCACCAAAAATGTCCATCTCTCCCCTGCGGCTGCTGGCATCTCCATTATTGCCAAGAACCTCCCACCAACCCAGAAGAGAGCCTTCCCTATACACTTTGGGAGGCACGGCTAACTGTGGGGCAAGACTGGCAGACATGTTAGAGAAACTTCATTAATTTATACCCAGATCCCAGCACCCATACTGAAAAGGCTAAGAGTGGCCAGAAGCCTGCAATCCTGGTGTTAGAGCTGGGGCAGAGAGCAGAGGATCACTGGGGATTACTGGACAGACAGCCCGGCCAAAAACCATTGTGCTTCAGGTACAAAAAGATAAAAGCCTTCTGAAGACAGACAGACAGTTTGTGGACATTGGGGTTTGATTCAAGAGCTCCTGAACCCTGACCACCATGGGGTTTTCCTGTGACTACCTTTCCTGTCACAAGGAAGGCCTTCAAAAAATCCCAGAACTTTGATCTGCTAGATAGACCCTGATCACCTGAAATGACCCAAGCTGCTGTGACAGCCATCTAGGCTCTTCTGAGTGTTCTACCCTCACATATACAGTAGAGGGAGTGCTACAGTCCCCTAAACAGCCTACCTACAGGCCAAGGAGTTTGCTGAGAGTCCTTGGAAACTCACCAAGAGCACACTTCGCCTTTCCCCTCCCCCTTGGTGGACATGGGCTCTGAAAGGAGAATCATAACTACCCTTCTAACACGGGCACATTTCCAACTGATTCTGACATGCTTCAGTGCGCACACCCTAATTCCAGTCAGAATGCATGGCACAGAGTTATTAAACCAGGGTTGCTGGTTTTTGTTTGTTTTTAATTAAGGCTATTTCCCATTGCAAGATAAATCATTTTGAAGTCAATACCTGTCCCTTTTCATAAATGCCACAGGAGGGAATGGGGAAGGCTCTTTGGAGGACGAAACATCAGGGAGGTCCTGGACTTGCCTATTTAGTCTACGGCTTACTAACTAGTTAGCAGAGTGTTCTGGTACTAGAAGAAGCATCTTCTCCCATGATGCTTGTTGGCTGGAGTAAGGATGACTCTATGACAGCAAACATCACTGAGTTCTAAGTTCTTTGTGTCTCAGTTTTTTTCCTTTTCAGAAACACCCATGAAACAGGGACAAAAAGTTCCATTTTACACCAGAGGAAACAAGGCAGAGAAGAGAAGGGGCTCACCTATATAGAGTCACACAGTTAGAAAGTCATAGAAGAACTATGAGCCCAAGGGGAAAAAACAAACAAACAAACATGACCCTAACCACCACACACTGGGTTCTGCGATTTGAGAAGAAGACACCAGGCTAACAATGCCACCTCTGGCCAGGGCTTTGTCACTTAAAAAGATGACGCTTGGGCACTTTCAAAACAGAAGATTTTTGCTGAGATATAGATTAAGAGGTAAACAGAAATGAATCCTTAGAAAAAGCACAAAGCAGCAATTGCCACAGAAGGAAAAGTTCCACCATCTTGAGAACAGGAAGTAGACAGGAACACTGGAGGCAGAACCGACGGTAAAGAACTCAGAACTCAGACACAGATCTCCAAGCCACCTTGGATAGAGCCACAGAGCTCTGGATTACTGAACTTTTCATGTAATTCCTCAACCCTACAGGCTTTGGGACTGAAAAACTAAGGCTGGTTTTTAAAAAACAAAAAACAATCCAAGTAAAGGACAGATTAGATTCAGCTGAGCATGGAGCACAGACTGTAATCCCAGAAGCACAAGCAGAGAAATCAGGAGCTCTGGGCCAGTCTTGGCTGCATGGGACCCTATCTTAAGATAAAAAGAAAAAGAAATAAAAAAAAACAAAATTGTTACTATGTTGTGGAAATATTCCACGAGAAAAACAACATGAGGGAAATATTTTATATTTTGGGAAATTTCACTTACACATAGCCCTGAACACCTGATAACTTTCATTAAACAGTATTATGCATATCTTTCTACTTCAACTAATATTCATAATTTCCTTATTGCATTTTTTTATTTATGTTGCAGGCATGTTTTGGCATGCCTGTGGGAATCAGGACAACTGTGGGTGTAGTTCTCTCTTTCCACCATGAGAGCTGAGGCCTGAACTCTGTTGTCAGCTTTGGTGATAGGTACCTTTACCTGCTGAGTCATCTCAGTCTTCAAAATTTCTTTAAAAATATTTTCTGACTTACAATTGTGAGAAACAGGGTCAAGTGTACTGCTGCCGCCTTTGCTCTCAGCACTAGGGAGGCTGAGGCAGGAGGATTGTGAGTTTGAGGCTGGTTTGGGTTGTATAGCAAGACTGCCTCCCAAATACCTTTCTGATTTTCAGTTCTTGGAAGAGGCTGCTAACGTAGTCCTGTGGTTAGAGAAATCCTGTCTGTGTTGTTTGACTCAGAATTTCACACGTCAACCAGACCAGATTCCCCTGCTTCTCACACCTGTTAGTCTAGAGGATACACTGCACAAGGGAACATATTTTGAGAGACATCACCTTAAACTAGGCCTCCTCAGGGTACACGCTCATAAATCCACAAGAAGTTTCCTTGACGTGGTCACTGACAAAGAAAAAGCAGCCTGCTGAGGGTAAGTAAACAAATGTTGCATAGGATCCCAGGGCAGTGGAAGCCCCCGTTAGGGCAGACACTATCACTAAGGCAACAAACCAACGATACCTGTTCAAGGTGCTGACAGGTGTATTGGAGAAACTGGACCAATTTTACCAACTCTCCTACCTGAGAGGGGATCTTATAGGACTGGCCACCATCTTCACTACCTTGGATGCAGACTCGGTGTTCTGTGTAATCATAGCACAGTTACCCAGGGCTACTGAATTCTCGGGATGGAAGTCTGCTCACTTCTTGCTGGGGAGATAGGGCTGTAAGGAGGCTTCTGGCAGTAGCTGATCCATCACGTGGCCTGCCCTTTATCTTTCAGGTACTGTGTACCCCAAATGCGGGATCCGAATGATTCCAATGTCCTGGGAAAGCTCTAGTCAGACAAATGCTGACCAAGTGTCCAAACTACCCGTCTAGAACCCAGAAATTATACTTCCTGGGCTAACTCATCCTTCCCTCTTAAAAGGGAAACAGACCTTCTCTTTTCCTCTCTGACAAATGTCTTGGCAGTTCAGTCGACTTGATGGATCCTATATTCCATTTCCAAGAATTCATGTTGTCTGGAAATGTGTGTATGGCAATAGAACATGCTAAGTAGTTTCTGCCCTTCAAATCAAAACAAATCTTTGCAACTATAAGAAAATGGTCCTTTAATATAAGAGAAATCTGTGTCTTAAGGCATAGAATCCTAGAGCTGCCATGCTTCATGGGGAACTCCGTCATGTGTGCCCAACAGGCTGATGAACACACGTCATTAATTTTGAATTTTGAGCTCTATTTTCCTGCTTAAATAAGGCTCAGTTGGAGGCCTGGGGAAAACCATTTTTCCATATGCAAAAAGAACACTTTTGGGAAGCCACATTTTTAAATCCTTCCCAACCTGTGTTAAATCAGTCTGTAAGGTGGGAACCCCTCCTACTGATGGTGAAGTACCTGTCCCCATCTCTAAGCTAGGCAGTTCAGGCAGAGTCAGATATGCTGACTGTCCTGCATATACAGGGGTCCACTGTCATCCTAGGCTGTCACCGAGGATAGTGGCTCAGTGTTCATCCCTTTCTCCCAGGGGACACTGGGCAACGTTGGGGACATTTTAGGATCTGACTGAGGTGTTAGTAGGCAGAGGTCAGAGGTGGTGCTGACCATCCAGCTACATCCAGCACAGCCCCATACCAGGATTATTTGGTCCAATCTGTCAAGAAGCTTTATTAAACTAGTAAGGCACATGACTACAATGATACACGAGTGCTTTCAATAAACCTGGACACAGCAGCGACCAGAAGTAATCAGATGATGGGCGCTTAAATACTCCAGCATACTGTCACATTATAAAGCTAGCTTTATTTTTGTTTTTGGAGACAGGGCCTTGCTTTCTAGTTCAGGCTGGTTTCAAACTCACAGTAATCCTTCCGCTTCAGCTTCCTGAGTGCTGGAATTATAGACATAAGCCACTCTATCCAGCCTATGCAAACTCTAAGCGTATGCACACGCAGCTAGCTTTTAAATCTGCTAAAGAATGTAGGTAAAGTCATAGCAGACCACAGCTGTTACCATATCATCGAACTCTTTTGTTATCTGAAAGCTCCAAACAACAAAGAATGCTAGAAGTATCTTGCTCTCTTTTTAAAAATGGAAACAGCACATATTTAAAAGTGAAAATAAACAGAAGGGGTAGGGAAACACCAGTCAGTAAAATGCCTGCTGTGTAAGCACGGGGACCTGAGTTTGATCCTGGCACCCCGTGAAGAACTGGGTCTGGTGACATGCACTTTTACTCCTCTGCTGAGAAGGCGGGGATGGATACCTGTCTGTCAGTCTGGTCTAATTGGTGAGCCCCAGGTACTAGTGAGAAAAGCCTGTTTTTAAAGTGGGAGCACGAATGGTTCTTGGGGATAGCAGCAGAGGTTGACTTCCGGTCTCCATGCTGATGCATGCTCACACCAACAGGCAACAGAAACATGCATGCAAACACACACATACACAGAGACAGACAGAGAGACAGACAGAATGAATAAGTAAAAGTAAAAACAAAAACAGTAGGGAAATTAAATCCAATGTGATAATGAAAAACAGCTTACAATGAGAAAAATTTCTTATGTCCAAGGTTGAGTGTGTTAATTCCCCCAGTAGTTTATTATGACATGTCTGCCCAGTAATATGCACTTCTAGACTACCCCCAGGAAATCTCTATTCCAGTAATAAAATACTAGAATCTTCTCAGCAATGCTTTTTTTTTTTCTTCAGAGGATGGAACTGCACTGCAAGATTCACCCATACCAACACAATCAAAGACAATCACAGAATTGCCAGGTAGTGGTAGTACAGACCTTTAATCCCAGCACTCGGGAGGCAGAGGTAGTCAGATTCTGAGTTTAAGGCCAGCTTGGTTTACAATGCAAGTTCCAGGATAGCCAGAGCTGCACAGAGAAACCCTGACTTTTATTTTGAAAACAAAAATAAAGAAAAACAACAACAACAAAAGAAAGAGAAGAAGGAAGGAATAAAAAAAGATAATCACAAAACTGTGGATTTCAAGAGACAGGAGAGTATTTAAGATGGTCTCCAAAATAAAATAGATTCCAGCTCTCAGAGCAAATGTGAGGAAATAACCTTTACTGTCATTATCATTATCTTTGAGAGGTCCCCAAAGACACCATAGAGGGGAAAAAAAACCCTAAAAACAGAAAAGTATCTTTATGCGAAGCAGAGAGGAAATGAGGTGTATAAAATGCTAAAGATGCAAGCATATTAAAAATGCACAATGTAACTAACTTTATACTAAACTCTTAAATTATGAAAACTCAATTGAAAGGCATCCTGAGTCATTTGCCATATGGTATTTATTACTTTATGTGTTTTATTGTAGAATTACTACAAAGTTGTAGAAGAGAGAAAGAGAGGAAAAAAAACTAACCTTAAAGTTATCAAAGGTTCTGACAGTCTGTGCCAAGTCACTGACACTCCCTGGCGATGCTGTCCCCTGTCCCCTAGGGCCTGAGGACGCCCGTGAGCCGTCAATGACCTCAAAGCCAGAAAGCAGGGCCTCTGCACAGCTGCAGTGAGACTCCTTGGCTCTCTGGCCCGATATCAGGTATGTCTTCAAACCTATGATGGATAAAAATTACAATCAGCACAGATGGAAAGCACGGTTGGCTGAGATGCAGCTGGGTCTTGCTCTCTGTGGGTGGAGAACACACTCCTAGAAGGTGGAAGTACGGTGACAATGGGGGTACCACAGTTTTCCCAGGCAGTCACAGCCTCAGAGACCATTCGCCTCCACGATGCACCATGTGTTTCTATAACGTTTGCGCTGAGGAATGGCTGACTACATGTTTTACCTCTGGGAACTAAAATAAATGTTAGCAGCTCTTCCACGAAGGCATCTGTGTCTGCTAACTGAAGGAAACAGAAGGGACTGGGGGCTGGCTCCACAGTCTACTTGGCTTGGCTCGGATCTGTAAATACCCATCCCTGATCTCAACACCCGCAGGGTCCTGCATCCAGGAAACTGTCCAGCTGTGCTGCAAAGGAAGACACAGACAGCTTTTCCTGGAGGAGTGCAGCCCCTGAACTAGAGAAAAGGCCGAGCAAGCCATGCTGAGCACCCTGTGACGGCAGCCTGTCTCTGCTGCCGCTGTCTTCAAACACGCCTCCGTGCACGTATCCCTGGGGTTGGCATTTGGGACACCAGGTCAGTGTTCATCCACCACATACTTTCATCAAGCACTTCCTGTCTACAGTATATTATCAGGGATGTACCTGAAGAGAGAGCCCAGGTGACAGAGGAGCAGGTGTGACAGTGTCACCACCGTGCAGGGTAAGGAGAGATGGGGTGCTTCAGGAGCATGAGAGAGGCCGCCTTGACTGTCCTCTCCAAAACCGGAAGTCGGCTACTATGATGGTATTAAGGGGCAGGGCTACAAGTGGTGGTAAGACCTGGAAGTACTCCTCCCTCACGGGTGGGTCTGAGGTCCTAGAAAGGCTCTAGTAGTATTGGTAGCTTTTCCTTCAGTCCTGTGAAGACAAGTCCTTCCCTCAGAAGGATACAGTTCTCACTAGACTTACAAGCCTTCAGACTGTGAGACATAACTTTCTCTTCTTATAAATTACCCAGTCTGTGGTATTTTGTGATGGCAGCACCATTAGACTAAGGCAGAAAGCCTCCTGAACAGCAGGTCCTCCAAGAGAGGTCAGCCCAGGCATCCATCCCCAGACAGTGGGTATTTCTAGAATAGTCCATGGGGATTCCTCCAACAAAAGAGCCTTTGGCAGGTGTAATCATCAGGTGGTGCTGAGCTTAACACGGCTGGGACTGTATGTGTGGTGTATAGAGCACGCATGTGTGGGTAGTAAGTGTGGGTATGTGATGTATGTGTATAATATCTGTGGTATGTGTAGTGTGTGTGTGGTGTGTGTAATATGTGTAGTATGTGTGTGTAGTGTGTGTGTGTGATGTGTGATGTGTGTAGGATGTGTGCTGTGAGTAGTATGTGTATGGTATGTGCATGTGTAGTGTGTGTGTGGTATGTGTTGTGTGGTGTATATGTAGTGTATAGTATGTAATGTGTGCCTGTGTATGTGTATGTGTGTGTGTCACCAGAGTACATCAAGGATGCCAAAGGGAAGCAAGAAGAAAGAATAAGGAAGGGGCTGGTGGAAAAGCCAGACATGACATGAAGGGTGGTAGCGATGCTTCTGTCAGGAGCCAACACAAGGATAGGGTGTGGTGTTTGAAGAGAAGCCCTGAGCATGAGGTTCAGGCTCCACCACTCGTAACTACGGGACCTAAGTCATCTTGTTTTCTCACTTGTGGGACGAGGCTTAGAAAAGCAGCCCGTGAGACTGGGGTAACTGTCCAAGGTCCACATAGATCTTTACAGCCGTGCTCAGTTCGCAGTATGCCTGATAACAGCAGCTATTACTACCAACGAGGTGTTTGATCTGCCCATCCTCAGGAGGCTCTTTCCTGCTCCTACACAGAAAAACAGGTACAGAACTGCTCCAAATCTGTCTCTAACTCAGCTCTTCCTCAGGGAGCTCAGAATGACCAACTTATAGAGGCAATACTGCTCTTGAACAAAAACTGAACCTATGAAGGCATCTAAAGCAAGGGAGTCTGGTAGATAAGTAACTTTTTTATGTTTCAACATGGAGAGCTAAATTTAAAGTGAGTCCTGCTGCCCACACTAAACAGAAACGCAGGTTTACCTGTCCACAATGAGAAAAGTTAAAGGCTTGGCCCTCGTGGAAGTCTTAGGCCTGCGTGTTAATGACTTAGTGGGTGACCACACTTACAGACCCTGGCTTCTGATATGACTAGAACAGCTCATCTGGGCTGAAAGGCCCAAATAAGGCAGACAAAGTATTTACTTTGTTAAATGTGCATATACAGGAAAATAATTAGTATTATTTCCTGAAATCTTTCTTGGCAATTCATTTTTTGCCTCACCGACACTCATATCTTTTATCAGCTTCATTTTACAGGGCTGCAGAGCGGGGAGGTGCTTCCTAATGTGTTCCCACCGAGTGAAAAAAACTGTACACAGAGCAGCACATGGTTCATCTCCTCAAATATTTTCATCACTCCCTTCCACACTGGAGACGGTAGCCTGGGCCCAGTACAAACTAGGCAAGTGCTTCACCACTGAGCCATTCCCATGTGCAATACTTAAAATTTATTGATTAGCATACATCAACCACGCACAATGGGTTTCATTATGAACCTGCATACATATATACAGTGTATTTTGGTCATATTCGCCACCACTGGCCTCTCCTGTTCAGCTTCCACTCTTACTGACTCCCTGTATCTTGTGTTGTGTTGTGCTGTGTTGCGTTGCACTGTGTTGCGTTTTTGGCAGTCCAGCGAGTTTAATTAGAGTTGCTTACAAGAACATGGGTGAGGAGTTAGTCAAAGAAGCATGGGAAACTAACCAGTTCCTATACAAAAAGAAGGAAATCTCTTTCCCTCTCCTAGGAACCATTAACTGCCTACACATCCTTGGAGAGTGACAGGAGCTTAGAAAACCCTCTCCCATGTTTTTTTTTTTTTTTTTCCTTTTCAAATTTTAAGACAGGGCCTTAATACGTTGCTTGGGCTAGATTCAATCTCATTTTGTAGCCCAGCCTCTGCCTCCTAAGTAGCTAGAATTCTAGACCCAACTTTCCTTGTGTCTTTTCTGTGTGTGGATGTGTGGTCTATACAGAGAGAGGCCAGAAGAGGACACTGGGCATGCTGTTCTGTCACTCTTCATCTAGTCTCTTGGGACAAATTCTACCATTGAATCTAAACCTAAGGCAGCAGCAAACAAGTGCCAACAATCCTGCCTCCACCCACCCACTCAGGCTCTACCCCCACAACACTGGGGTTACAACCACACACAGCTTTTTAGGTGATTGCTAGGAATCTGAACTCCAATTCCCATGATTTCATAGCAAGCTCTCATACCCACTGAGCCATCTCTCCACCCTCCAAGTAATCTTAAGTATAGTCAGTCCTCTTCACTGTGGATTCTTCATCTACAAATTCCACTGTGAAGCAAAATGATTCTTTCAGAAAATTGTATCTGCGGAGCTGGAGAAATGGCTCGGTGTATAAAATGCTTCATTAGGACTGGAGTTCAGATACCCAAAACCCATGAGAAAGTGAGGTAGATGCGGCAGTTACCTATAATTCCAGCGCTAGGGAGGTGGAGCAAGTGAGCTAACTATTCTAGCTGATTGATGGCTCTGGGTTCAACTGAGAGACGCTGACGCAATAAATAAGTTGGAAGGCTGTGGAAGACACCTAACATCAACTTTAGACCTTCACATACATGCATGCACAAGCACTCACATATGAGAACACATATACACATGCAAACACATATACACATGCATATCACATGTGTATACATAAAGAACAAAAGAAAAATTATTTCTGTATTGAACATATACAGACATATCTTATTTAGTGTTTCTATTACTGTGAAGAGACACCATTAGCATGGCAATTCTTAACAGGGAAACATTTAATTGGAGCTGGCTTACAGGTTCAGAGGTTTAGTCCATTCTTGTCATGGCAGGAAGCGTGTCAGTGTGCAGGCAGAATGGTGCTGGAGAAGGAGCTGAGAGTTCTATATCTGGACCACCAGGTAGCAGGAAGAGAGAGCCACTGGGCCTGGATCGAGCATTTGACATAAAGCCCACCCCCAGGGACACACTTCTTCCAACAAGGCCACAGCTCCTAACAGGTACCACTCCCTTTGGGGCTATGGGGACCATTTTCATTCAAACCACCACATGACATTTTTCCTTGTCTATTGTTCAGAAAATTCTGTGTATCAAATATTTATGTAGCATTTACACTATAGTAGGTATAATGAGCAATCTAGAGATAAAATATGTAGGACAATATATGTAGATTATATGAAAATATGACATTTTACATAAGAGACATGAACATATTCATATTTTGGTGTCCACAGGGAATCCTCAAACCAATTGCCCCAAGTTGCCAATGGATGACTGTCTTCAATTCTTTGAGGACAAAATTTTGTCTTGTATGCACTGGTGATGGGTTTTAGGGACCAAGTGTATGAATGAAAAGAAGCATTTCCTAACCTGTCTTCTTCATTGGGGCTCTTGTTTTGGAATGAGTTCCTCAGTCACCAGGACTCTTAGGGACTTGATGGTCAGTGTACCAAAAAGGGAAGAAATAAAGAAAAGCCAGGAAAGAGTGCTTAAGACGTGACTGAGGCGGGGGTTAAAAGAACACCATAACAACTGCCTAGAAGCTGATGTCATCACTGATTTACAACAATAAACACACGAGAAGCAATTAGCTTGGGCTGGCTCATAAACATCCTAAAATGTTTCTTTCCTTTGTCCTGTTTGAAATGGCCAACAAAATGAAAATTATTTATTAAACTAAAATTCAATTGACTCAACCTATCAAATCACCAAGATCTATGAAGATTTAGATGAAACACTTTTAAACTTGTTAATGTTTCTGGTTAAGAGCAAAAGTTTGGGAAAAAATTCATCTTTTAATAATAAAAACACTCTATATAGGTCAAATTCTTCTACTGCTATGTAAAACTAACTGTGGGAACTAACTTGTGGGCTTAATATTTGATGATAAATCACGGGTTGCATTCAATAGTATGTGTATACGGGTAAGATTTTATTTGTAAAAAATTTTAAGTCCAAACAATAAAATCAACCTTTTGTCTATATGGTTTAACATCAGGCTTCAGGACCACCACCGACTCTGGCAGATCACACTGAGAATGCCCACAGCAGCCTGCTGGTCCCAGCCCACTCATTAATCTGCTCAACCCCTTACCCCACAAACTCAGTACATACATATGGAGTCCTCACTGAGCCCCATGACCTGGGCTAAGGACTAAAAGGCAGACACTGCTCCACCTACAGAAACTGAGTCAGGAGAAAATATGGCCTCAGCTCTCTGTCTTTGAAATGGAAATTCTACAGCATAGGAATGATGCTACTTCACAGGACAGCTGTGGGCATTAAAGGCTGACGAGGAGTAACTCAAGAAAACCAAGGGCGGGCATGAACGACCAGGCCAGCAGTGACGGGGAGGACAGAGAGAGTAACACAATCCCCAGGAAGAGGGAAGTCATGGGCCCTAGGCGCCTGTTGACTGTATGTTCAGAAGTCATTAAAGGTTTTACAATGAGTCGGCAACAGAAGAAATATAGGGGCCCAGGGTAACTACTATGGAACACTCTGCGACTCCAGGGCTTAAAGAGCCAGACAACGCTGCTAGCTGAGCCTGCTGAGGAGCAATGTGTGAGTAACCGAAACTAGCAACTAATTTACTGGTGTCTGAGAGGACAAGCCTCCCTGTGCAGCAGCAAAGATATCTGAGCCCGTTTCTGCCCCAGTGATTTAATTATAGAACAGACACATGGAAAATAGAGTTCGGAAAGAACAGAAATTAAAATTGGGGAAGGGGCAGTGAGGCTCAGGGGTAGAATGTTTGCCCCACAGGCTCAAGGCTCTGTGTTTCAGACTCAGCACTGTAAATGAATAAGTAAATCTGAGAATATGCAACAGGTAAATAATGGGGAAAACCAAGCAAGAGAGTACCTTTAAGAAAGATATAAAGTCAAAGATTCCTCAGGGGAAAAAAGCCAATTTCAAAAGGCCATGGTTCCATTTCAGTGAAATGTCCCCTAGAGCAGGGAACTGCATAGAGACAAGGCAGCCTGGTGTTGGCCAAGGGCCTGAGGTGATGACAGATGCACAGGAGAGACCGAGGCATCTTAACGATGAGCTATACAAATGTGAAGGAAGAATGGAGGCCCAGGCTAACTGTTGTGGAATACTATGAGCTAGCGGGGCTCTCAGGACCAGCAGTGGCTATGAACCAAGCCTGCTCTGGGGTGACTGCCAGCAGAGAGGTTTCCTTTGTGGAGTGATGAGATCAACTAAAGCTACGGTGATGGTTATACCACTCGTCAATACACGAAAAGTCACAAAATTGTAGGCTGTAGAGAAACACTCCTTGACAAATCAAAAATGTTTTAAAACAAAAAGAAATAACACTATGTGAGGTCTACCAAGATGTGAGAGCGCTAACATTTCAAGAAGAAATAAAGCCAGGAAGAAATATGCATGCTTGAGGATTCAAGGCAAAGCTGGGAAAAGGAAAAAAGCATTTTTCTTTAAAAAAGGGGGGGGGGGGCTTAGAAACAGATAATGAGGTAGAGCTAGGCTGGAGAAACATACAAATAAGAAATACGGCTAAATAACCTTGAAGAACTGAAAATTCTACATGGCAAGAATTCAAAAGTCTACAAGAGATTAAACTCAACAAAACAAAACTTGACCTTCACGAGAGATCTCTAAGAATCACCAGATTTGCAGCTCCCACTTTTGCAGTGTAGCCAGAGAGGTGGGGCCCACGCCCAGCTGGAGTGTTAGACTGCTGGCACAGCTCCTCCGCAGTGTGTGGGCGCCACACAGCCTCACTGTGCTCCCAGCGTGTGGATCTTCTTCACCCAGGCATGCGCTGATGGGCAAGAACGCTTTCTGCTGACTCATGGCTGTGGCTCCTGCACCCACACCTCTGAGGAGCATCTTCATCTGGCCAGGACGGTAACACAGATCCACAGACCAAAGACATGCCATGTCTTCTGTAAGCTTCAGGTTATACAGAGAACAAGATAGGATTCTTAAGAACTTGATGAAGCCTCTGTGCGAGCAGCCACACAAGGCTTCATCACTGGATGCTGTGTAGATGTCTACCGGAGTTTCTGGCTTTCTTTCAAACCACACTGCAGTTAGAGGGACATGCTTACTGCAAACTTCCCACTTTAAAAATCATCAGGGGTCTCTGTGTGTGTGTGTCAGTCAGTCAGTCTGTCTGTCTGTCTATCTGTGTCTCTCTTGGGTATTTTCTCTGCAAGTTTATCTGTGTACCATGTGGATGCCTGGTACCTGCAGAGGCCAGAAGAGGGTGCCAGAGTTACACATGGTTGTGAACCACCGTGTGGGTGCTGGGAATTGAGCCCAGGTCCTCTGAAAGAACAGCCAGTGCTCTTAACCACTGAGCCATCTCTCTGGACTGTTGTTCTATCTTTTGATGAGTGTTTTGTGTCACGGATGCTCTAGTGCTGGAAGCAGTTTTTCAGATGGCATTTCCTTGTTTATGGGGCACATAGCAGAGTCCCCAACCATTTATTTGTTTGTTTGAATTGGGTGACTACACTGACCCAGGTTCTATAACTGAGCTACATTCCCTAGCCCTCATTATACTTTTTCTGACAATGTCTCACTGAGTTGCCCACTGGCTTTGAACTCACTCTGTAGTTGAGCCAGGCCTTAGAGTTGCAATCCTCCTGCTCAGTCTTCCAAATGCAGGAATCATACGCACCAGTCTAGTTCCAAACCCTTTTCTTTGTAGGCATGCCCAAGATCTCCAATTTCATTTGTGCAGCAGCAGCAACCTTTCATTTTCTCTCTTCTCAGGAGAATCAAAACTGTGTGGCAGATTTGCAATAACCTTCAAAGTGTTGCTTGCACACTTATACGAAGTTGATCCTGGCCAAGGCAGGGAGTGGGGACTCACCTTCCCACTGCACAGTACAGGAGGTCATTTATGTCTGAGAAAAATCACAACGGTTGTAGACTCATGCACAGGCAGAAAGCATCAGCAAGGTGGTGGGAGTGGGCGCCCTCGTAGGAGAGGACAGGACAAGGGGTGTGTGGCTGGGCACCCTGACACACTCAGTTTACAGAACACATTGACAGGGACAGACCTCACTCAAGAGAAGGGCTGGAGGAGTTCTCAGGGGCTCCCTGACCACATGGTGGCAACTGAACTCCACTCCAGACCCTGAAGAGCCACCGCTGTGAGAGACGGAATCGGGCAGAAGTCCAGGAAGGAAGGTTCCAGAGGAGAGGCACTGGCCCCAAGGATGACACTGAGTACGCAGTTAAGTTAGTGCCACAGGAAAGTAAACTCTATTTGAAACTGGGCTTGGCTCTGTTAACACAAACCACAGTGTATACCAACATACAACAGGGGCCCAGCATGACAGGAAACATTCGCTTTCTATATTATTACATATTTTGCTTATCTGTATTATGTTTTAAAAGAACACAAACTCCATGTGGTGGCTTACACCTCTAATCCCAGTACTCCAGACTCAAAGACGGGAAGCTGAAGGTCATCCTTGGCTATGTAGGGAAGTTTGAGAACAGCCCAGCCTACATAATACTGTTTCAAAAGAAAGGGAGTGGGGAGAGGGCAGAGGAAGAGAGAGGAAGAGAGGAGAAAGGAGGAGCCTGCCTGGGCTACAGAGTTCCAGGCCAGTACAATATAAAACCTGGTAAAGCGGAGACGTGTGTGTGTGTGTGTGTGTGTGTGTGAGTGTGTGTGTGTGTGTGTATAAAGCTGAATTTGTTGCAGAATATTTTAGACAAAAATATGTGTTAAGAAAAATAAACTGAAGAGTTGTGCTCCCACTGACCAGAGGGAGAGCTGCCACCCACCTGTTCAAGCCCTGTCCCCAGGCTCTTACTGGGTACACACTCTCCTAACAATACAGAGCATGAAGCACCCTTTAAACTCAGAGGAGGTAGTGGTGAGATGACTCAGCAGATGAAAGCAAGTCTGGTGACCCACAAACATCCCAGGAACACAGGAGAAGGAGAGAAATGACCTTGAGAGTTGGCCTCTGACTTCTACCTGTCTGCACACACACACATATACATGTGCTAATACTAAAAACAATAACTCACATGAAGGCCATCACTTTATGAGCACTATTTCTAGACGTTGCTGTTTCTGTGGAGCATTCTCTTTGAGATTTGATCATATTGGTATATGTGATTCACGTTCACCAATTTTCAGATTTTGAGGTTTCTCACTGAATAAATGTTCTACAATTTGAAAAAGAACTTGTAGAGTTAACTGCCACCAACTCTGAACTTCTAAGTCCTAGTTAAAAAAAAAAGAAAAGAAAAGAACTATGCCAAGCATGCAAGCATGAAGGTGCACACCTGCAATCCTGGCACATGGGAGTTGGGCAGGGGGATTAATAATAAAATCATTTCTAAAAAATAATATATGATAATAGGATTAAAATATACAAAATGCCACTGGGAGACCTGTCTGGACTATATAGCTCCAGGCCAGCACAATCTCAGGCCTAAAAGGGGTTCATACAGAGAGCTTGTGCTCGTGACTGTGTCTGTTGAGGCTGATGGGCCTGAATCTGCCATCATAAAGAAAAGAGAAGGGGCCATAGAAATAACCCAAGACCAGGCTGACTCATGATGACAGGTCAGAGCCACATGGAACTTAGTGCTGGAGCCAGAGGGGGAACTTCTAGAAGGTCCCAGAAAATGAAGTGGGCTTCTAGTCAATGCCCTGAACTTGATGCAAGGACCAAAAGATGCATGTAGAGGTCAGTAGGCTGGATGGAGCAGTTTTGTTCTTGTTCTTGTTGTTGTTTAAGCAATTTAAACTTTAGGTAGCTGCACAGGGCTGTCGACCACCATTGTGATCAAAAAGTCCACCTCAGCCTCTCACCACTGGAGTGCAGTGAACTAGAAGCAGCTCTTCTTACCCTTCCTAAACAGCCACTGGGTGGTTAAAAACTCTAACAGAGAACGGGTGGGGTAAGAAAGATAACTAAATATGAACTCTCGTTACAGAGCATCAGGGGTCAATAATACAAGGTAGACATCTCCACGTGCAGCAACAATGGTCACTTGAGAAAGACAGGACAGATCCACACAGAGTGGCAGGTAACCTAAGGAAAGAGGCCGGAAGTACTAGGAACATGTGCATATCTTTAGAAAGTCTTAAATGAGATGAAAATTTGGTTTTAAAATGTAATTCATGGGCTGGAGAGATGGCTCAGCAGTTAAGAGCACTGACTGTTCTTCCAGAGGACCCAGGTTCAATTCCCAGCAACCACATGGTGGCTCACAACTGTCTGTCACTCCAGTTCCAGGAGAAATGACACCCTTTTCTGGCCTCCAAGGGCACCAGGTACACATATGGTATACAGACACATGCAGGCAAAACACTCATACACATAAAATAAACAGATCTGAAAGATATCAAACGTAATTCAGAATCTGTATCTATATAGCTTGACCTTGACACAATATTCTCAAAAAAATGTTTTTGATATGAATACTTGTTAAATATACTATGCTTTCCCCTTCAATAAATACCCTAAATTTTACTATTCGATCCCTCAAAATAATTGTGACACAAACACCTGAGCTCACTGCTTTCTCATGCCCGTTACAAATGACACATGTGTTTCAACACGCCACTGCACAAATGGCCATGTTGGGGCCTCTGACACTGTGGAGCCTGAATGTTTGACTAGGCTCATGGCCACGATGCGAATAGGACCGTGCCTGGAGAACGTGCTCCAGGGGAGGTCTACTCCACTGTTGCTTGCACTGAGGTTTTACTCCCAGCACGCTGAGAAAGCAGAGAGAATCCAACTTGGGTCAGCTCCCCCTGAACTCCACCATCTCCAAGGTTATCCTACTGTTCCTCCCTCCTACTAGCCACCAGGACAGTGAGCACGGAATAAATCCCACAGCGCATCGCTGTGTCATGACTCCTGCTCGCCTGCCTCCGTGCTCTCCCTAGTGTGCAATGGCCCCAGTCAGCTCATCTATTCGAATGTTCTGCGCCCAGTTAGTGGAACTATTGGGCAAGGATAAGGCAGCGTGGCCTTGCTAGAGAAGGTGTGTCACTGCAGGTAGGCTTTGAGGTTTCAAAAGCACATGCCATTCCATGTGTGTGTGTGTGGGGGGTCTGTCTGTCTGTCTAACTGACTTCTTTCCTCCTCCCTCTCTGCCTCCTAGTTATGTCTCAAGATGTAAGCTCTCAACTGCTGTTTCAGTGCCATGACTGACTGCCTGACTCCCTCCATGACAGTCATAGACACACCCTCTGAAACTGTGAGACCACAATAAACTCTTTCTTTTATAAGCTACCTTGGTCATGGTAAATAGGAATGTGGATGACAATATCTGGTCACCAAGTCCCGCAGATCAGAAGTCCCTGTATTACAATATCTGCTCAGTTTCTGTAAGGCCTTACATGATGGGGCCTCCACAAAGAGGATCCAGCACAAGGCTCTGACCCTTTGGCGACACATCATAGGATCCCTGTGAGGGTCTCTGGAATATTTTAAATTCCCTTGAACAGCCATAGTAACACCTTCTGGAAGCAAGGCCAAGCCACAGCTCCTCAACTCTAGCAGACCCAGCGACTCCTTTTCATTAAACATTTATTATCTTTACCACATACTTAAATTGTAATGTCCTCTTTCCAAATTGAAAATAAAATTAAATTTATAGACAGCATAACCTTTAATCAGTGAGACCATCAAAAACATTTCTAGCAAATTTCCCAAATGCCTCCTCTGCACAGCCTTTAGTCAGCTTCCCTCAGACACAGCAGTGAGTGTTCTCCGGGGCGGTAGTCTTAAGAGTGGCTGAAATCTGGGGAGAGCAGTGCACACATGTAATTCTACCACTTGGGAGGTAGGAGGATCAGGAGTTCAAAGCCAGCCACAGCTTCTTGGCAAGTTCTAGGCCAGACAGCACTATAAAACAAGACCCTGTCTCATAGAAACAAAACTGAAACAAACAAAAGAAAATCATCACAGTTCTGTGCATGTGTAAATGTGTGTGAAAACATGTTTATGAGAATATGTGTCTATGTGTGTCTATAAGTACATACATATTTAACTGTAGACCATTTTAAAATCGAAATATTACCTCTTATCTTGTTCATTACTTTAATAAATAGTAAGTTTTTAGAACCTATTCAAATGAAAGTGCTAGTGTCTAGGTCACCAAAATCCCAGATGTCCATCCTACTCCCGCAGTTTGGCAGAAATGGGCCTGAGAAACTGACACTCAGAAACGACAAAGGAGGTGGATTTGGCAATGGGTCTGAGGGGCAACAATATAAGCAGAAACACAACATGCAAAGGCATCCAGGAGGGTGGAAAAAATCAAGATGGGAACAGATCACTAGGTCAAATGCTTCTAGAAAGAAGGCTCTCTGAAAAGTGAGCGTGGACAAGCAGGAAGCAGTCAGGGGCCGTGGAGGAGAGAGTGCTATGCAGGAAAGGCACAGGCTGGCTGGTGGGCTGGCCTGTTAAAGGACAGCAGCAGAATGGAGCGGCAGGGCAGCCTGGGAGGACCAACGCGGTGAGAAGGCTCAAGGGAAGGGGAGTTTACACGTGCAGAGAGAGACATCAAAGGGGTAGTGTGTAATGGAGGAGAGAGAATCTAACACTGCCAAGACTGAGCTGCAGCAGGATTACATAACACCCATAAAAACGGAAAGGAAAAGAAACCCTAAGTGCTCCGCCCGTCTGTGGGATTTAGGACAAGGGTGTGCTTAGCCTGGTAGAGGTGACAAGAAGTTCATACCGCTGAGGTAGGGTCGAAGCCTCCACCAGCTCTCACAAGAACTACCTCATGGAGAGTTTAGTTTGCATTTCAGAATGACTGATACAAGATATCCCAAGGCTCCCCCTGAAATAAAGGCTCTCTAAAGAAAGAATCTAGGTTCTTCCAGATGAATATGCTGCCAGCAGATGACAGTAGGAACTAGCTATTTTAGAGCTACCCAGCAGACAAAGAGACAGCCAAGGCGGCAGATAGGCAGTGATGTAGGGAGTGAGTGGATGTGCAACCGAGGAAGCGGACAGATTGATATGTCAGGAAAGTGGTTCACGGGCTCAAGGCCATGTCACAGGTAAAACAGAGAGTGTTCAGGAAGTACAGTGATAGTATGTAAATCATTCCCACAATAAGAGATCTAATAACCCCATTTTTTATAAAGCAAAGAACTGAATAGATTTCCTCAAAGATGCCCATTCGGCCAAAAAGTGCATGCACATGAAAAGTTGCTCAGCATATTAGTCAGCAAGAATATGCAAATCAAACTACACTGAGCCTGTTATGAGAAATCTAGCTAACTACTCACCACTAAATGACATCATGGACATTAGAGAGTCGACAACCACCACTTTACTAAACCAGAATAATCCCTAAGAACAGTCTAAACATTTGTCCTTATACCCACAGGTCAATGTAGTCTTTAACCCCTCATCAAGGAAACTTCTCTTTGAGAGAGATAAAGACCAGTATAGAAAACCACAATCAATCCGAACGTAGAGCTGGGAAGCTCAATCCCAATGAAAACATCTACAAAATAGTCCTGCACAGGGATCATTGTGGAAAAGGGGGCAGAAAAATTGTTAAGAGTCAAAGGATCAAAGAGTTTGCTGTGAGACTGTGTCTCCTGGGAACATCAGAATCTACACCCAAAGGTCTCACCAACATGGCTGCCTAAACATGAGCTGAACAAAAATGACATTAATAGACATTCCAACGCGAATGAGGGAAAGTCCACAAGGCCTGAACTCTACACAAAGAACTACAGACAGCTAAGGATGCTGAGAGCAGGAGAAATCGTCTTCCCCAGGGAAGAGCACACCAACTGGTTATCCAATACTAAATGGTCAGCCCCAAAAACATACATATAAGTAGCATTATGCAAACTGAGCAGATATATATATATAATTTATATATATATAAATTAAAAAGAGGTCATGCATTTTAAAGAGAGCAAGGAGAGGTATATGCAAAGGTATAGAAAGAGGAAAGGGAAGGGAAAATATTGTAATTACATCTTAATCTCAAACATTAAAAAAATAAAACAACAATGATGAGAGCCAGGTGTGGTGGTGCACACCTTTAATACCAGCACTCAGGAGGCAGAGGCAGGAGGACCTCTGTGAGTTCGAGGTCAGCCTGGTCTATGGAACAGGTTCCAGGAGAACCAGAGCCGTTATACAGAGACACTCTGTTTTGAAAAGCAAACAAACAAAACTACAATGATGAGCGGACAAGATGGCTCCGTGGGTAAGGAGGACCTGAGCTCAGCCCCAGGATCTGTGTGGTAGAAGAAAGCTGAGGCTCACAAGTTGTCCTCTGACCACATGTAATGTGTCCCCTCACAAAAATAAATAGGGTGCTAAAGGAATCACGGTTCAGAGGTTAAGATTACTTGTTGCTTTTACAAAGGACCCAGGTTTGGTTCCCAGTACCTACATGGTGGCTCACAACCATCTGTAAGTCCAGTTCTAGGGGATCTGATGACCTCTTCTGACCTCTGAGGGCATCAGGGACACATGTTGTGCACAGACATAAACGCAGGCCAACCCCTCTTACACATATAAAATAAAACTTTCAAAAAATTTAAAATAATGAATAAATCAGTAAATGCTTCCACCCACTAAGAGGGGAACAATCAAAAACAAAGATGATGGCAAGTAAGGGTAAGGAAAAACAGAAATCTGCTTTGCTGCTGAGGCTTCACGATGCAGCTCCCACAAGAAGCAGTCTGGCAGGTCCTCCAAATGCTAAACATAGAGTTGCAACGTGACCTAGGAATTTCACTCTTAGGTAGATTCCCAAGAGAAGCTATAGCCCTCATTCACAGAGTATGTGTAAGCGAATGTTCATAACAAACAGCAATGATCCAGTGGTCCACCAACCAGTGGCACAGCTACACATGAAACCTGGTTCAGCCGGAGAAAGGATGAAGCAGTGACAGATGCAAACCTTGAAAACAGACCCAAAAGGTCACACAGGGTATGGTTCCATTTACGTAAACATCCTCAAGAACTGTGGGGGAGGCTTTTACAGGCTTCCAGTACCCTCACAAAGTCACGGTAACGAGGACAGTGGAATACAGACACAGGACAAACATAGACATTGTCTCACAATGAAGCTTCCTTCTGGAGCTTGAGGAAAGGGTGGCTCTGAGAACAGAATCCGGATCAGAGTGACACCTTTTGTTGCTGCCAGTTCTACTATGCATATAAGTCCTACAACAATCATTTCAGAAATGCAAATTAAAACCCCATGAGCTTTCACTATATACCTTTATCATCAAGTCCTTGCAGGTCTCTGGGGTAATGGAAACTGTCATGGGAATGAGGTACGACAAGGTAAAATGGGATCACCATCATGAGGAACCTGCAACCCTACACCCAGTGATCTCAACTCTGGGTATTCTCCCCTGAGAAGTTAAACTTGGTATTAACACCAAACACTAAACACCAGCGTTTACAGCAGCTCTATCCACAGCTGCCCAAACCTGGAAACAGCACTACCAGCCCTCCCGTGGGTAGGTGGATAAGCACTATGGCTAGCTATTCACACAATGAAACACTGTTCAAGTACAAGGAATGTGCTACAGATAGACCTAACAATTAGGATGAATCTCCCAGGAAGGAAACGTGTCATGAAAGCCATGCACCATATGCCTTTGTCTCAATGATGTGTCCCTAAAAGGAGAGGCCCAGAAATCTCTTTGTCACAGGAAAGATTTCTGGGGAGTGTGGAACTGCTCGGTATCCTGATTGCACTTGGGCCATAAAATCTATACCTGTATCAAAACCCTCAGTGCTGTGTTCCAAGAGAAACAAAACACTTTACAAAAGATAATTAGCAAAATAAAATTATATGACCACAGCCATACACGTCGCTACTCATGAGAAGTTAGAGCACATATGTAAACTAGGCCTGTGTGGTGTTCAGACTAGCTTTATTTGTTGAGTCAAGACGTGGAAGCAGTCCAAAGGTGCAGCAGCTGGGGAATGGGTGAACTGCGGTACATCCACACCACGGAACTGACTCAGAAGGCACAGCATGGAGGGACCTCACACTCACAATGATAAGTAGATGAAATCAGATGAAAAAGGCCACACACTGTATCACTCTGGTTACAAGAAAAGAAAAACGTATAGACAAAAAGTAGACTTGAGGCTTGGCACTAGGGGCAGGTACTCCTGATGATGAACTGAATAGCCTGGTGGGTAGCGGGAATGTTTTCAAACACCTCTCTAGACTGTCTGCAAATAGGTGCACTGCACACATTTTAACAGTGGGGTTTTATGGTGTGCAGATGGCACCATAATAAAACTGTTAGAGACAGTGTTTAGGTAAGTAGTTATCTCTGTTTTCATGCAAACTTGCCCCTGTCTCATGTGTACACACACACACACACACACACACACACACACACAAATCAATTTCATGTGGATTGCAAACATACATGTGAAAAGCTAAGTGAGAGAACATTTAGGAAGCATGAGAAAGGAATTTTATGACCTTAGAATTAGGTAGGGTAACTTAGCACAGAAAATACAGAGCCGTCAAGGAAAAGAGTACCAAACCTAGGTTAGATTTTATGCCAATTGCCAACATTTGGCCAAATGACCCATAAAACAGCAATTTCATAGTAAAAAGGAAAGGCCAATATGAGAGAAGAATCATGCTTCACATACAACTCAGCCTAAATAGAAAGAACTCCTTAAAACCAACGAGAAAACAAAGGCAGGCCACTGTGGGGAAGTATGCAAACCTGAACAATCACAAGGGAGCAAACCCAGGCACAACAGCCAACTGACTGTAAAAAGGCACTCAACCAGAGAAGTGCCATCTACCAGAGTGACTAAGATAGCTCTAGAAGCAGGTGGGGCCATGGAGGCTCACAAACCTTGTGGCTGGGTATATCAACAGTATTTCAGGTAGAAAAACCTGAGACTGTCTACTGGAATGGAAGATACTCATATTCCACAGCACAACAATTCCTCTCCTGGCCATTTATTTGTCTAAAAGAAATGCAGGGGAGGATGAGCCAGGATGCTATAAATGAACTTTCACAGGAACTCTGCAAAAGCCAAAAATGGACAAAACCCAAACATCCACACAGACTAAGATGGGGTGATTATGTTGCGGTCAGAGAATACACTACAGCGTGAAAATGAAATGAAAGCCACAAGCAGTAGGAATGAGTATCATCAACAAAGACTGCAGGGTGGGTGGAACCACTGAAGAATACAAACTTCAGATTCTATTTATTCGGAATTCAACACAGGCACACGCAGACCATGGTACCAGAAGTCAGGACACAGGTTCCCCTTGTGAGGAAGAACCTGGGTGATGGTTGTGGATCTTTATTTTGTAATAGGTCTCAACCATTTTTTTATGAATGGAAATTGTACTTAAGTGCAAACAAAGTCAAATAAGTATTTGAGCTGAAGAGACAGCTCAGTAAGTAAAGCGCTTCCACCTAAGAATGCGGACTTGAGTGCAGATCCCAGAAACCATGTGAAGCTGGACACAGCAGTGCGTATCTGGAATCCCGGAGCTCTTAGTGCAGGATGGGAGGTGGAGCCAGAAGAACGTCAGGAAGCTCACAGGCCGGGAGGCCTGGCATAGGCAGCTGTGAATAAGACATGGAGGAAGGCAACGACTAACACCCAGGGCTGTCTTCTGACCTCCATATGCGAGCTACGGCATGCACACACCCGCATTCACACACATGAACACACGCACAGAGCTAAAAGTGAAAATAAAAAGAAGCATCTAAAGTCTGCTAAGGCATTATTTAGATTTAAAGGGACTAAACAGATATAAGATGAAAAAATCCAAGAGATTGGCCTTGACTGCCCCTGGTGAAGATAATAAATTTAGGCTCCAAAAGGATGCTGGACAATGGGGACATGTGACACAAATACTTGGTGAGAGAAGTTTGTTAATGCTAAATTCCCTTTTTTATAATGTTTGGGATGGAACCCAGAGACACACATGATAAGCAAGTGCTCAACCACTAAGCTGTATCCTCAGCACTTTTGCTGGTGTGTGTGTGTGTGTGTGTGTGTGTTATGAGTATGTTGAGTGTGGGGGTAGAGATGCCTTGCCACATGTGTGGCAGTCAGAAAACAACTTTCAGAGTTGGTTCCCTTCTTTCGCTGGACCTGAGGAAAGAAACCAGACACTAGGTTTGCACATCAGGCACTTTTACTTGCTGAGCCATCTTGCTAGCACTCTGGTGGTGGTGGTTATTGCTGAGATAAGCTTTCACTATGTAGCCCAGGCTGACCTCAAACTCACAGCCCTCCTGTCTCAGCCTCCACCATGCCTGACAGTGCTAAGCTTTTATGATTTGTTTGTCTATGCAGGAGAAAGTCCTCACTCTCATAAGATATGTGCTAAAGAACTTGGAAGTAGAAGGCCACTGTGCCTACAATTTACTCTGTAACGGTTCAAAGGCTCCCAACAGAAATGATATGTCCACACAGTGGTGTGTAGCTGTACTCCCAGCTCTTCAGGAGACTAAGGGAGAAGGATCGCATGGATTAGGAGGCGGGAAGCCAGCTAGAACACAGCAAGATCCACACCAGCCATATGTGTGCACACATATACACATTTACAGGAAATATATATGTGCATACACTTATGGAGTACACACATTTGACAGATGTTATGACGTATCATGCTTCTCATACTGGCCTCAACTGTTCTGTAGGTCTGAAATTTGTCAAAACAAAAAGCTGGTGGAAAAAGCTAAAACCAGGAACAAACCAATGAGCAGGCAAAATGGAAGAGCAAAGCTGCACGCTCACAGGAACACACTTGAATTAGAAAACCAGAAAGTAGAGCAAGGATGCAGCCACCATAGATGGCAAGAAAGTGGATACTTTTGGTAGGGAGAAGACAGAAGATGATGGCTGTTCTCTTTGCAGACTGTCTGGCAGATTCTGGCAATCACCTTTCTATGATCAGACTGCATTACTATATACAATCCATATCTGTTTCCTTCTTCACAGATACTGTAAGATTTATTTTTATTAGTTTTAATTATGTATAAGTGTGTGTGTCAGTGTGTGGGTATGTGCATATAAATGCAAATGCCTGAGAGGACCAGAGGCATCGGATCCCCCTGGAGCTGGAGTTACAGACAGTTGTTAGCTGCCTAGTGTGGGTGCTTGGAACCAAACTTGAGTGCCCAAGACGAGCAGCAACCATTCTTAACCACTGAGCCATCTCTCTAAACCCATGTTTCACACATTTAAAAGAGAGAGAGAGAGAGAGAGAGAGAGAGAGAGAGAGAGAGAGAGAGAGATTTGCAAAAGCACAGATTAAGCCTATGGGGTGTGATAGGTAAGTCAGAATCTGGATGGAAGGAAAAGCTGTCCAGCCCTCAACTCCAGGTTGCTAAGAGTTTGAGCCCCAGGATCCATCTCCCCACAGCACAGTTACACAGCCATGACGACACTAGTCCCTGGCGTCGATGCAGCAAGGGTCCTCACTGCTGGGTTGCCATGCATATATCCCTAACTTAAGCTTCAGACTAAAGGACCACGGTCCTGGGAGGCAGTCATTCTCTGTGAAACAAAACTGCTTTCCAGGAACTTATTTTCCGTAAGTCACAGATAAACACCAAAACACATCTAACACTTCTATAGGTTTAGCCTGTCAGAGGGCCTGCAGTGAGAGTGTCCAGATTTTAAGTTGAAGGCAAGTCCTCTTCACATCCAGGGTGAGCGAACCGTGGATGCTCTCGTTAAAGGCCCCTTGTCAGGCTAGCATCAGCATCACAGTTACACCATAGCTCCTGGATTTCAAAACAAATGCAGACCCAGCCCCGCAAACAGCCTGCATCGCTGGCAGCAATCACTTACCCTCTCTAAGCCTCAGTTTCTTAGTCTGGGAGGGTATGATACTGTCTTACAGACCTGACAAACACTAAGAGTAAATATTTAGAGATGTCTCGGCGGTTAAGAGCACAGGCTGTTCTTCCAGAGGTCCTGAGTTCTATTCCCAGCAACCACATGGTGGCTCACAGCCATCTGTAATGAGATCTGGTGCCTCTTCTGGTGTGCATGCACACATGCAGACAGAATATTGTATATAGAGTAAATAAATATATATTTAAAAAAAACAAATGCAGCTGATATGTACAAGCGCTGACTTCCTGTTGCTTTAAAAAATGTTATAATTACTTTGTCATGAATACAGATAGATAGAATACCCAAGGACTCCAGGCATCGATCAGCTTCTGGTGTAACAGCTCCCCTGGGTCAGCAAGGCAAGCTGGCACCTCGAGGCCATGTACAGTAAACACAATCCCTCCCAATTCCAGCACTGACTCTGGGAAGGTGGAGAGAAGATGGTGGCTGCTCTCATCTAGATCCCACAATAGTTGTCTCTTGAAGTCTAGGACACATGGACTTCCAATTTAGTCAAGAGATACAACTGACTTCACTTCAGATCATCTCTGTGAACTTGGTATCTACATATACTCAGTCCTCTTTATTTTCAATTTTTTTAAATTTATTTTTACGAGTATGAGTGTTTTGCCTGCCAAACGTCTATGTACCATGTGTGTTCCTGGTACCTGCAGAGGCCAGAGGAGGGCAATAGATCTCCTAAGACTGGAGCTACAGACCGTTGTTGGCTGCCTTGTGGAAACTAGGAATTGAACCTGGGTCCTCTGGAAGAGCAAGCAATGCTCTTAACTGCTGAACCATCTCTCCAGCCCTTTACAACTGTTAAACTTCTAAACACAGTCAGTAATAACCAGTTCCACCTGTGTACACTTAAAGACCTAGTTTAACTGTCTTGACTGTGGTGATGCTGTTGAAGATCCTCTTTCTCTCTCTTCCTCACGTTTATTAGGCAATGAAGCCGACGCAGCAGGAAGGAAATTGTTAAGGGATGCTCCCAGGACATCTTTTCTGCCTGCACCCATGACTGCTCTTCAGGAGGCACTGGACAGAATCACACTTTCTGGTTCCCACCTGACTTAAAGAGGAGCCGCTCCTAAAGATGTACGAGTACTTTAGAAGTGTCTTCTTCGTGCCCGGCACTTAAGACAGGCGTCTCTGCCTGCTGACTGAGTTGTAATTAATAACGGCGCCTGGTGGAAGGCACTTCACGCTCCCATTACCTCATGAGACTTTCTGGTAAGACAGGTAAGACACCTCTGCCCCAAGCAGCAGTGGGGGCCCCAGAAACCACAAGGGTGCACTTACCCAGGGTGACTATGCACCTAATGCTCAGGATGGAAACTCTGCCCAAGACAGGCAGAAAATCCCACACGCTGGGGAGAGTTATGCACTGGCATGCTACACTAGAGCAAGTCCCTGCTCTTCCCACAGCAGCAGAGGCCTGAGCGCACTGTCAGCGGGGGAGCCGCTCCCACACGTCCCTGTTTCTGCTCTTACTCCTAAAGGACTCCTTCCTAAATGTTTCCTATGCTTTTTAGACCCACAGCCACATGTATAGGACATTTGATTCTGATAGTATATAAGTCTGAAATTGAAAACAAAATGCAGTGAATTCCGCCCTTATAGACTATTTTATGCCAGTGTTAGAGTAAGAAGAGAAAATAACATGCAAAGAAAATATGACTCATAAGTTTCAGCTGAAAGCTTCCTTTTGTTTTTATTTTAAAAAGAAAAAGTAGTGGCCAAGTAGGAGATGGTCTGTTGGGAGAGAGTTCCTGCTGCACAGCCTGTCGACCTGAATGTGGGTCCTCAGAACCCACATCAAAAAAAAGCTGGAGGACGCAGTGCAAGCATCTGTAATCTCTGGGTGCCCTACTAGGAAGTGGGGGGTAGCAGCAGAAGGATCAGTGGGACCTCCCAGGATAGCTAGTCTGGCAAAAGGACCCTGTGTCAAACACGAGAGAGAGGTGAGGAGTGACGCCTGAAGGTTGTGCTCCAACATGTACACACACATACACACACACGCATGCACACACACATATACACACATGAACATACACATTTTTATAAACTCCTGTATCACACCCCTCCCTCACACACACACATCAAAAAAGAAAAAGGAAAAACATGACTGACTCTTCTCCTAGCGCTTTATTAATGACTTACAGACTGACTTGTTAGAATAGTCTGTCCTTGGCTTTGCACGGCAGGAATGAGCACATTCATAACTCTGTGACCTTGGGCAGGGCACTGGAGGTCCATGGATCTCCATCTTTTCCATTTTAAAAAATTACATAGCTTGAGACTGAAAAACTGGCTCAGCTGTTAAGAGCACTGGCTGATCTTGCAGAGGACCCAGGTTCAGTTCTCAGCACCCACAGTCATTCATAATGCCTGGTCCAGGGATCTGAAACCTGAACTCTCCAAGCACCCAGGCACACACATGGTACACATGCATGCATACATACAGGAAAAACATTCAATACACATAAAATAAATCTTTTAAAAGTCAAAACGAAATAGTTTAACTAGACTCATCTAACCAATTTCATTGATTATAAAAATACTGGTGTTATAAATAAAATTCTATGACCTGATCAAGCCATTTTATTCAATATATTTAACAACACATGCCAAAGGATTCCTAAAAGGGACTCCTGAAGGAAAGATTCACATATTAAAGGCCTAGAAATCCCAGTTAAAAACCTGCACAGTCGAAATATTTAAAATTCAGTTACCAGAGAAACAACACTTCATTATCATCAAGCACCCTGCATTTACTATTGAAAATAGGTTTACAACTACTTGAATATGAATCAATAAGGGCTCTGGACACTCATAACCCCAATACAGAAGGCTACTGTTTGAGAAGCACACAAAAGGATCACCTACATCCATGTGAAAAGTGCTCCAGGGCTGCAGGAGACCCAGGCCACACCCACACCCACAGCCAGGACAGATGGAGGGACTCTCCATCCACCCATTTCCACTGTCCTGTCGTCCCTGTGCCTGCCATCCTCCTCCCCTGCCCCGCCCCGTGGCCTCATGGTGATTGGCTCCCTAGTCCCACTGTAAACGCTGACAGATGAGACTGCCGGGTCTGTGTTACTCATGAAGCAAGCATGCAGTAAATATTTATTAACACAACTCATAAATTGATTTGATCTTCGTAGTTTACAAATTAGGAAAACATCATAACTAATCCTTTGGACGAAGTCACAAACGAGAGATCCTGGCACCATTTCTAGAGCCTGAGAATCTGTGTGAAGGAGATCAAAACTGAAGTGGCGGCAGGGAAAACACTGAAGCCTGGGGAGCAAGAAGCAACTTGCTCTCCGCTTTAACTACAGACGATCCCATTTTACCCCCCAGACTTCCTTTCTTTCCCTCTATTTTTATTATTTATTTATTTATTTATTTAGTGGTGGGAAAGGGAAGTTGAGACAGGTCTCAAGCAGCTAAGGGTGACCTTGGGTTCCTGATCCTCTGCCTCTGTCCTGAGTGCTGGGATTACAGATGTGCTACTGTGTGTCCCAGGCTAGCCTAGAACTCATGCCTCAATCTCCTGATTACAGATATATACTGCCATGCCCAGCACTTCCAAGGTTCTCTATCCATCTAAGAAGTCAAGATTTTAGATAACCAGTTTTGAAATGCCTTATAAATTTATAAGTAAGTCATGTGAATGATTAAGAACCTGAGGCTTTAAGAAGCTGCCCAAGGTCACAGAAGTCATGACTGATATGTGTTATGAAACACAACTAATGCATTAGCAGAAATTTCCAAAGCAATATCAAATGTGTATATTTAATGAAAAAGTATTGAAGCTATTTTACAAGCATTTAATCTAAATCTAGTAATTGTAACAGGGCCCCATATCTAAGTAGGCACTCTGACCATAGCACAATTGACTCCATGATAGAAGTGTTATTCAGGCCATAAACCCAGCATGTAGACAGCACCAGTTGCCAAAACAAAAACAAAGACCTAATCCACCAAAACCCATAGTTTTGGGAAAGTCTCTACATGTACTAACCTTGCTTTTTGGCTTCTATAGTTCCCCTTCTTGCTAGCTGGTCTTGTTAATTTAAGTATGTCAACCTAGAACATAATTTTTGTGCTTAAAAAGCTCACACTGAGAAAGGCTCACTCCTGTGCTGGGTTCCTAAACAGAACACCCAGTGTAGTCACCGGCCAACTAACAATGACTTTCTATTGGCTTAAACCCATGTCTGAGCAGTCTTCTCTGTGATAACCCCACATCTCTGGAGGTACCACCATAATCCCAGAGACCAGACCTTGAGACACCAGGGATCTCAGAGCTCCTTGGAGGGAGGAAGAGTACAGAGGTCAAGGAATTCCTAGGAGATACAGATCCCCAGGGCTCCCTTCTGATTAACCGCTGCTAGGGGTCTGACACCTTCACCTCAAAGGAAACAAATAGAAAGTTGCCTGGTCTGTCACCTCTGGAGGTAAGTGTGGTTAAGGTACCTTCTGTCTGGACACATAGGGAGAGGTCGGACACAGCTGCTGATCAAGGGTCTGGGATCCATGTGAGATGTCACTGGATCCTTCTATCTGTTCAGGTGTATGAATGTGTAGTGGATGCCCCTGGTTGTCTTTGCTATGTCTGTCTGTCTCTGTGTCTGTATGTCTTTCTATGTGTTTCGGTCAGTTCTAGTTCCCTGGGTTGCACAGTGACTTTCTCTGGTTTAAAAACCCTCTGGCATAAAACCTGTGCCCCCTTCTGTTAGTGATTGGAATCCTTTTGCCTCTGTCAGGTTGCCCATAGAACACCCCTCCAAACAAACAAACAAAAACACAAAAACCTTCACCTGCTCCATCAGAGAGCAAGAGCACTTGCCTGTTTTGTAGCTGGACTCCTGTTCACATCAGAGTTGGTCCCTGTGTGTGGAGGTGGGGAGGGGCTGGGTCTCTCATACAGGTCCCCTGCCATCTAAGCACAGTACACAGACAGGGACTGGAAATAGTTCCCCAGGTGAGCTTTCCCTCTGTTCTATGCCCGCTCTAAGCAGCCCAGAGAAGGGGGAAATGAGCTGAGCCCCAAGGAAAAGAGAAAATTCCACTCCTTTCTCTTTATGACTTCTGTTTACTTTTCAAACAGTGATCTGCAGGATGGGAAGACTCAAAACCCACCATTCTCTGAGGAAAAAAAAAAAATAGAAAAACCACTGCTGGGCTGGGCAGAGATTGCTATCAGATAGCACAGCCTGGACAGAAGAGATTTCCCCTTCTGTCCTACAATGATTGAGGAAACTAAACAATTTTTCTAGATCCTTTTAAAAGATTAAAAACAGCTGCTAAAAAGATTTCCTCTGTCAACCAGTTGGACCCAGATATTAGAAAAAAGTTATAAAGTTAAAAGCGTAAGAAGGCCCCAGTTGCTGGAGGAAGCTCAAAGATGGTAGAGCAGAGAACTGGTTTGGGACAAGACCTTCTGCACAAACTGAAAGCCACTGTCAGCTTCTCGGATGACGAGACACAGACTTAGAGATACCCAGCAAAACTCCTCGTTGAAGGTTCTTCCTCCAATAAAAAGATACGCTTAGACCACCTCTCAGATTAAACGATACCTAATGGCCCTGGAAACAAAAGGGGAACCTGCAGTCCATATTGCCTGGCTTGGAGAGACAGACACCCTGGCACTCTGCCAGTCACCCTGGAATACACCTCCTCTCCTGCCTCTGGTTCTCATGAGTCTGATTCTTCCACACAAACAGGTGTCTACTGTCCTGGCCTGAAAGATCCATTCTTTAGCCTCCCACTGGCAGAGGGAGTCAACCCAGCTTTGTTTTTAAACGAGCAGCCCCAAAGAAGGGGTATAGCACGCAACTTCCCTGGACCAGGTTGCCCCAAGGATTTAAAGATTCTCCAGCCTTTGTGATGAGGCACTAAATGCTGGTCTCCCATCCTTCCATCAGAGGTTTCCCAGGAAAACGGATTAGAAAGGGCCACTGAGGGACTGCTGCCAGAGTTACAGACCCTGGGCTACAGAAAATCAGCTAAGAAAATCCAGCTTTGTACATCAGAGGCTACCTGTCGTGGCCACCAGCTGAGGGGAGGTAAAGGAGCCGCAGAGTTGGGCTGCTGCCTTCATCCTTCAGATCCCAACTCCAAACACAAAGAGACAGTTCCGCGAGTTCCTAGTGCGGCTGGATACTGCTGCCTCTGGAGACCTGAGTTTGTGGAATAGCGAGGCCTCTCTACACAGCACAAGGGGGGAGGGGGCTGAAAGCAAAAGGCATTTGAGGCTTTAGAAACAGCTCTGACTTCAGCTCTTCCCTGATCACTTCCAAGTGTCTCCAAACTGCTGAGAGCTCCTGTAGGAGTATACAGCAGGTGACAATCAGTGTTCAGCAGGGTGAACCATCAGACACATGAGTCCTGAGAGCTGCCGTGGGAGTACACGGCAGAAAACCTTTTCAAAGCCGGGCGATGTTGGCGCGTGCCTTTAATCCCAGCACTCGGGAGGCAGAGGTAGGCGGATCTCTGTGAGTTCGAGACCAGCCTGGTCTACAGAGCTAGTTCCAGGACAGGCTCCAAAACCACAGAGAAACCCTGTCTCAAAAAACCAAAAAAAAAAAAAAAAAAAAAAAAAAAAAGAAAAGAAAAAGAAAACCTTTTCAAGGCATTACAAATGGGGTTTTAATCCAAACTTGGAAATGTCCTATCTATATCTGTCCAAATAATGGCCAGGAGGATGGTCCACCTCTCTAAGAGCTGTGGTGGCTACTGCTAGTCTAATGAAAAACAAAACAAGACAAGTTAACTCCGGGTTAAGATCACAGTCCTCCTCCAAGGAACATTAGAATGGTGTTGTCCGGCTGTCTAGTGGCTGTATGACCCAATACCACCCCCTGCTCCTGGCTACCCTTGAGTCCTGTTTGAGAAACCCACTGCCATCAATCCTGCTACTCTGTTGCCTGATGTTAACCCACAAATGTTCATCCATGACAGTCATGAGATGAAAGATGGAACCAGGTACATGGAAGCTGCAGTAGTTACTTTAACTAAAACGATTTGGACCCAAACCAGGTACCTCAGCCCAGAGAGCAGAACAGATTGATCTGACCCAGGCTCTCAGATGGGGAAAAATATACACAGACAGTCACTATGCTTTTACTACCATGTATGACCACAGTATAGCTGATGGAGAAAGGGAGCTTCTCATCATCAGAGAAAAGGGCATGAAAAACCGAGAAAACCCTGGTCTTCCTAGTGGCTATTCGGCTTCTGCTACAAATTTGCTATGCTCTACTGCCTGACCGCTGATTTCACTGCCCAACAAACAGCTCTAAGACCAGTGGGGCCTATAGATATTCTAATGACACACCTCAATGTGGGGCTGCCTGAGACTCCATGGTAAAGAAGAGATGGAGAGCTAAACCACAGGTTCATAGAGGACACCACAGGGAAAGACCATTTTCCCAGAAACAACTGGCAAGATTCTGGTAACTGACCTGCACCAGGCTACTCTTCTGGGGTTCACAGGGTTTCTGAGCTGCTCAGACCAAAGCATGTTATACCCAAACAGGACAGCCTAACAAGGGACTCTCACTTAGATGGCAGGTTTGTGCTCAATGAATCAAAAACAGAGAGCCCTTTCCCAGGAAGAGGTCCAAAGAGAGGCCAACACCCTATGAACTCTGGGAAGACTGACTTCACCGAGGTCCAGCCTGCCAGGGGAGGATACAAGTGCTTGCTAGTTTTTATAGATCCCTTTCCGGGTGGGTAAAAGCATGTCCCACCCAACTGAAACTGCCCAAGTGGTTAGCTAAAAAGCTCCTCCGGGAACTTGTCCCTGATTTGGCCTCCCCCCAGCAAAGGGGTTCGACAATGGTCTAGCTTTCACAGCCCAAACCTTTCAATTAACAGCTAAAGCTTTCAGATCATAGATTGAAAGCTTTATTGTGTATATAGACTCCAGATTAGAAAAAAATAAACAGGATATTAAAAGAAACTAACGAAACTCTCATTAGAGTCCAGCAAAGTATGAACAGGCTTCCTTCCTTTGCTTTGCTTCTGCCCACTGCATCCCATATAGGGAGGGATTTACTCACTATGAGACTGTGTTTGGAAGACCACTGCCCCATTGCTTCCCAGGCTAAGAGACCACCAGCTGGCAGAACTCTCTCACTATTCCTTTCTCAAGCCCTCCAGTCAGGCTACTTATCAGACCCAGCAACCACCACTAGTTTCCACTGGTTCAAGTCTGGTGACACTGGCTGGGTCCAACACGTAGCCAAAGGGGCAGTGAAACCACCTTGGAAAGGACCCTACACGGTTATTCTCTCCACTCCGAAGGCTGTGGAAGGCAGTGGAAGGCAGCTGGCTTACACCATGGATCCACCACAGCCAGGTCAAGAAAGTGGGAACATGGAGGCTGCCAAACAGACTGTATCCAGACTAAGGACCCATTAAAATTACAGTTTCACTGAGGCTCTGGGCCCTTCCACTCCCTGCCCTTCTACCTCCTCCTGAATCTTGTTTTGCACTATTGGTATAAATACAGGGTCATGGTCCAACCCCCACTGACCGCAGGCCTGCACTGGAAACTGAGGAAGACAGATACAGGGAAGGTACTGGCTGGAACTGTCTGGTTATACTAGAGGAAAGAGAAGATGTGGGAGTTTATCTTTGAGACAGGAATACAGAGTTCACAGTTCGGTGCATGCCCTGTGTCTAGGCCCCCTAGTTGTACAAACAAGGGAGTTTCCATTGTAAAAATTGGGGTTGTAAAACTGAGGCTTCCTGAAAAATTCCTTTAAAACATTCTGGCCTTTGGGAAGCAGGAAAAACCGGGGGACTCTGTACCACAGGAAAGGAATTAATTATTCTCAGCGAGAAATCAACCAGGACTGCTGGTTAGCCTCTTTACTACACAGAATAGGAACTAACCAGACTGTCAACCCACTGACTGATAAAACTCATTGTGACTGGGGGCAGCCCAAATTACCATCAGAGGACTTACAAACAGCTAAAACATGTCTAATATCTACAACTTTAACCTAGACACTTCCCCTGATTCTGATGCCTGATATTCTGCCTTGTGGGTTAATTCATATGGATACCAACAATATTACTGAGCCCCTGAGACCACCTGGAGGGTATATAGTAATGGTTTGACTACCTGTGCCTCTTCTGATGCTTTCTAAACTCATCAGACAGGTTGATCAGGTCCTAGAGGTATTAACAAGAGTTAGATTCCCTTGCAGAAATGATCCTACAAAATTGGAGAGGCTTAGACTTACACCTCATGAGATAAAGAAAACTATGTCTGGATTTAGGGGGAAAATCGTTTCTATGCTAACTGATCAAAAGTAATTTCTAAAAAAATCTTGCCATAGTTGCGGAACCCCCCTCTCAAGAAAGAGAGAAAGATTAATCAGAAAATTGGTACCAGTCTCTGTTTTCTTGGCTTCCTGGATAAGTACTTTGCTATCAAGAATTGCTTTAATTCTCATTCTGACTAAACTACTGGTGGTGGCATGCATCTTAAAGTTTAGTAAAACACAGTGAGCCCACGATTTCACTCATTCACTAAGGCCAGTGGGGAATGTTAACAGGGTTGCAGACATTATTAGGCCCTCAGACCATAGCACAACTGACTCCATGATGGAAGTGTCATTCAGGCCATAAACCCAGCACACAGACAGCACCACCTGCCAAAACAAAAACAAAGACCTAATCCACCAAAGCCCATAGTTCTGGGAAAGTCTCTACATGTACTAACCTTGCTTTTTGGCTTCTATAGTTCCCCTTCTTGCTAACTGTTCTTGTTAACTTAAGTATGTCAACCCAGAGCATGGTTTTTGTGCTCAAAAAGCTCACCCTGAGCTCAGTCCTACACTGGGTTCCCAAACAGAACACCCAGTGTAGCCACCGGCCTGCGAACAATGACTTTCTATTGACTTAAACCCATGTCTGAGCAGTCTTCTCTGGTGAATACGCCACAATAGGAAATACGTTTCTTAAAGAGTTTTAAAGAAAGTAAAACTCACTGGCCAAGGCACAGTGGCTCACACCTTTAAGGCAGAGACAGGTGGGTCTCTGTGTGTTCAAGTCATTCCAATTAACAGAGTGAGCACCAACCTTATCTCAAACAAACAAACAAAAAAAGAAAAGACAGAAAATTTCTAGACCACTAGTCAATACAGACGGCTTCCCCCGTCCCTTTTGTCCTGAGGTTCTTGTTCATTTTAAGACAGTCTCAGCATGTATCCAGACTGATCCTCCTGCCTCAGCTCTCTGGTCCTGGAATTACAGCCAGGAACCATCTTACTTGATTTATAACCTCAAACCAAAACTTCTCACATGCTTTACTTCTCAGGATAGCGTTTCTCAGAGCTAAAGAGATGGCTCAACAGTTATGAGCACTGGCTGCTCTCCAGAGGACCTGGGTTCAGTTCCCAGCACCCATATGGCAGCTTACAGCTCTCTGTAACTCTGGTTCCAGGGGATCTGACACCCTCACACATACATATATGCAGGCAAAACACCAATGCACATAATGTTAAAATAAATAATTTTTTTAAAAAGATAGCATTCCTCTTTCAAAGATGCACAGGTGGTTTCTTATAGTCATTATATTAAAAAATAAAGATAAAAGAGAAATACTACCTTCTCTTTGAGGGACAAATAGGTTGACAAGGAGGTTCCTGTGTCACATGCCAGAATTCATTCAGGACAGAAAGCAAAATGACATGGACATCTACACTGGGTCCTCACATAATCACCTGCACGGACCCTGAGACTTTTGGCTGAAGTGTTTTGATTCCTCGGCAGCGTGATGATCAGGACATCAGGACACCCAGCCACATCTCACACTTAAGAAACAAACGGAATATCTCTATTCTTTGCTCCCATGTTGGCCTGAGAACAAGCCAAGAAAAAAGTTTTCCTCCATGATGGGTTTTTTAGTGGGTGGATTACAGGAGATACGCTTATTCTCCAAAAACATTCAAACACTGAGTCAGTGGATAGCATAGAAGGACACAGGTGACCATGGCTGAGAGGAGCCGATGAAGCTGAGGTCTGAGAACGCTGGAGAACCCTGTTCTTGGGGTCCACTGGCCTGGGCAGTGGGTGAGCCAGTGTGCTATAGCAGGCCCAGGGCTCAAGAAGGGAGACTGCTCCAAGGCCGGACTTGAAGTCCAAACTCTCCTACCTAAGTTGAACTCCATTGCCTGGGGCTCTCCGACTGAATTCCAGGGCACTGTAAGAAAACAGACCGTGGCCTTTAGAGGAGCAGTATGGCCTCTCAAGTGTACTACTCACACTGCTCGTGTGTGTGCACTTGCCCTTTCCTCGGGGCCCACTCTGGTCCTCTGGGAACGTGACGGACGCTCGCTGGTCGTGTGTGCATATGAGAACCCAGTTCTGCACTGAACTCATCCTGGTCAAAGCAGGTCCGAGTTAGGGAAGGGCACCAAACAGAGAGCTTCTCATTAGTTTCTGGGCTCTGCCCTTGGGGAGGCACAGTCAGAAGCTGTCCATGAAACAACGGAGAGATCTAATCAATGGTAAGTACTGTTTCAAAGCTGTGTTTGCAGTGCCATTTTAAAATTAGAAAACATTAGTAACATTAAAATGAAGTCTCATCTAAAAGAAATTGACTGTGCATTGTTCAAATTTCAGTTAATTCCTTGACAGTGAACAAACCATCCTAAATTAGTTCCATACACTGACGTGGAAACACAACAATTTACTCCTTTGTCATGGCTTCCTCTTCTGTGGTTTGTGTGACTCTTCTTTGTTCAACAAATGGCAGGACAATGTCAAAACGGAGTTTATTTTGAAAACTGAACCATTCAAGTCTAAATGAGCCTAATTCAACCCTGTAGCTCCTGTCCTTGAGAAGGGGCAGAGGTCAGGCGGAAAGAAGTATCAGTGCCCTTGCACAAACCAGGAAGATGGATGGGCTCAAGAGTGAAGCCAAATGGTGAACCACAGACAACTCACCTGTGCCAACTCCTGCTTTCCCGAGAGAAGCCAGCTCCGCCCTGTCAGATGAGGGTAGGAAGTGTACAGGAATCGTCTCCACTTCCCAGGGCTTGTTGGGACGTCTCACCCAACAGGGAGTGAACAGTAGATGTTGGCTTAAGACAATGCAACAGCTACATGTCCCAGGTGAGCCCACTCTAGCAGGCTGCCTGGTTCTCAGACCACTCCTAAGCCTGGGGGTCTCCAAAAAACACTGGGCAGGGCCTCCAGCCACTCACTGAGAAAAGCCAAAAAGTCTCCAACAACCACAACCCTTGCTTTTCACAACTCAAGCAGCTGACCGGTTCCCAGGATTTCAATGACTAATTCCTGATTTCAATGAGGAAATATCAATTCCTGAGCAGAAAGGTGCTAAACATGGGGAAGTAGATGGCTTGGGGCAGCACAGGTCACTACCAAGCAACTGACTCAGTGCAGCAGCACAGCGAATTTCCAGCTCCCTGGGAAACTGTGGAAAAGCTCCACTCTGCCACCTGCTTGTCCATGACTTACAAACAGTTGAAGACAATGAGCACCGCTTTGCAGAGCTGCACAGAGCCTAACCTGGGACCACGCAGATCAACAAGAGAAGCAAGAGAAAAAGTTGTAACAGGGCCACAGATAAAAAGAAAAACCCAGACCCCCCCAACTCCTAGCCAGGGCAAACCCTTCTCCTGCATGTGCATGGCCAGCTCAGACCTAAGCCTGGTCCCGCCCCAGGGTCCTGACACAGTCAGATCACTTCCAGGGTGCTGACTTGAAAAGGGACAGTTCTCCCAGCTACAGAGCAGAGCAAACGCTAGTGCCCCTCTGGGAAGAGACACCGCCACAAATGTCCTTGCTTGTAACCCAGCACTTCCATCACAGTGGTCCCTTGACCAGCAGGGCCAGCCTGCTGTCCAGTGTCAAAACTTTCCCTTTTGACTTAGAAGTGTTGGTGAGGAAGGCCTCTTCTTCACCTTTTTCCAAATATCAGCTATGTTTAGACTACCACTACAAAGAACTACCCTAGATTAGCAGAATCACGCTTTAAGGCAAAAATATAAATTTTCAAATAATTGTAAGGAATTGCCAACAGGGTTTAGAATCAGCATGGAAACAAACCTCTGGGTATGTCTGTAAGGGAATGTTTAGGTAGCATTAATTGATATGGGATGGCAGCCATCCTAAACGTGGGTGGCACCATTCTCTGGGCTGGTGTTCTAAACCAAAGGAAAAGAAAAGGAGCCAAGCACTGGCACAGCTCTTCCCTCTGCTTCCTGACTGTGATACAATGTGACTGGCTGCCCCACGCTCCTGCCTTTCCCGCTGCAACGGACCATGCCCTGAACTTTAAGCCAAATGAACTCTTCCTTAAGTGGCTTTTGTCAGGTATTTTTTTTTTATCATAGCAACAAGAAAAGTAACTATTATTCTTTATGCTCGCCAGTACAGGCTGACCTGAGTTTGTCTGCTGTGGCCTTCCTGAGACTTTGTGGCTACCACTCTCCTGCAGCTGGTCACAAGGTCCAAGGCTGGGTGACCCAGAGGTCAGAAGACTGGTTACATACAAGGCTACTAATCAAACAAACCAAAATAGTAAAGACAATAAGAAGCACCTGTTTCTCTTAGCATTGGAGAGAAACAGCCAAGGAATGGATAAGGTTAAAAGGATCTAGCCTTTTGATGTAGATTATAACTTGTTTCTTATAGTTAGATGGGTAGCTACAGAACTCTATATGTGTACCTACCCATGTGCATGAACAAATGTGTACGGAGAGGAGTCGTATGCTTATCGTTAACTTCCTATGTCCATCGAGATCTAACAGTCAATAGCAATAGAAAATGGCACTTACTGTTCACTGCTAAAAGAAACCAGGGCTTATTGTAGAAAAGGCCAATTGCACTGCTGGCCAAGGGAACATTCATTGAGGAGCCTGGAAAGTATTTTGTAAAGTAAAAGGAGAACTCCAAGGATGGCAGTAACACACTAAAAGGACTCAGAGGCCAGCATGAAGGAGCTCCCACTAGGAAGATCGGAGCACCAAAGCAAATGTCGGTAGTAATGGCTTACATAAACCCGAGGAATACAAACAGATGGAGGAGTGGAAGGAGGGAGGAGGCAGGCAGGCAGGCAGGCAAGCACACTAACTCTATTATAGTGGAACAGCAACTAAAAGCTATAGAAGAAATAGTGCAATTAGAAAATCACCATTTGATGACCACCATACTTATTGGTTCAGGCAAGAATCATCAGAGAATAATCTACATGGGAGGTAGAAAGTATAAAAAGACAAGATCTCCTGAGTAAACTGGGAGCATGGGGACCTTGGGGAGGATTGAAGGGGGAAGGGGAGAGCCAGGGAGGGGAGCAGAGAAAAATGTAGAGCTCAATAAATATCATGGAATAAATAAATAGAAAAAAAAGACAATTATCAACTCATAAGTGGTTTTTAAGCATAAAATAAAGAAAACCAGCCTACAATTTACAACCCCAGAGAACCTAGACAACAATGAGGACCATAAGAGAGACATAACTGGATCTAATCTACATGGGAAGTAGAAAAAGACAAGATCTCCTGGGTAATTGGGAGCATGGGAACCATGGGAGAGGGCTGAAAGGGAAGGGAGAGGAGCAGAGAAAGATGCAGAGCTCAATAAAATCAATTAAAAAAAAAAGAAATGATGGGTAAAAGTTTAATGAGATACAGAATTCTAAAACAGTTACAAAGTGTCTCCCTTATAAAACACTACTTTTCAACTAAACTGCATAATGATAACCAATTAGTTTTATAATAGAGAAATCATGATCTAGAAATGGGACAAACACTGTGCATGTACCATCAGAAGGACTGGAGTACAGTCTTTCTGCATCCCCAAAACACGCATGCTAAACCCAGTCATGAGCAAACCTAAACTAACGGCCATCCAACAAAATAACTAGCCAGCTGACTTTTAAAATGTTGAGGCCATGCAGGACAAAGATGAAGGAAGAAACTGTCAAAGACTGAAGGAGGCTAAAGAGCCATGACAGCTGACAGAGCGCATGCTGATGGGCTCTGAGGGACATTCCTCAAAAGAACAACTGGCAGAGCATGAAGGGGCCTGTGGATTAATTAGGCTCTGGATGCCAGCAACGCTAATTTCTTGACTTGGGCAGGTGGACGGGCTGGACTCGTGGAGAGTACACTAGCTTTTAAGAAATACTCAGGAATACTCAGGGGTGCTGCCTGAAACCTGGTTCCCAAATGATTGAGAAAAAGAAGGTGCATGTGTTTATGGCATGTGCATGTGTCCACACTGTAGTGAGTGCTGGGAAAACGCAGAGCATTAGCATAGCATAAGGACTCGGGGTGAAGACAGATTCGAAAATTCTCGGAGTATTTTGAAACTTTTCTGGAAAGCAGGATGTAAGAGCATTAGAATCCAGTACTCCACACTCCCCCTGGCTCAGCATTCCTACAGACTGTACAAAAGGAGTCACTACCCACTGAGCACCCATGCATAAGTTGCAAATCTTTCATGCGTTGTCCTAAGCTCCTCCACACTAGCATAACCCTCTTCAGTTCACAGAAAGGGGGAAAAGGCAGATCAGAGTGTGACCCAAGGTCATGTCGAGAGGCCACTGCCTGGCTCATCTCGATCAAGGGCAATGAATCCAGAGATTTTTGTCACTGCTCTCAACTAAAACGGCTCTTGGCAAGCAAATGAAAACAGTGGTTTTAATTCTCAAAGGGAATGCTGTCTACTTCCAAAGTGTGACTGCTTTGTCACTGTGAACCCAAAGCTGGGAGGTGAGGAAAGAAATAAAAGGCTACAAAGTTGTAACATATATGCAAAGGACATGGGTCAGTCCCATGAAGACTCCCTGGTTGCTGGTTCAGTCTCTGAGCCCCTATGAGACCAGGTTAAACGGTTCTGCAGGTTTTCTTGTGATGCCATTGCTTTCTCTGGCTCCTACAATCCTTCTCTGTCTTCCATAGGATTCCCTGAGCTCTGCCTTCTTGTGGAACTCCTAACCGTGAGAGCAGGGGCTCTGTGGCCTGCTTTTGGGTTCCTACAAGGTTGCCTTGCCCGGCCTTAATAGGAGAAAGGAGGTGCCTGATCTCACTGCAACTTGATATATCATGATTGACTGATATCCATGTGAGGCCTATCCTTTTCTGTAGAGAAACAGAGGAGGAGTGAGTGGGGGAAGAAGGGCTGGGAGAAGAGGAGGGAGAGGAAACTGTAGCCAGGATGTAAAAACGATAGATAGATAGATAGATAGATAGATAGATAGATAGATAGATAGATAGATAGATAGATAGATAGATAGATAGGCAGGCAGGCAGGCAGGCAGGCAGGCAGGCAGGCAGGCAGGCAGGCAGGCAGGCAGGCAGATAGATGGATGCCAAAAAGAAAGGAAAAGAAAGAAAAGGTAAGAGCTGAGGGGCAAAGGAAGAGAGGTACTTAGTCATACCACTTCCAAGTCCTCCAGTAGCCAGGACAGGGCTACCAGGTCTCTCCATACCAACCACCCATAACATAGTCACACCAGGTAACAGTTTTTTTACAGGACACCCCAGTGGAATTGTGTGTTGGTGCTTACTCTCTTACTTTAAGTACTAAACAGCATCTGAAAAAGAATGGGGAATGGGACACTATATGCCTGTCAAAGAAAGGGCTATGTAACTTACTTGGGATCTCCACCCCATCGCCAATGTATTGTCAATACTACATAAATACTCAAATGTGTTCAGGAAACAAGTGCTGAATACAAGCTTAACCCCCACAACCCTTGTACTGTAACTTTATCTGGAAACAGTGTCTTTGCAAGTATGATTTAAGGACAGAGATGATGTCCCACTAGATTAGAGTAGGCACTAAATCCAAAGAGAATGCCCTTGAAAATACAGCAAAAGGCAGACGGACAAAAAGAAGAAGGCTGTGTGTAAAGAGGCAGGGACCGGAGAGACACAACCCACCAGAACCGTAAAGGGTGGGATGAACTGACTCCAGAACCAACACTGCCCACCTTCACTCCCTTCTACTGTTTTAGATGCTCAGTTTCAGGGACTTTGTTATAGGAGCCATGAGAAGCTAATATACAAGTCAAAAAATAGTGAACATGGCTTCTGCTATACTGAAATCTCCCTTAACGCATGAACTATAAAGGTTAGCCACTTTAACAAATTCCTCCTTTGCCACATGAATCAGACCTAGGATTGCAAGAATATATGATCACAGTTTCTCCTTGACACTGAGCTGCTGTCCAACTAATCCAAGAACAATGCAACTTTGTTCAAGACTCAGCGGCACATTGTACCTTTCTTCCCATAAGAGACAAACTGGTTTGTAAACTACTGAACACCATCCATGTGAATAGCACCCTGTCAGGATGTTTTGACATGTCGTACATAAAGTACAGCACAAGTTTCTTGAAAAAGGGAATAAAATATGAAATGAACATATTTACCAGGCATACATTTCCAGCCATGAATCATGCCACATGTGTAAACATGTTATCTATAAATCTACTGTTTAAAAGCAGACCATACACAATTTTAAATGCAAAGACATGAGCAATCAGGCAACCATCACTAAATAAGCACAAGGCCTACTATGCTGACTAAAGAGAGAAAATACACGTGGGCTGGAATAGTGGAAACAGTTAAGTCAGGCAGCCCTTTCACAGTTGTTTTTAAATTCAGCCAGTGAAACAAAAAATAATATTGATCTTTGAGAAGGGCTTTCGACAAGAACAGCAGTTGGCATTCATCCCCAGTGCACTTGCCCTTCATCTGGAGTTCAGCATGCAAGTCTCCATCTATTTTTAACAGCAGGCTCCTGTCACTACAATAGTGGATTGTATCTCACAGCTGTATGGCGCATCTAGACGCACGGGGATGGACGGCCTGCACTTCCATGGTTCCCTTTTTTTGGAGATTTAAAATAACATTTCAAAAAACTGCCAACCAGCAAGGTCACAAAATATTTTTGGATGGCACAGGGAAGGCTTGCAAAGCTGTGGTTCACATCAGATGTGAAGGCTGGGGTGCAGCCAGCAAGCCCAGTTGCTCGGTATCCTGCCAATGCTAACTTCAAAAGTTCTTCGCTTCAGCAAGCTCACAAATGACTCTTTCCTGGTAACACACAGTGCCTCATAAACTCGCAAAGTGTACAAGATAAGGAATGCCGAGAAGGGTGAGGACTTCCCTCCACTCATCACGACCATTGCCACCACCAGAAGGGTTTAACTGCCATCACCACTGCCCCTCCCTGCTTTACTTCCTCAAAGTACATACTACTGTTACACTATATATTCTTCCAAGAGGTATCAGCTTTTGAACTTGCTTATTCTATGTGTCCCACAGAAGCAAGGCTTGCTGTCTCTTTTGTTGGCTGATGAGTCTACAGAGCTAAAAATAGTGCTGTCCAGCACACATTTATTGAGCACATACTTGTGGAATTAGCAGAGACAATGTTATCGGGAAACACACAGAAATACTAATGACTGGTACTGGGTTCCAAGCTTCAATGGCAGCATTCTTCAGCCCCCATAAAGATTCCAGCTTTTGTTTATATTTCACTTTTTGTTTACTTGAGATATAGTCTTGTTATGTAGCTCTGGCTGACCTATCACTCAGTATGAAGTCAAGACTAACCTTGAACTCACAGCCACCTTCCTGTCCCAGCCTCCTGAGTACTGGGATGACAGACACACACTACTGCTCCTTGGAAGATTTCTGGTTTTGCTTACAATTTACAGCATGTGAAAATGGAAGTGGGTTAAACAAATACCTAGTAAATGGCTCATTTCTGAAACAATTTTCACTCATGTCACTTTTGTTCACTTGACAAACCTTCTTGCTAGAGGGATTAGATGCCAGAAGCACCCTGCTAATGAAAAAGTATATCTATATCCCTATTCAAATGCTTATCTACAAAATCAACAAGCTATGCAAAAGAGTCATGTCATTCAACAACTCTTGAGATTGTTATCTTTCTTATAACAGTACATCATCAACCCTAATAATGACTTCAGTAGATGAAATACAATGATACCCCCAAATTTCAAAGCTCTAGAGGGTCAGAAAGGCAGAACAGAGCCTCAAAAGACAGGTAGGAACATAAGGCAGAGAATGACAGAACACAAGCGAGCCCAGGTCCAGGGCTGCTGTGGTCTCTATGTAAAACTCTTTCTCCAGCATGGGCGAGACCATCAGGCTGAAAAGCCGATACCGTTGAGCACAAGAGAAGAAGGCCTGGGTTGCTTTGGGGGAGCAATTGATGAGCAGAATGAAGGAATCTCTCCCTTCTCAAGAGGAATGCCCATCAAAGATGCCCAAAAAAGCATCAAAACCCCAAGGAAAAAAAAAAGCCTGGGCCACTTGGTGTCTCTGACAATGGAATTTTTTTCTTTTTTCTTTAGTTTTTGAGACATTTAACCCAGGCAAGCCTCAAAGTTACTATGTAGCTGAGGATGACCTGAACTCCCAATCTCGATGCTTCTGCCTCACAAGTGCTGGGATTACAGGTAGGCACTACCACGCCAGCTCAAAAAGTATTTTTCTTAATGGATGTAATGAAAGAGTTCTTGCCTAGCACACAGGCCCTAGTCCACCGATCTAGATTTCTCTCCTTGAATGGATTAAGTACCTCTGTGATTATGAGAACACAGAAAAAAAAAAAAAAAAAAAAAAAAAAAACAGGCAGCGTACTTCTGGAGTCACATTTAGTGAGGTGCTATCCCATGAGATGGCACTAGCAAAGATTCTCATTTCTATTTTATACATTTTTACACCGTAGAATTTTCACCATGAACTTACAATACTCAGAAAGTTGGGGAAATAACCCCAATCATGTAGTTAGGAGGCTTGGAGTAAGGTAGAACTTCTTGGGTAACAGTAAAAACATGGCAAAACTTCTACAAAAGTAATTAATTATACAACTGGACTAGTTTTTCAAAAACAAGTGATTCAGGGCTGGATATCTACCAGAGACAAACACATTGAGAAGTGTTCCAAAGTACGAAGGCTTGTGCCGGGGTCGCCCAGCCTGTGGGCTCAGCTGGGATGCCCTTTCCAAACCACAGTTACGGTCATGTCATGGACTGACCCGGGCAGGTCGGGCTCAAAAACTGGTGTCTGCTGCCAAAGGGGTGGCTTGATTTCGAGCAGGACACATGCCCAAGGGCATTGTCACAAACAACGTGGTCATGGAAAACTGTAGAAGGTCAACACCTCAGCTAGCCTGAGGTTGCAATACCGGTGTGGCAAGACCAGTGCACCAGCCAAGAGAGAGGGAGAGAGAGTGTGTGTGCCCGTCTGTGGACAAGGGAGAACGCCCATACGACCCTAGTGATCTGGAAGGCTGAGACAGTTAACTACAAATCCCTATCTAAGGCTAAGTGTGCACACAGAAGGAGTGGGAGAAGGGCCTAGCAAAAGCCAAGGTTGACTTCTAAAGGCCTGAATGTTGAGCATGCCCCTCAGCTGAACCCACTTGTAGATCCTCTGTAATTTGTGAAACCATAGTGCCTCAAGGTATTTTGTCTTTACAGAATCAACCCAGACAACTAACGGGTAAAACTCAAACAACAAAAACCTTGGATTTTGTCAAAGGTAATTATCATAGTCAAGAGTTTCTACATACTAGCTAAAGTTTCTATTTTAAAAATCAAACATGAAGCCAAGCAGTGGTGGTGGCGCATGCCTTAATCCCAGCATGCAGAAGGCAGGGCCAAGAGGATCTGTGGGTTCAGGGCCAGCCTAGTCTACAGAGAGAGTTCCAGGACAGCCAGGGCTACACAGAGAAACTCTGTCTCAAAAAGCCAAACAACAAACAAACAAAAAAGAGTCAGGTGTGTTGATACACACCTATAATACCAACACTTGGGAGCCTTCCAAGCAGCTATCATACATAAGATTAAAAAACTAAAAAAAAAATTGTACTTAAAGAATTAAGGGAAAATGTAATAGCAATGAGTTCTTAAAGAGGAGAGCCCAATAAAGAGATTAAAATTATAAAAGGAACCAGAAAGAAATTTTAGAGTACAAAATAATAATAATTACAATAAAATTCACTACAGAAAGTCAATACCAGAGTTAAGATGACATCAAGGATCAAAAAGCTATCCAACATAAAAAACATTTTTTAATGAAGATAAAGAGATACTTTAAGCATACCAATGCACAAGGAAAGGGATTCTCAAATGAAAAGTACATGCCCGTCATACCAACACTCAGGAGGCTAAGGCAGGAGGGTCATATAAAGAGGGCCAGTCTCAGCTATCTGGTAAGACTCTGTCCGGAAAAACAAAAAGGAAAACTCACTGTAGCATGGTGGTGCGTGCCTATAATTTCAGCACTAAGGAAACCGAGGAAGGAGATTCTTCTCTTGTTCATTGCTGGCTAAACTAAAGAACAAGACCTTGTTTTAAAACCCAAAGAAATGCACGGGAGAGAGAGCTGTCAGGAGAGCTGCATTATAAGCATGGGGACCCAGAACCCATGTAAACATCCAGGCATGGGAATCCCAGAACCCATGTAAACATTCAGGCATGGGGACCCCAGAACCCATGTAAACATCCAGGTATGGGGACCCAGAACCCATGTAAACATCCGGGCATGGGAATCCCAGAACCCATGTAAACATCCCAGGCATGGGAATCCCAGAACCCATGTAAACATCCCAGGCATGGGAATCCCAGAACCCATGTAAACATCCCAGGCATGGGGACCCCAGAACCCATGTAAACATCCAGGCATGGGGACCCCAGAACCCATGTAAACATCCCAGGCATGGGGACCCCAGAACCCATGTAAACATCCAGGCATGGGAATCCCAGAACTCATGTAAACACCCCAGGCATGGGGACTCCAGAACCCATGTAAACATCCGGACATGGGAATCCCAGAACCCATGTAAACATCCCAAGCATGGGAACCCCAGAACCCATGTAAACATCCCAGGCATGGGGACTCCAGAACCCATGTAAACATCCAGGCATGGGAATCCCAGAAGCCATGTAAACATCCCAGGCATGGGAACTCCAGAACCTATGTAAACATCCAGGCTCTCAGAACACAGGGCATGTGGAAACAGGATGACCCTTAGAGCTTATTGAGCAGCTAGTCTAGAGGACAACACACACACACACACACACACACACACGGAGAGGGAGAGGGAGAGAGAGAGGGGGAGGGAGGGAGGGAGGGAGAGAGAGAGAGAGAGGGAGAGAGAGAGAGATTAGCCATTGTACTAAACTTTTGTGTGCTGTTTTTTGTTTGTCTGTTTGTTTGTCAACTTAACACACACTGAAGTCACTTGGGAAAAGAGGGACCCTCAAATGAAGAATTGTCTCCATTAGACTGACCTATGGGCAAAGGTATGGGACATTTTCTTGACTAATAATTGATGTACTAGAAAGACCCAACTCACTGTGGGCAGTGACACCCCAGGCAAGCGGCCCTAGGTTATGTAAGGAAATAAAATTAAAAAAAAAAAAAAAAAAAAAAAAAAAAAGGAAAGGAAAGAAAGAGTAAGTCATGGAAAATAAGCCAGGAGCATTCCTCCATGGTCTCTGTTTCGGTTCCTCCGTTCCTCCTTCCTTGAGCTCCTGCCCTGGTTTCCCTTAAATTCCTCCTTAAGCGCACGCCTTTAATCCCAGCACTCGGGAGGCAGAGGCAGGCGGATCTCTGTGAGTTCGAGACCAGCTTGGTCTACAAGAGCTAGTTCCAGGATAGGCTCCAAAACCACAGAGAAACCCTGTCTCGAAAAACCAAAAAAAAAAAAAAAAAAAAAAAAAAAAAAATTCCTCCTTAAATTGCTTTCGGTTGTGGTCAGAGAAATAGAAAACAAACTAGGGCATGAAAAAGCCAAAGACAAAGAAAGTCACGCCGCATGAAGAGAAAGTGTAAAGGGAACCACAAAAGATTAATGCTGACATCACGTCAGAAACAATGCAAGAATATTAAGTGCTAAAATAAAAACTGCCAATCAGCTGGTGCCTCCTGAATGCAGGTTTTGTGTGAACTACACGGCAATAAAGTTTTGGGGGGTCCTGGAGGAAGCTATGAATGGAGGCTTGTCTATCCGTCACAGGACCAAATGATTCCCTGGTTCTGATTCTGAAAAGCAAGGTGTTCAAGGCAGGAGGGCATGAGAAGCTCACCCTGGACAGTACAGGCTACATGTGCTTCCAATGAAAGATGGAGGTGCTTCAAAAAAGCAGTTCTCTCTGTACACAACAACGTACTCAGGATGCAGAGGAGATGTGGAGGAAAGCTCATTGCTGCTAACCAAGAGGATCCAGTCTATGAGAAGAAGCCCAAGAGAGATGGCAAAGAGGTGGAACTGTCCCCAAATGTTCCTTGCTAGAAGGAAAGATGGGTTCATTCAAAAGAAAGCAAGCTTCCTCAGAGCCCACGCACTGGCTGCTGAGAGCTAAAGCAATTTTCTATGAAGATTTTTCATGAAGACAACAAACTTACTGGCCAAGCCAACAACAAGGTTGGACAAATCCGGGGAGATGGACTTTCAACTACACCAACAGCTGGTTCTCGGATCAGGTACAAGGCAAGGGTATTACCTTCACCAACTCTAAATATTGTGGTACAGGAGGTCCTGGCCAGGGCAGTAACACAGGCAAGGAGAATTAAAAAAGAGATCAGAGGAAGTAAAGCTGGTGCTAAACAAAGGTGACAAGGCTGACGTCCTATGTAAAAAGTATCCTCATGAGTCTACAAAAGCATACTAAAGCTAATAAGCAAATTTAGACTGTTCATTATACACAGGATCAATATGACAAAATCAACTTTTCTATAAAAATATTAATAAAGAATCTAAAGTTAAAGTTAAGAAATAATTCCAGGGGTTGAAGAGATGGTTCAGAGGTGAACAGACTGCTCTTGCACAGGACCTGGGTTTGATTCCCAGCACCCACATGGTGGCTCTCAACTGTCTGTAACTCCAGTTCCAAGGGATCCAATCTTCTCTGCTGACTTCTGTGAGCACCAGGCACACATATGGTACACAAACATACATGAGGTAAAATGCCCATACATATAAAATAAAAGTACATAAATCTCAAAAAATTTAAAGAAAGAATTCCATCTACAATGGATTCCTAATTAGTAACTACTCAGGCCTGGCATGTGGTGGCGCACGCCTTTAACCCCAGCACTACTCAGGCAAAGGCAGATGGATCTCTGTGAGTTCAAGGCCAGCCTGAGCTACATAGTGAGATCCAGGACTGCCAGGACTTCATAGAGAGACCCTGTATCCAAAAAAAGTCCCCAAACAAAACAAAACAAAAACTACCAAAAAGAAGTGCAAACCTATATATTTTCAATAAACATCTAAATATCAAATAATCATAAAAACATATTTGATATTTAAATAAATATATGTTCTTGGTCTGCAGGACTTGGTACTATTAGGACAGCATTTCTTCTCAAATCAAGTCTACTGACTCAATACAATCTCTAAACTCTTTATAGAAATGCACCCTAACTTGAGAGTTACAATTCTCTTTACCTTTATATGCTTGAACTTAATCATAATAAAGAGGTTTTTGTTTGCTAAAAATACCAGTGGAAAGAAAAAAACTTAACAGTTAAGCCAAGGGCTACCTTAATAGACCTCACTCTCCATCCTCAGCCCACACGGCTCACCTGCAGGCTGACCCTGGCTTCCAGCCCACGTCAGCACACACAGGTAGCAGATGAGTGGAAAAGGCTGAGACGGCTCTGAAATGCAGTCAGGAGGGGCAAGGACTACAGATGCTCCTGTGGGACCCCCATCACCAGCCTTCAGTCTCACAGCTGACAGCAACACTGCATGTGTCAATCTCTAGCTGACCACAGGTCAGACTGGTAGCCACGGGAGACTTGATGACATTTGCGTAGTAATTGTCGGAGATCGGAGCTGAGATGGTTGGTGCTTGAAGATCAGAGCACCAAGCAAGATCTCTTAATGCTGCCATCTTCACTCCCCCCACACTCTCACCCATCATGCTCCAAATGTCTGCACATTCCTTTCACCTTCCCCTCCCAAGTGCATACTCCAAAGCCAGGCAGACAGGGAAATAAACCTTTTTGTTTTGTTTTGTTGTTTCCTGCCAAACTTGGTACTCTCTTCCCAGATGGACATCACCCATCTTCTGTCTAGATCCTCAGGGACCACTGTGACTTAGGCAGGGGGGTGTTAAGCCTGAAAAGGGGGTAGAAGTCTTATGTCAATGGAGCTCCAGCCTCCCACCCAGGCCCAACATTTCAACTAGTCGAATATGTCTTCCACCTCCTGCCACTACACATGAAGGCACAGGGATAGCTCCAGGCAACAATAGACACTAGTCCAGGAACGAGTACAGAATACAAACTTGCCTGCACAATCTGAGGGGCAGTAAGAAAGATCTATTTGTCTTTATGGAAACCCACCAAACCTTATGAAACCATGCAATTCTTAAGTTGTTTATAGTTAGCTGTTATTGTGAGTTTTTTGCTTCTTTGGTTGGTTTTGTTTTTTTTTTTTATAGGGTTTCTCTGTGTAGCCCTAACTGACCTAGAACTTGCTATGTAGACAAGGCTGGCCTTGAACTCAAAGTGATCCACCTGCCTCTACTTCCTAAGTATTAGAATTAAAGGTGTGTACTACCATGCCATAATTCCTTTTTCCTTAAGATTTTTTTTAAAATGATGTGTATACCTGCATGTAGGCACATGTATGTGATCATGGGTGCCTGAGGAGGCTGGAGGCATCAGATCCCCTGGAGCTGCCTAAGGTGGGTACCGGGAGTCAAACCCAGGTCCTCTGGAAGAGCAGCATGTGTTGTTAACTGCACAGCCACCTCCGGTTCCTTCTACAGATCTTAAGTCCTAAGAGTGTTAATAGCTCTTTTTGTGTGCTGTTTGTTTGCTTGCAACTGAGTCTTCTAGATCCCAGGCTTGCTATACAGTTGAGGATGGCCTTGAATTTCTGATTTTCTGATTCTCCTGCCTTAACCTCTCGAATACTGGGATTACAAACATACACCACCACACCTAATCTATTTGGTGCTGGAACGGAACCCTAGGTGGACACTCTACCAACTAAGCTACAGCCTTGGTCCCTTAACCATGTCTGATGTACATTCTCCCAGGTATCTCTGACTACTAAGAACACACCTGGCCTTTCACTTTCATCTCCCACTTCGAACCTCTTTCCACTCTTAACTGCATTGCTCTTCTTTCTCTTCTCACCAGTTTAGAATAATCTGGTTTACCAGATTATCCAATAAGAATTCTGCGATATACATGAAAAAGTGACCATAACTATTTAAAATAATGTATAATCCTTACGAAAAAAGAAAAACAAACTTAATTTTAAAAGAGCCTGCTTGACAGGAGCCATCCAAACTTAAAAGAGGCCTAGGTCAAACACAGCATTGTGTGCTCCAGTGTTCTTGTTTACATATAAAGACTCTACTGTCCACGAATGTCAGATGCTCTCTAGATGACAGTGATCAAGAGAGCATCCTTACCACATCAAAGCATACGCACTTTCACCGTCCAATTCTCTTACCTTTTATTCAATTAAATTGTGCGTCACCATCTGAGACAGATTTAGAGAAAACTGTGGCTGATGCCTGGCTCTCACAGAAAAGAACTAGAAATGACAGGCTAAGAGAAGCCATTAGACTAATGAGGCTGGACAGGAGGAGAATACAAAAGCTTACTCTCAACTTAGAAATAAGAACTCCTGTCCAGAATGTAGGCTTTAAAAAGACAGTGGATTGCCAAGCAGTAGTGGTGCATGCTTTTAATCCCAGAACTCCGGAGGCAGATGCAGGAGGATTTCTGTGAGTTCGAGGCCAGCCTGGGCAACAGAGAGAGTTCCAGGACAGCCTGGGATACACAGAGAAATTCTGTATCAAACAACAACAACAAAAAGACAATGGACGTATAATACTTGATCACACTCATATATTTATAACCAACATTGTACACAAAATAAAATACTCTTTTGTTGTTGTTGTTGTTTCTCAAGACAGGGTTTCTCTATAGCTTTGGAGCCTGTCCTGGAACTCGCTTGTGTAGACCAGGCTGGCCTCGAACTCACAGAGATCCGCCTGCCTCTACTTCCCAAGTACTGGGATTAAAGGTGTGCGCCACCACCAACCAACTAAAGTACTCATTCTTTAAATGCTTCCTCTTGTACCCTAGCTATTTTTGTGTTAGCCAAATGAGTCTCCTTCCTTTCCCTGGGCTTCTAACAATGAACATCATCTAACATTACACACATCATAACTCCACGGCAGACCAACATGGTTCTGAGTCAACCCAAAGACTTGTGGTTCAAACCAGGATAATTATCAAATTAAGATAGCACTGGTTCACCTAGCCATCCCACACAAGCAGCTGGGTCTATTTCAAAGCTAAATGCTTGCCTTGGGGTAACCCTGCGCATCCCAAGAAGGCTGTACTTTAGGATCTGTCTAACAGAGAACTTTTTAAACCAGCAGAGGCTGCAGGAGCAGGTTAATTCGAGGCTTTCACTAAGAGACTAGAAGGCAGTATTAGCAGGTGCGATGGTACTCTCTCCCTAGATACATATTCCACTGTAAGTCACGCATGCAAATACTTACTGCTTGAGTTTGTGTGCCTCCACTGAGTCCGCAGACACAAATCTCAACCAAACTAAGGCCACAGTTCCACTTTTGGAGAAAAAGTAAATTCGTTTTTAAGCAGGTAAGAGGCATTTTTGCTTGTTTTTTTTTTTTTGTTTGTTTGTTTCTTTCTTTCTTTCTTTGTTCTCTCTTTTACTTTTGAGCTTGAAGGTTCAGAGTATGAGTTTTTCTATGAGAGAAAGAGTCTTTTAATATTACAAATTCTAATTTTATTCTCTTAGGACATAAAGAATACAGAAAAAAATCACTCTCGCACCAGGACTGGCTCCCGTTTGATCAGCACATGGTCAAGGTGATTTTAACATCTGCTTACCTCTCTTGAGTACCTTAAACACGCATTGCCACCAACTAGGGTAAATCCTACAATGAGCTATGAAAAATCAGTCAGACAGCCCAGTGGTAAAAATCAGTCTGACAGCCAGTGGGTAAAAATCAGTCTGACAGCCCAGTGGGTAAAAATCAGTCTGACAGCCCAGTGGGTAAACGGCGCCTGCCACCAAGACTGAGGACCTGAGTTGAATTCCTAGGACCCACACAGTGGAAGGAGAGAACTGACTCCCTGTAAGTGCCCTCTGACCTCCATATGCATGGTGTACACAAATAAATAAAAGTGAAAATTGTAATCAATTATTCTGTCTGCTAATAAAAGCAACAAATATCAGCTAAGAAAAAAGCTGAAGGGATTAAAATTTGTTTAAAGTAAAACATTCTCTAATCCCACTCAGAATGCCAATCACTCTATAGATTATCATCTTTCAAAGCATACACTACCATCTCTATATACAGACCTCATAAATATACATGGAAGATGAGATCATGTTTTACATATGGCATGGTTACTTTGTACTTTTCAAAGTAATTAATTGTGGGTTAGTAATTCAGATCTATCTCATTTTCAGAAATGTTTACAAATATTCAACTTTCTGAACAGATCATAAATCTTTTCAAAATCTCTACAATGAAGAAACATAAACCTAACATAAACATTGCTAACAGTGACGCATAAAGCCTGTAAGAGTACTGACATCTTTTAAGCAGTGGTATGTAGACAGCACATCTTTCCAAATCAGCTGCCATTTCTACTATCATCACTATGTAAATTTAGCTTCAAATTACAACCTGAAAAAATGCCAGTAGTAACTGAAAAATTAGGTAATATATATGAGACTATGAAAACATATTTCCTATATATGACCCCTATTCACCAGGAGAGGACACGTACAATTTTTAAATACTATAATCTTATAAATCTTGTACATCTTCTGAGTTGAATCAAACTTTCAGAAAATAACTAAATCCACTCACCCAAATAAAGAAAAACAAATTAAATCATAGAATCATATATTTTCTTGATTCAACATAGAGTTACAGGGCAATCAAGCAGCCTGTAGTCTGAGGTGATCCCACAGGAGAAAGGGAGGGATTCAGGACTATCCCAGCTGGCACAAAGTCCTGAAGGAAAAGACATGGCCACCACACACAGGGGCTGGATATATGGGGACAGGCAGGCATTATAAATATATATATATATTCAAGGCCAGCCTAGATTACTCAGTGAGACACTGGAAGTGGGAGTGTATATGGGGTGTATTACAACAAGGACCCGGGCATAGGGTCACGTACTGGTAATTCCAGCACTCAGAATCAAGTTCAAGGTTGTTCTTTGATAAATAACAAATTCAAAGTCAGCCTGAGCTAATGAGACTTCATCTTTAATTATTATTATATTTTTATTATTTAAAACAATTTTTGAATCTAAATACAGTTTGATCATCTTATTTCCCTCTCACAAGCCCTTCCAGATCCTCTCCCAGCCAACTTTAAGTTCTTTCTCAAACAAACAAACAAAAAACAATAAAACAACAAAAGCAAGCAAATGAAATGAAACACCACCTAAAAATAAAAGAAAAACTACCAAGCTATAAGCAAATAAAAGTACACAAAAAGACTGTGGAGTGCACTATACGTTAGCCATCTACTCCTGGACACGAGGCCTGCCCTGGAGTGGTGGATATGCCCAGTGTCACTCCATTAGAAAAAAACTGATTTTCCCTCTCTTAGCAGGTATAAATGACAGTTCAGCTGTCAACCTTTACCCTAGTGTAAAGACTGTGGGTTGTGTCCCCTTTGGGGGTCACATATGAGATATTTACATTATCATTCATAACAGTAATAAAATTTACTGGTAGCAATGAAATAATTTTATGATTGGGATCACCACAACATGAGGAACTGTACTAAAAGGTCACAGCAATAGGAAGGTTGGGAACCACTGCCTGGTGGCTAGGTTTGCACTCATTCATTCATTTTTTAATATAATAATAATAAGCAAACCCTAACCCTAACACATCAAAGTTAGACAAGAAAAGCCATCAGAAGGAAAAGAAGCCAAGGGGAGCACAAGAATCAGAGCCCCTGGTTTGCACACTCAGGGGTCCCATGGAAACACTAAACTGGGAGTCATGGTGTCGCACGGAGGACCTGGTGCAGAGGGCGCAGGCTGTGCGTGGTGCTTCAGTTTCTGTGAGTCCACGTGAACTTTGCTCACGCTTATTTAGAGGACCTTCTTTTCTTAGAGACCTCATTTTAATAAAAGAAAAAAGGAGGAGGACTTGGAAGGGGGGAAAGGAGGTGCGCAGACACCCATGTTCTGAGAAGGCGTAGAGAGATGAGTACAAAATCCCAACATCTTTACTCTTCTAAAGCTACGTTGTCTCGTATGGCAGCTAACCCACATCATCTAAAATTCAGTCCCAGCTGTCACGCACCAGGCCCTCAGCGGCTAGTGACTGCCATACTGTGCCATTCCAAATGTTTCAATCACTGCAGCAGGAAAACTGAGACGTGCAGCTCTCGTGGGTGGTTAACTACAAAAGTAACGCGCTGGAGAGTTCATCGTACGTGTAAGATGCAGTATTATTGCAACGATGGCCAGAGAACTCTCCGTAAGCTTGTATTTATCAGACAGAATTTTACTCCATAGCCCACACTAGTCTTGGAAGCTGCAATGCTCATGGCACAATCTCCTGAGACTACAGCTGAGCAACACCACATCTGGCTACCAAGTTCTCATACAATGGAGTGTGCAGCGGAACATTTACAACAGCCTGCAAAAGGTAAAGATATAAACTGCAAAACAAGTTAGGGAAGGGTATAAAATAGGGAATACCCAAAGGGTGGGCGTGGGGATGGCTCAGTGGGCAAAGTGCTTCCTAGGCAAGCATGAAGTCCTGAGTGTGGGTCCCACATAATCACTGAGTGCATTTACAATCCCAGAGCTAGAGGAAGGGGCAGACATAGTCAGACCTAGGGGCTTGCTGACCAGGTAGTCTGAAACAGCAAGCTGCAGGTTCAGTTAGAGACCTTGTCTTAAAGAATAGAATAAAATAAAATAAAATATAAAGGTGGTGAACAATAGAAGACACTTAATATTAGCCTTTGGCCTGGGCATGTGCACCCCGACACACGCACGCACGCACGCACACACACACACCCGAGCAGATGTGCACATACACATCACACACACATACCAATTTTCACAAAAAATTCAAGGAGAGGGAAAGAAAGAACAAAGAACAAGCGGTTGGGACTAACATCAGTTCCCAGCAGCTAGACCACACACCTAACAGGCCGAATTCTAGTGTGTGCCCATTATATCTCACTCAACCTGATTCATTTTAAATAAAGGGAAGGCAATAACAAGGAGTCCTTATTATATTAATAAATTTTAAAACCAAACAGAGATATAAAACTTAATGCTTATCATACTTATAAATTAATTTTGTATTTGGCTTTATTTTTATTTAAAAACTGAGTTTTAGATTAGCTGGGATACATGAGAGACTTTTTAAAAAGATTCTGGGTATGCATATGAGGTATGTGCACCTATGTGCACATGGGTGCGTGATGCCCTCTGGATCTGAAGTCACAGACTGCCTGGGATACAGGCTGAGTACCAAACTCCGGGAGAGTCCCCTGAAATAGCCACAGGGTTCTCAAGGCTGAGCTATCTCTCCTGCCTCCATTTTTTGTTTGTTTGGAGATAGGGTCTCACTATGTAGCTCTGGTTGTCCTGGAACTATGCAGACCAGGCTGGCCTCGAGCTTACAGAAATCCACCTGCCTCTGTCTCCCAAGTCCTGGGATTAAAGGGACACACCACTATGCCCAGCTATGTGTAGCCCAGGCTACACATAAGCTTGAACTTATGATCCTCCTGACTCTTCTCTTCAGCACATCCTACCTGTGAACACCACCACACTTGGCCATCTCTGTTTTTTGCAATAGGGTCTCACATAGTTCAGGCTGACTTCCAACTCATTACTTAGTGACCGGGTTCTCTATCAACTAATCAAACCCCATCAAGGGGGCTGCATCTGGGGTTCCTGGTCAGACACCACACTGGTCCTGAGCAGTGAAGCAAGGAAGCAGTGTAAGTCAAGCTATCCTCTGCCTCTGTTCTGAATCCAAGAGGATTTATGAACCGAGTCACAAAAATGATCTAAGATCCGGCTCTTTAGACAAGGCAGGTATCTTCATGATTCCTCGCCCACTGCTGGCACTGGAAAGGCTGGTGTGACAAGCACTTTGTCAAACACATTACTTCTGGTGTTCTGGTTACCCTGGTAGGGAACTTGTCATCACTTCTACAAACAAGGCGTAAGATTGGGAACAGTCAACAATGTGCACGCATGGGTGACTGCCACCAGAATTCACTGGTTGCTGGACAACTCTGTATCCCCCGTGTGGAGGAAGATACCCCTCCCTTCCCAACCAAGAACAAGTGTATGCAAAGTCTCTGCAAGAAGGAAGGTGGAAAAATGACAGAGGAAAAAGCTCTGTACTTCTTCATAAGGAAATTCCAGGTCATTTCAAAAAAGCAAAAATCACTTCAAGCAAAACTTGAATCTTAAGACAATTTTATGTAGAATATGAAAGAAACAGACTAAAAGACAATACTGCTAGGGCTGGCAAGATAGTTCAGTGAGTAAAGACATTTGTTGCTCAGCAAGATGACTTGTGCTTAGTCCAAGGAACCTGTATGGTAGACGATGAAACCAGCTCTGACCCCCACATACAGTTATACACATGCATGCAGTCATTGTGTGCACACAGTCATGTGTACACACACAGCAAATAAATGTAAAAAAATAAACATTAATAAAAGGTCATACTATCAATGATGAGAAGTTTGCAATATTGCCAATTACATTTATATTTCTACAGTTTAAAGAAAACAAACTGAGCATAGCAATGCATGCCTGTAATCCCAACACTGGGAAGATTGAGACAGGAAGATAGCTCAAGGTCATCCTGTGCTACAGAACGAGACCCCTGTCTCTAAGACTAAATGGAGGGGGTGGAATAGGGAACAACATCATATCTTGCTAGCATTAATGCTTCTCTTTATTCTCTTACTTTAATCCCTAAATTAAGCCTGATTTATAGCAGAAGTGAGGGAGGAAAACAGGAGTACCAACAGACCCACCAGATTAGGTAGAAAATGATGAGACTCACATCTCAAGAGACAGGGGCATATGACTTGAAAGAAACTATTGACAACCCGCTCCAGGGAGCAGCAAGAAGAGGCTTGCCAGTCTACTTATATCCGCTGTGTCTGTGGTGGAACAGTGAAAATGCCCAGCTGGAAACAGCCTCCTCAGACCATAGCTCTGGAAAAGAAACCCATCATGAGAAAAGTGCTAACACTGCACATGCCAATAGATGCCGTCTGAGGGTCTGTTTAAAATGCAGACTTGGGGGCTGAAGGAATGGCACCAAGAAAGGTTCACAACCTGTAACTCCAGCTCCAAGGGACCCATCACCTTCTTCTGGCATCACTGGATGCACGCACACAGAAAATATTAAATTTTGAAAAAATAAAGTGCAGAGCTATTTTAACAATGATAAATAAAGAATCCTGTTTGTTGACAGAGATTTCTGTCTTATCTGGTCCCATAGCTGTTCAGTCCCAAAGAAACACACAGAGGTCTACATTAATTATAAACTGGTTGGCCTAGTAACTCAGGCTTCTTATTAACTAATTTTTACATCTTACAGTAACCCATAATTGTCTGTGTTAGCCACGTGGCTTGGTATCTTTATCAGTGAGGCATTCTCATCTTGCTTCCTCTACATCTGGATAACGACTCCAGACTGACTCTTTCCTCTTCCCAGAATTCTCCTGTTCTGGTTGCCCCTCCTCTACTTCCTGCCTGGCTACTGGCCAATCAGCATTTTATTAATATACAAGTAACACATCTTTACAGGCTACAAGATCATTGTCCCACAGCACCTGCTAGTGATTTTAAAAGAAAAACTCCAAACCCAACCCAACAACAAATCTATCCATGTAAAACTCAATAGGCAAGAGGTCTAGAGAAGAGCTTGGACCTCCTAGCTACCATTCTTACAGCATCTAGCTCTGCCACAGAGGGGGGATCAATGACTTTCTTGAAGAAGAGCCTTTAGGCCCTAAGTTGATCTTACAGTGATGAGCTGAAGAGGGTCCTGGGGGAGTTAAGAATACCTGGAAAGAAGCTGGATATATAACACACACCTGTAACCCCAGTCTTGAGGAGTCTCAGGCACTAGGATGATCACTGGTTCAAGGCTGGGAGTGGGAGGGATGAGCAAAAATAATAACTTGATGGTACAAAAAATGAGAATAGGCCAGGCAGTGGTGGCGCACGCCTTTAATCCCAGCACTCAGGAGGCAGAGGCAGGCAGATCTCTGAGTTCAAGGCCAGCCTGGTCTACAGAGTGAGTCTCAGGACAGTCAGGGCTACATAGAGGAAACCCTGCCTTGAAAAACAATAAAACACAACAACAACAACAACAAAAGCTAAGCTTTATTTAGAGAAGACTCACCCTCGTAGACAGTGGCTAGGGGTCACTACTTAATCAAAAGCTGCATCTCACTCTAGTGCAGTTTCTCATGACCTCCGAGTGCAGAGTGAGAACATGATCAAGGGTCAGGGAACATTTCCTGTGGTGTTTCAGGCCATGTTGAGATCAAATGCACGTCCCCAAAGCCAGCGACTAGTTGTCTGGAGAACACAGGCACAAGTACACAGATGAGTCCAACATCATTATAACTCTTAAGAGAAAAGGTTTGTTGTAAGTCTGTACATTCCATTTTAACAAAAAGAAATGAGACTTAAAGATTAAAGGGAGGGGAGGACTAGCGAGCTGGCCCAGAAGTCAAGGACACTGGCTGTTCCTCCAAAAGACCCAGGTTCGGTTCCCAGCACCCACATGTTGGCTCCTGTCTGTAACTCCAGTTCCATTTACATGTATTTGAGGGAAAATCTCACACACACAAAATAAAAATAAAGATTTAAAAGGATTTTAAATTTATCTGCTTTTTTCCTACCAAGAATATATAGAACTGAATTTTGTTGCTGTTATTTCTGTTTGTTTTTTGAGACAGGGTTTCTCTGTGTAACAACTATGACTGTCCTGGAAATCTCTCTGAAGACCAGGCTGACCTTGAACTCAGAGACCCACCTGCCTCTGCCTTAGAACTGATTTTTAAAATCCAGGCTGGATATAATTGTGAATGCTTGCATCTCAGCACTGTGGTGGCAGAGACAGGGGAATTACCACTAAGTTTGAGACTAGCCTGATTCATATAGTGAATCCCAGGCAATCAAGAACTACACAGTGAGACATGTGTCCAAAAGAAAAATAAAAGACCCAATAATCATTAATTAACTGACTAAATACAGAGAAAAATAACATTATTAGTTTTGTTGTTTCTCAAGAAATTAAATACTCACTATACAGGTCACTCACTGTTTAACCTAAGTGGTAAAAATACATGTATGTCAAAGACATCTTTATGTTTACAGCAGTTTTATTTATAATATCCAGGAGCTGGAGACATTCAAATGATCACTGACTGACAAGCAGACTGATTAAAAGTTGTGGCACGCCTAAACAAATGAGCACTCTTTAGCGCTACTGATGACCATCAGAAAGGAACCTTTTAGGTATGGTGACTAACGTGTGTCTGTCAGGGGTTACCAATCAGCAGGCTTTTATTAAAACTCATCCAACTGAATTTCACTGCATGCAAATGATAGAAACTGGCAATTTTCCTGAATGCTGACCATGTCTTGCTGGGAAGTAAAATGGGAGAGTCTTATTTGTAGTTGCAATGAAAAGTAGTAAAACCTAAGGATAAATTTGGGAAGTATGTAAAAATAGACATAGTGGCGCACGCCTTTAATCCCAGCACTCAGGAGGCAGAGACAGGTGGATCTCCATGAGTCTGAGGCCAGCCTGGTCTACGTGATGAGTTCTAAGACAGCCAGGGCCACACAGAGAAACCCTGTCTTGAAAAAAAAAAAAAAGGAAAGAAGTAAGGGAGGGAGGAAGAAGGGAGGAGAGAGGTAAGGAGGAAAAAAGGAAGGAAAAAAAGAATTAAAAGAAAATATAAGTACACACTTTACATAATTCTGGAGTAAAGACAATTCTTTTAATCATGTCACCAAACACAGAAACACAAAAGAAAACAGGGATAGAAAAGACAAACACAGAGAAAAAAAATTCAGTAAGTTGAAAACTATCAATGACTGAAAGGTAAATTTCAATTTATTTGGAAGATAGAAATTTAAGGTACTTATGTAAAGAGCTACTATAAACCAACAAATAAGAAGCCAAACACCCCAATTAATACACAACTCATAAAAAAAGAAATTCAGGCGCACAGCATTCAGTTCCACTAGTAACTAATGTGGGCAAGGCAGTGACCAGTAAGATTGCTCGTTATGTCGCTAGCACTTACAATACTGTGGCTGTTTCATTAAATTTCAGGTTCAGTGATCATTAAGATTTGTCATTTGTGTTGCAAACGTTACCAAATAAACATGGCATGTATGTGCTTGCCTGCTGAGCCATCTCTTCAGCTTAGATGGTATCACTTTCAATAAGAAATAATTCCTGTCTACACACAGGATTAAGTTACAGTCTTATACAAATGTCATTTTTGGCAGCAGGTGTCAAATTATGTACTTTGACTTCTTTCTTATTTTTTTCATTCAAAAACTAATGCAACAGAAGAATGAATGCACAATTTCAGAACCAGAAAAATCCTCCCCAGATAGTCCTCCCCAGGTCAATTTCAAGACCAGGATAGTCCTCCCCAGGCCAAAATCAGAACCAGGAAAATCTTCCCCAGATAGTCCTCCCCAGGTCAATTTCAGGACCAGGATAGTCCTCCCCAGGCCAATTTCAGAACCAGGATAATCCTCCCCAGGCCTCTAGCATAAATTTTTTTTTTTTGGCTTGCTTCCACATTAATCTTAAACTCCAAAACCCTTCCACAGTACAAGAAACAGCCAACCAAAAGCAGGTTTCCCTTTTGCATCTTATCTAATGCCTGTCTTAATTCACGATTTTAGTTTTCAATAACATGCTTAATAAAAAGAAAACTACACATGGAGATGACCACACTGCTGGGAAATGAAGCAGGATCCTTCATCTCTGTGTTGCTTCTTCTTTCTTTCTTTATTCTGTTTTCTGGTTAAGGAAAACATCTCCAAGTTCATAAAAACAAGGAACTAAAATTAGACAGAGAAGAGTTGAGCCTTGACTCAGTAGGGAAACATTATTTTTAACTGAGGAGTATTTATAGGAGTGAGCTTTATGAAGAAGGAGGAGCAAGCTTACGTATGTGCACGGTGCAACCTGGGGAGGAGTAAGGTGGGGGAGAACCCCCGAGAAACATTTATGTTTATGTTCCTGAAACTGCGGGCCCCTTGCCTGTGTCTTCTCCTGTGGGCCACACATTAGAGCTAGGATAACAGAGCGCCTGAGAAACCCACCACTTTGTTACAGAAAAGCCAGTACACCACTCACGCTGGGCCTCTGCTACCTCCTCCTAGGCCCCTGACACAGAAGATCTGGCCCCATGGGACATACTTACTCCCAGGAACAAGTGACACTTCTCGGCATTCCAGGCCAAAGTTGAAGAATTACGTTTGTTATAACATTTTCTGGAAAGACACATCTGTGAGAAGGAAGACACTTCACAGGTGACTGTCAAAGGATAAATCTCCTCACCACGTTAAAGTCGCATTCATCTGGACTCTCAGCTCTGCTCACCCCTTCCAAAGACTGTGCCTCCCACCCCACCACAGAACACCCACCGGCTCTCCATCACAGCAGGTGAGGGGTCTCGCAGACGGAGGGTAAGCACTAAAAGAGCTCAGAGGACGTGGCAGGAGGTCTACTGTGTAAGAGTCCCCTGTCTACTGCGTTGCAGAGGACAAGGAAGGGCCCCACTTAACCCAGAGGTCCCTGGGATTTTAGTGAGAGCAACAGCAGCCTTGTTTCAGGTAACATCCGAAGTCAAGGTCCCAGCAGGCTTCTGACAACACACCAGTCCCTGCAAAGAGTCCACTGGCTGGTGGAGGGGTCAGGGTCCATAGAACAATTCATCCTAATATCAGTGCAGGGTACAGGTTCTATCTGGTCCACAAATACCTCCAAAACACACATCACACCAAAAAAGCAGCACAAACTCTTCTCTATCCGTGCTGAATTCTGGTGAAAGGTCATGTTTCAACCAGGAAGTGATGGGGGGAACTTAAGATTCCAGTTCCAACAAGGTCATGCAAAGATAGGGGATTCTGCCCTTCTTCCTAGCCACCCAGATGTCAGTTCCTTACAAGAGTTCAACAGTGTGTCCACAGCTAACCCCTGGCCCACCCTGGAGCTGCCCAATAATGGGCTATCACTATCTGCCCATCTTGTTCCTGCCTCTTAGCTGACTCAACTTGAGTCTCTTCCTGGGACTATTTTTCTGATCTCCTAAGATGGATAAAATGTCATCCCTGTCGTCAGCCTGTCCACACTGGTTCCACCTTGAAGTAGTCCTCGTCAACCTAAATCACAGTACTTCTAGGCCACATGCATATGAGTAAAGCTAGCAGAATTAGCAGGCCCTCCTCTGGGAAAACCCCTCTCTTCGTTCTCCCCAATCAACAGTCTCTCCCCACCACACCCCTGCCTCAGGAAGGGGCCTGCCAGGCTGTGGATTCTGCCTGTCCATACTCCATCAGCCGACTCCCTTCATCTGGATCCTACTGACCTAAACCATCTACACACATTTGCACACCTTATAGGTTTTGTTTTGCACATGGATTTTCTTGTAGCATCTTCTCTCTTAAGAAGAAAGGAGTGTGGTGGAGATCACCCCGCACAGCTCAGGAAGATACTCAAGTTCTCGGCCTGTGATAAGACATGCTGACTAAATAAAACAGCTCTGTTCTGTCAGATGTATTACTACCGGAGACTCTGGTATCGCGGAGGGTGTGCCCCAGGCACTGGGTAGGAATATTCTTGACACTGGAAAAGTACATCCTATCCCCCAAGGTAACTTAATACACTGGCGCCTCCCTTACAGATGGTCTCATGGTTAACCCAGATCAGGCCTCCTAAATTACACCACTCTGCACACAGCAGTGAAGACACTCAATCTGCTAAACTGTGTCCTGACCTCAAACCAAGATCTCCGTCTCTCCCAAAATGCTGCGACAGCACTGTCCATCTCATACCCTCAGTTCCACGTCTATATAAATCATTCTTCTTTTGTGGAAAGAGTGGTTTGAGACAGGGTCTTACTAGTAGTCCTAGCTGTCCTGGAACTCACTAAGTAGACCAGGTTAGCCTCAAGATCCCAGCGATGTCCCACCTCAGTGCCTCAGTCTCCTGTGTGCTGGGATTACAGATGTGCACCACCAATCTACACTTGCCCGGTCCTAGTGTGTTAGAGTGTCTAATTGGCTATTAGCATTGCTCTGGCATTTGGTAATGGCTGCACTTAAATATAACCCAAAAACCATGCAACTTACTCAAATATAAAACCCAATGATCCTTGGTACAACTAGCAGGCACCACATAAGCAGTTTCAGATATCTGTCTGTCTATCTATCTATCTATCTATCTATCTATCTATCTATCTATCTATCTATCCATCCATCCATCCATCTTTCTCTCTCCCTCTATCCTGAGTTTCTGTAGCCAAGGTTGGCTTTGAATTCATAGCCAAAGAGGCCCCTTCCTGGGATGACCAGTGTGTACCAGTCTGACTTCAAAATACTGCTCATCATCCTAAGAAGAAAACCCTGTTCCCGCTAGGCGTGCATTCCCCCTCTCTCCCAAACCATTCATCTGTTTTCTTGCTCTAGGATTCCACTATTCTGGACTCTGTGTCTGGCATCTTAGCACATCTCCAAGGTTCATCTACTCTGTGGCATGCACCAGTGTGTCATTCCTCTCTATGACTGAATAATATTCAACCACGTGGACAGTCTACATTTTGTCCATCCACTTGCCCACTGACAGACTCTTAGCTGCTTTGCACTTTTTGGCTGCTATGAACAGCTGTGCACCAGTTTTTTGCAAAAGTATGTCTTCGGTACTTCTGAGTGCATGCCTGAGAGTGGAACTGAGAGACATACAGTCTCTGTGTCTCCCTCTGTGGGACATACAGTCTCTGTGACTCCCTCTGTGGGACATACAGTCTCCGTGTCTCCCTCTGTGGGACATGCAGTCTCCATGTCTCCCTCTGTGGGACATACAGTCTCCGTGTCTCCCTCTGTGGGACATACAGTCTCCATGTCTCCCTCTGTGGGACATACAGTCTCCATGTCTCCCTCTGTGGGACATACAGTCTCTCTGTCTCCCCTCTGAGGAGTTGCCACACTGCTGCCCACAACAGCTGCACCATCTCACACCCCACCAGCAGAGTCAGGCAGTCTGGGAGACCCTGGGACAGTGACCTCCTATCTTTATCTTTAACAGGCATTCAAAACCTGTGCTCAACCAGAGGATGGTCACAAAGGTGGTTTTGAAAAAAATAGCAAGTGGTATTATTAGTATTTGTACAAAATTCTCAACATGAAACAAAAAATTAAAGTTTAAAACAAAATCAGCATCTGGATGTGATCATATATGCCTGCGCTCTCAGCTTAGAAAGCAGAAGCAGGGGGATTGCTATGAGTCTGAAGCCAGCCTGTACTACACAGTGAGGTCCAGACTACCCAGCAAGACTCTGCCCCCCACACAACAAGAAAAACAAAGCAGGGTAAAGCGAAGCCTGACTGCACAGTACTCTCCAGCACATTCTCAGCCTGACACCCACTCTGGCTCCCCTGTCTCTTGGGGAAGTGCCACGCACTCTGAACCATTTGATCTCCAGGCATCCGTCACATCCCAGCTCATGGTACACATTTCCTGGGACTCTGTGACCCAGGGCCGACTAACAGCTTTGGAGACCATCCACAGTGGGGAGGAGGGGGTACAACCTGGCCATGTTATGGCTCACAAAGTCATCTTTTCAGGAGGGCCAATACACACCAGTGGAGAGTTAATAGGAAGGGAGTCCAGCCCAGGTCAGTGTCGGGACATACCCTCACACCCTGTGGATGTTCCCACCCTCTCCAACTACTCAGCATGGCCTTGTTGATCTCCTCCGTCACCTGTTCAGCAGCAGAGGGACTTTGCCTTTACCTCTACTGACTCAAAACTCCATTTTCTCCTTTTTCACTCTAAGCCATAATGACACTCAATTATGCTGACAAGTTTACATATTATCCCTTGTTTTAACTACATGAAAACAAAATAAAATGAACTATGAACCAATGACCATGTTTGGGAGCAGAGTTCCCTAGTAGCCAGTGTTTCTTTTGAAAATGTTCTAAATTAAGGAAGTGTGTGGGAACGAGGCCGGCTATGGAAAGTATCCGTGTCCCAGGCTCTCAGGGCAGCTGGCAAGAGAAGCACAGCCCAGCTGGGCGCAGAAGACTGTGGACCAGTGGGGAAGCCTCATTTTACTACACTGTATCCAGATTCTTCAAGTTCATTTGAGCCAGAAAGGTCCTATATTTGTTTGGGATTTTCTATATTTATAAAGCATTTTTAAAGCTCACCTTAGGTACTGTTTACCACATAATCTCAATGTGGTCATACTGATACATCAAAAACATTGGAGCTGTATTATGAATGCATTTGGGGGGAGAGGGGGCTATTTGAGACAGGCTCTGTGTATCCCTGGCCATCCTGAAACTTGCTCAGTAGATTAGGCTGTCCTTGAACTCAGAAATTCGCACGCCTCTGCCTCCCTAGTGCTGGGATTAAAGGCATGCACCACCACCACCAAGCCATAACTGCATCTTAAGCACAATAACACTTACGGCCAACAAAGTAATTCTATTAAGATTAGAGAATTCTATTAAGATTAGAGAATTGAAAGACAAGAGCAATGAGGCCCACAGTCCCAGCACTCTGGTGGCTGAAGAAAGGAAATCAAAAGTTTGATGTCAGTCTGGGTCACACATCAAGAACCTGTCTCAAAAAAAAACAAAAAACAAACAAACAACAACAACAACAAAAAAAAAAAACAGCTGAGCATGCCTTTAATCCAAGTATTCAGAAGGCAGAAGCAGGAAGGTATCTGTGAGTTCATGGCCACCAGGGTTTATAAAGCAAGTTCCAGACCAGCAAGCATTACACAGTTAGACCCTGTCTCAAAACAACAACAACAAAACCACAAAACAAACAAAAAAATTATACAATTTGTAGAACTGAGGCTTTACTCTAAGCCTCTGGGATTCCTAAAACATCTAGCTGGCAGGTGTGGCTTTCTATATTGTCCTTTTATAAGTTACTTGTTTGAAACTGGCAGACTACTGTCAAAAAGCTACACCAGGTGACCCAGCAAATTTAATCAAAGGCATGAATACGCAAGAACCAAAAACATGTAGTCATATGAGAGTGTACACAAATATTTATAGCTGTACTAACCACAGAGCCAAAAAGTGGAAACCACCAAAATGTCTGTTAAGAAATGGATAGATAAATTAAATGTGATCTCTACCTATAATGGAGCAGGACAGTGCCATCAAAAAAGAACCAAGTGATGACTCGGGCTACAGCACAGATAAAACGTGAAAATATACAACAAACAGGAAAAGCCAGATACAGAGGTCACATGTTGTAGGACTTCACTTACATGAAATGTCTAGAGTATGTGACTCCTAGGACACAAAGATGAGTGTTTGACAGGTGTTGACTTTTGGGGAGATGGGGAGTGAGTGCTTCTTGGGGACCAGGCTTTGCGGGGAGGATGAGCTGGAACTACAGCGGTGACAGTAGCACATTATGAACGTACTCAACCTCACAGAATCAACGCTTTAAGGCAGCTGGCTTCATGTTTTACTTCGATGAAAAGGTTAACATGGAAAACACAAAAAAATAACATGAAAAGGAGCATGGAGAACCCAAAAAAAATAACAAGAAGGCTTGGGAGAGTGGTGGATTGTAAGTCTTGAAAAGGCTGCCTGTAACAGACCACCAGGAAGCCCCACATTAGTGGGGCAGCATGAGAGGTGTTTTGTTTTGTTACTTGAGACAGGGCCTCACTCTATGGATCAAGCTAATTTTGAATTCCCAGCCATCCTCCTGCTGTAGAGTCCTAGGAGCTAAGATTATAGCACGAACGACCATGCCCAGCTTCTTTTTGTTTAGTTTTTTGAGACAGGGTTTTACTCTCGGTCAGGCTGGGCTAGCACATGTGGTGCTCCTCCTGCCTCACTCAGTTGAGTTCCAGGATGACAGGCATGGACCCCACACTAACGCACAGTCTTCTACCAGCCTCTGCATTGCGAGGTACCTGTCGGAGACTAAAGCAGTTTTCACCGCAGCTGCTCTCACTCCAGTGTCTGAGCCCCCACCCTACATCACCACTGGATGTAGTGTCCAGCTGACCCTGCATCTATCGTCTTTACCTCGGGGTGAGTTCTCTCATGTGTCCATAGATGAAAAGATGACTGGCTCCAGCTACAACTGTTGAATGTGTCTCTGAGCTGCGGTCACAACATGCTGCCCTGCACCAGGGTCATGGCCTGGAGGCCCTAGACAGTGGCACACTGAGATTATGGTTTAAGGAAACCATAGGAAGCGCATAGTTCCCCCAGAGATTAAGGGGCCAGCCCTAAAAGTCAGAGTGAGGGTTGCTGTACTCCCTCTGGCTAGCATGTCTAATGGGAGATACAGGACCATTCTGAGCCCCCACATCTGAACAGCACTTCTCATGGGGTAGCATCAACTACGTGGGTTTGAATGATGATAAAAAATGGGCTTTTTGGGAGGGCAGTGGGATAAAATCAATGTTCTCTGAACATCCAGCAGGACCAATAACTCTATACACATGATCTCATCAATCCTAATCCACACCCTTCAAACTTAGTAGTTCTCTTTTCCAAGGAGAAAATAGCTACTCTGATTTCCTAAATAACTACACACCATTTTTAAATGACATACCACATTGACAATTAAGGCACTGACAGCTTGCACGGGGCAAGCAACTGTGCACAAGGCCCTTCCACAAGCACAAGTCTTCCCAACACATGTGACAAGCCAGCACTGTCAGGTGACAGGATTCCCAGGATGAAAACACACACACACCTCCAGATTAAACCAAAGAGGAAGGCAGGTACCCAGTTCTCCTTGGCAGTGTGTCAGAGAACACACAAAATTGCTATATGTGTAATAGTTCCTACAGTTTTCCAGATATTTCTTGTGAAATTCTGCAAAATCCTATTGAGAAATTCTGGTACACTTTAATAAAAACTCAGTCTTTCTGTAATGTTCACATTTTAGGTTTGTGATATTTATGGAGTGCATTATTAGCTCCAGTTAATTAACAGTTATAGAATCTGGCCTAGAATTCCCATCTCTTATTTTTACATACATAAAATAAATCTTTTTTTTTTCTTTTGGTCCTATGGGAAACATGCTGTCTTCACTAAGATACAAATGCCAGTGAAAATGCTTTCTCACCCCGTTAGAAATACTGAAAGCCCGGTACGGTGACACACGCCAATAATCCTAGCTCTGGGAAGGTAGAAACCGCAGAGAGATTAAGGGCAGCCTTGTTTAGACAGTATGTCTGAGGCAAGAATGGGCTATATAGCCCCTGTCTCAAATCAACAAACAAATAAATAAATGCTAAAATAATTGCTGTAGTGACATACTCATTCTGAAGTCAAGTACCTTGCAACTTCATTTTTCAGAATTTCTATAAAAAATGTCACAAAGATGAAATTCTTAGTCCTTTTTCTTACTTTCTAGGTTGTTATTTTTTGTTTTGGGACAGGGTGTCATGTAGTCCAGGCTGGCTCAGAACTCCCAATGTAGCCAAGGAAGACCCTGAACTCCTTCCTCTACCACAGAGACGTGGGATTACAGTCCAGTACCACCAAGTCCTAGTTCAAATTCCTAGTCCTTTTAATCAAACTGTCTCAGCAGGATTAACAAGTCTAAATGTTTTTTGTTTTGTTTTTATGGACCAATATAAAAGCCAGAGCAAACGTGCTATAAGAAAAACATACCAACAGTTATATAAGAATTGACATCAAGAGGGTGAGCAGAAAAATTAATTTTTAAAATGTAAGGACTGGAAAAATAGAGCAATCTTCATTTGCTTAAAGCAAAACAAAAAATCCTATTTTTAAAAGGAAATTGCTTTATTAGTAAAGGCCAAATAACAAGTAGTAAAAATAACTGAGTCATTGAGAAAATTACATTTTATTTGGCGTATTTCATTTTTATGAAACTGTTTCATACATTGCAGAAATGTAGAACCAGATGTTTAAATTGGTTAAAACAGGAAAACTTTCGGGGCAGGCACGGTAGCTCATGCCTGAAATCCCAGCACTTGGGAGGTTGAGGCAGGAAACTTGCCAAGAATTCAAGGCCAATCTGAACTACAAAGTGAGACTCTGTCTCCAAAATAAATAAAGAGGAAGAAATTTTTTTCTTATTGACTAATGGATAAAATCTTCAGCTCTTAGAAAACCCAGACATCCAGAAAGACTTACTATAATTGGTACTTACATCTACAAAATATCAAATGCGAGTGGTTTCCTACTCAACCACATGCTTCCCTAAAACCCTCTATTAAGGAACTGGCTGGAAGAAAGGGAAAGGCCCCAAGAACTTAATGTTTAATCAACCTGGAATAAGCCTAGAAGAAAGGCTATTTAAAAAAAAAAAACTAACTAAACTGTTTATATGAAACATGTACAACAAATTATAATCCATTACTTATTCTCACTAACCAAGCATTCAGGAAAACTTATACACATTGTCAAAAAGTAAAAAAAAAAAAAACTGCATCTCAGTCATGGTATATTATTATTAAATAATAAAAGTTCCTTGTCATTTCAACTTATCTTTAATCATCTCAGTTGTTTATTTCAAAAAAGAACACCTTTTCCATCTACCGAGGGATGGACAGATAAAATGAAGTCTACCCTTACATTGATGTGAAGAGCTGAACCCTGTGACAGCATCCCAAGCTCAAGAAGAACCAGGCTGAGGCTGCAGCCAATACAGCGCTTGCCTAACACATAAGGTCCTAGCTGTGATCTCCAGCATGTGGGGCAAGGGCATATGATATATAGCAAAAGATGCCACGCATCAAAGGGTCAATGATTCTGTAGGCTCTGTACCATTGGAAACAGAGGCTGGGAGGCAGGCTTAGGGAGACTGGCAGTGACAACTAATGGGTAATAAAAATTCTGAAAATTGATTGCAGCAATGGTCACACAGCTTTATTTTTTAAAAAAAAAAAAAGTCACTGAATTGTGCTAGTGAGAAGACTCAATGAGTGAAGTGTGTGCTGCCACGCCTGACAGCCTGAATTCAATCCCTAGATCTACATGGTGGGAGGAGAGAGGAGACTCGCACAAGTTGTCCTCTGACCTTCACGTGCATGCTTTGGACACATGCACCCACACACATACACACACAAATAAATAAGAGCATGACATTTAAAACCCATTTTATTGAAAGCTTTGCATAAGTACATAACGCCATGTAAACTGTATCTGTAAAAAATCTGATATGAAAAAGTAAATCAAAGAAAAGTTCACACAGCTCAGCCAAAGCTGCTGAAGAGACGGAAACCTTACTGTGTGGGGAGCACCTCCAAGGAGGCATCGGAATCTCAGCTGCTACTAAATAAAGTAACAGCATGGCCAGTGCTAGGAAAGCAAACATTTCCACTTGAACTCCCAGCGGCAGAGGGACAAGCTGACATCTTAGAACCACTGGCTCTCAAAGCGCTCCTGATAAAAATTTCTCTCTTGAGCCAGAAAGAACACTGTGCTAAGTTATTCCAGCTGAGAGATTCTCTGGGAAATGTGTGTAAAGGACAAGGAAAGGCCTCTGTGTCTTGTCTGCATGGCAATCCTAAGGTTCTTAATCTTCCAAGCTGACAGAAACACCAGCAGTCACTTTGGACCTCCGAGACTGACTTAGGCTGGCAGGCTCTGAGCAGCCCAACTCTCGGGGCAGCTACAGTCTCAGCACCCCAGCCTTGTCTCAGGTCATGGGACACAGGTACTCCATGACAACGCTGTATTTCAAAACCAAACACAGCATTTTCTTCTTGCTACTTTATTTCACCAGCCCTGCACGCCACAGCAAATGTTACATTCCCTGCCAGGAGTGTCCTTGCTATTTTTTAGAAAGGATAAGAAATGCAAGAAGAAAAAGACAAGGCCCAAACCACCATAAACAAAACCAAAGGGTGGTACCTAGTGGCATGCTCAGGGCTCTCTGTTCCATCCGCTGTACATTCTCCCCACTGTGTGTGGAGGGGGGTGGAGGGGGCAGAGGATAAAATGTTCTACATCAGTGATTGAAGTGATGCAAAATATACAGAAGAAAGCATGTAAAAATCTTTATAATTTCCAGAGCTGGGTACTCATGAGGACCAGCAAGCCTCTGATACACTATAAATGGCAGGAAGACTGAGGGATAAAGGCAGGAAAAGCAAGTACCTTAAGAATGGCACACTTGGTACAGATCTTACTAATCTAGTACTTGCTCAGTCCTACTAACAAAAAACTTGAGAACACCATGAAACTCATTTTATTGACAACTAGCCTTCCAGTCTCTGACAAAGTGTTCAGGTCGGAACTTGTGTACAGGCAGGGGAGAACTCATGTAAAGGTGGACGTGGCAGTACATGTCTGTAACCCGAGTGCTCCTAGGGCAAAGATGGGGAGCAGAGGGAAAATCCCCACAGCTTCCAGGTCAGTCAGCCTTGTGCAGAAACCAACGCGAAGATCCTGTCTCAAGGACCGACAGCCAAGGCTGCCCTCTGACCTTCACAAGCGTTCCCCTTCCCTACTCCCCACCCCACCACCCCCACCTACTCCCCACACCACTGCACAAACATGAAGATTAAAAAAAAAAAAAAAAAAAAAACAAAAAAAAACCTTTTAAGCAATCCTATTCACTCCTCAATTCCTCCAAGTTATTTCAAAAGCAGTTCTCAAACTTTCAAAGCTAAGAGGGGGTCCTCATGGAGCACTCTTGCTTTATATAACAAATGTGACCCTAAAAACCCATGTGTAAATTTATACTTTTAGAATTCAACATTACTTATATTTAAAGGAAGCAAAGAGCCCTCTGTGAAGTTAAGAATCCCAAGCATACCCCATAATTTAGTGGTACTGTAAATCTGAGTTTCCCTATGCTAAATTTGTCTAAATGAGGGTTCTTAGTTTAAACAAATGGACAAAGGGGAAACCACTTCTCCGTATTAAGAAAAGTACTATTTTCCAATCCTGAGAGAATCTCAGCTATTCCTAGAGGACAGTGGGGACCTTAAGGCACAGCCACTTCAAAGTTTACATTTTATAAACAAGAGAACTCTGAAAGCCAGTAAGACTAAGCAGGCGCGGGGAGAGCGTTGTCAAACATGCTGAACTTGGGGAGGAGCAAACATCTTAGAGAGGAAAGCTAATCCTACAAGAGCAAATGCATTTCACAAAGGCAATTAATTCTGTGACAATGCTCTCCCTCCAGAAACACAGGCCTGTCAGTGCTCAAACAGCTCCTTCACAAGACAAAAAGGAAGAGCAAGGCCTATAAGGAATATCTCCTGGGGGTGAGAACTCAGTTACAGAGTCACAGGCACAGTCCCACCCACCCAAGCAACAAAACCTTAATAGGGCAAAATTAACCAGATCAATACTAAACAACAGTGTTTACTTAAAATAACACAAAATATTTTAATATCCATATACAAAAAAAATGAGATACCTGTGGGTTTTCTTCCTCTTTCTAGACCAGATTTAAAAAAAAAAAAAAAAAAAGCCGGGCGGTGGTGGCGCAGGCCTTTAATCCCAGCACTTGGGAGGCAGAGGCAGGCGGATCTCTGTGAGTTCGAGACCAGCCTGGTCTACAGAGCTAGTTCCAGGACAGGCTCCAAAGCCACAGAGAAACCCTGTCTCGAAAAACCAAAAAAAAAAAAAAAAAAAAAAAAGTAAGCTAATACTTCCCAAATAAATCAAATATGGGAACAAATGACTGAAAAGCTAATTTTTATATCATATTTTCCCCTGAGGAAGGAAAAAAAAGAAACTAACAGAATTTAATAGTATTACATTAAAATCCTGGAAATTATGTGCAGTACTAACCTGAAGCTTTGTTCCCTCAAAAAGGTGGTCGGTGAACAGGCAATGCTGGTTTTTCATATACATAAATGACAAGTAAGAATTATCAAGAATACAAAATTATTCAAGATATATATATATATATATATATATATATATATATATATACTTCATGAAACCTCCATTTTAAAAAGCTTACAAATTGCCTGAGTGAACTAACCCTACGTTTTCCTCAGCTCCTAATCCTGGGCTTTCCTGCCCCTCAGCCCAGGCTGCTCTCCTCGCCTTCTGGCCACAGGAACACACCAGACTAGAAGCTGCTGCTCTGGTGCCCATCGCCTCCTTTCTCATGCCCAGGCCACGTCCCCACAGGCTCTTCCTTCTATTGCCCATACTAGTTCCTGTCACGCCCCTTTCTCTGTGTTGAAGATGTAACTCAGTGGTGGACGGTGCTCCGTGTCAGACTACAACCCACACATATACATAACAAACTGGAAGGCCAGAGATGGCAACGCGCTTTGCTGAGAATGTCTGGGGAGTTCACTGAATAGAGGCTGCAGGTAGGTGATTGGGTTTGGGTTTTGGTTCTTTTATGATGAGGACTGAACCCATGGTTTCCAAGATTTGCTAAGCACTCAACAGTGTCCACAACACAGAACGCAAGAAGCTGTAGTAATATTTCCTCCAGAAGACAGGCGTGAGGTGGAAGATAAAGACTAGTCCAAGGCTACCCTGTCACACACACACAAACATGGGGGTGAAGTTTACTTTTTAAGTAATTTTCTCTAAGACAAAAGAAAAGCAGATCTCACTTTCAAAGTCAAATGGGGGTCCCTTAGTGTTTGTGAGGCAGTAGGGAGACTGCTTCCAGGACCTCCGTGGATACCATGTCCACTCGTAAATCCTCCAATCCTTTAGACAAAAAGGCACAGCATTTGCACATACTATATGCATATCCTCCTGTGTATTAGTTGGCCCTAGATTACTTACAATACCTAATATGATGTAAGTGATACGTAAATAGGGATTATACTAGATTGTTTGGGGAATACAGAGAAGAAAGAAAGAAAAGACTGTACATATTCAGTACAGATACAATTTTTTTCTGAATATTTTCTCTCTGGGGTTGATTGAATCCACAGAGGTGCAACCCAGAAGAGAAAGAGCTGAGTGTAACCACTGAGTGGCTACAATATGTCAGCAGTGCTTAAACTGTGAAAAGCCCTTATCTCAGGACACTGCAGCAGAGTGGAAAAAAACCACCCATGAATAAGTAAGTCAAACACAAGAATGTCTGAGGGAAACAAGAGTACCCAGCACTTCGTCCCAGGAGGCACTGTTCAGAACAAGGCTCCTAGGAAGAGAACTACTGGCGTTGCTTTCTGGAACCTTCTGCAGCTATACTGAGTATACTCAGCCTACAAGCAGGTCATCGACATCTTAGTGTAGGGATTTTTCTTTCTTCTGTTCTTTGCTGCTATTTATCTATATTTACAGACACATGTCCTTCAGCAGATCTCAGGGGGAAGACACTGTAAAAATAAATGCCACGTTGCTTCATAATTGCCAACTACAAGAATGCAAACTAGAGCTTCCTAAGAGCTTGGAGATGCACATGGCTTTCTTCTGTGGTTTACTTCTTCATGGAAACATGCATATGCTATTAATTTTCTTTTCAAAACAGGATGGGGTAAACTTTAACTGTCTCTCTGCATAAAAATATCAGAAAAACTGAATTAATGAGATTTCAATACCTATAATTTCTCTGTTACTTAAAAAATGCTACTGAGAAGAAAATCTACCCTAAGCCACTGTGTGATACAAACTGGGTACCAAAACGGGGTATTCTGTAATGGGGGACTGGAGAGTTAAGGGGCAGCAGTTAAGGGGGCTGGGCTTGCTGTTCTTTAAGAGGACCTGAAGTTCCGTCCCTAGCACCTATATTAGTTGACTCAACTGCCTGTAATTCTAGTACCGGAGGACTGACAGCCTTTTCTGGATTCCACAGGCAACTGAAGTCACATACACATATGCCCACACAGACACATATGCAAACACATAACTAAAAATAAAAATATTTCAGTTGGGTGGTGGCGGCACATGCCTTTAACCCCAACACTCGGGAGGCAAAGGCAGGTGTGTTTGAGTTCAAGGCCAGTCTGGCCTACAGAAAGAGTTCCAGGAAAGCCAGGGCTATACAGTGAAACTCATGTCTTGAAACACAAAAATAAAAATATTTCAAAAAGAGATCTGTAATGGAATGCAATATCAACTTGTATAAATTCCAAGAGCAGTCTATACATATTCTTGAAGAAAGCCATGGTTACCTTGAAAGGCTGTTGAGAAACTAACTGGGGCTGACAAGGTGGCTCATAGGTTATGAGCTCAAACTGCTCTTTCAGAGAACCGGAGTTTGATTACCATTTAGATACACAGGTGGTTTACAGCTAGAGGATCCAACACTTCTGACCTCCTCCTGCAAGCCTCCTCACATATGTATAATTAAAAATAATCTCTCTCTCTTTTTTTTAAAGAAAACCACTGTGAAACAGGATTGGTAAAATGGCTCAGTGGGTAAAAGCACTTGCTGCGCAATTAACCCTGGATTCAATTCTCAAAAAAGCACCTCCGACCTCCACATTCTACATGTGCACAACGGTACACACACACACACACACACACACACACACACACAGAGAGAGAGAGAGAGAGAGAGAGAGAGAGAGAGAGAGAGAGAGAGAGAGAATAAATAAAATAAATAAAGAACCAACCCAAAACAAAAAAGGGAAGGAATGAGGCCAGGGAAATAAAAACCCTTTACACACGTGTCACAGTGATATGATTTCACAGCAGCTGGGACAGCGTGTAAAGATGCCATGTGAACTGGAAAGGGGTACAGAGAGGTAAGGTTGCTCCGGCTGCTGCTGAAAAAGAATCACCCCCTTCAATACCATCAGCTCATGGACCTCGTCTCTGATGAGAGATACTGTGTGCCAAGTCCTTTCTAGGCCCTTGACATGTACTTAACATTTAATCCCTTCAACTCAATGAGGTGGGCACTTGTGTTTTCTGATACATTCCTTTGGGCTGAAGTACTGGATTAACTGCTTAGTGACTCCTTCTGGCTGCTTGAACATTACAAATGACTGAACCTCTCCCTACTTACTTCCCTCACTTACAGAACGGAGAAAATAAGAGTCCCTCCTGCACAGCCTTGTTCATACTGTATAATTGGCAAGTTTGGTGCACAGTTGTGTGGCCGTTTGACTGGTCATGTGCTCCAGGAGAGGCTCACAGTCTGTCTCCGGGGCTTTGTTCATGCCTCACCAATGGCAGAAACTCATTCAATACTTAGGGAATAAATAAGAGTTCACAGTACAGTGACAGCTTTCGCTTAAACTTCAGCCATATCTCCAGGCTCGCAAAGCTGAGGCTTTTCCCATAACTCCTCAATTATCTAGGGCCACATCACTATAAGTACCTCAAAGCTGTGGGACTTGAAGCTGCCCAAAAACAATATCGCTGAGCTCCCAGGGGTTTCCATTGAGGAAGCAGCCAAGCTCAGCAGCTACAGTGTAACCAGAGCAAGCTATCAGGGGTTTGCAGTTTGGACATTTGCCCTTTTTAATTGAAGAAACTGACACAGTCAGAGTCCCTGGTGTGTTCTGGGTTTCAGTGTTCACCAAAGAGAGTATAGCAAAGAAGAGTCCTTCTGTGAGGACAAAATACAATTTGCCCCAGAGGGGGAGACTTGGTTCTTGGTGACCCAATGGTCATTGCCACTGTGCAAACAAGTCACTATGCTAATCAGTGCTTCACCTGAATCATCTCATCTGATTCTCCGCTCTCGAGAGAGAACCTGTCAGAGATCTGTGCTCCCTGTGCACTGGAGAGCCCCTGGGTGCTTGTCTGGGTCCTGCAGTAAAGAACCACAGAACAGAGGACAGAATCTAAGCAGATCAGGAGCCAAGCACCCAGCCACTAAATCACACTGCACACTGAACAACTGCAAGACAACACTGATTTCTCACAGAGGAGTGCTAAGGGGAGGAAAATTCTGAGCTAGAGTTACTAGCTACTTCTACAATACACAAAAAACGCCTGTCATGTTGGCAGCTCATTTCACATCTAAGACAATGACTATTTGGGCATTATATATATAAAGCACTGTCTTGGTTTTGTTGTTGTTTGCTTGACTGGTTGATTTCTTTGTGTAACAGGGTTTCATCTAATTGAGGCTGCCCTCAATTAAGTAACTAAAACTGAAGATGTCCTGAACCCTGCTGCCTCCTGCATGCTCAGACAACAGGGATGCACCCTCACACCAGGTTTGACGCAGCACTGAGGATCAAACCCATAATATCATGCACAGTAGACAAACACAGCTAACTGTGATCTTTTTTGTCACACAGCAGGGCATCTGTGAGTACAAAACTATTTTCATGAAGATATAAAGACCTTATTTGTCTTCTCAGCATGGTGTGTCATAGTGTTACAACAGCTACGGTGAGCAAAACCCTAATGCCACACACACTCGAGGCAAAAGCACCAAACTGAACTGTCCTGGTGCTCTCAGCCACCCTACGCTTGCAAAGGAAAACAATTTCACTGAAGAAGGTCCTTGATGAAGCAGTAAAAATGACTATTAAATCCCAACCTTGCGTATGTGTCTTTTTAATGGTCTGTGGGATAAAAAGGAAAATATGCCTCCGGCACTATGTCACACAGCAAGGTCCCATGGCTGTCCAGAGAGCCTCTAATGAAGTTAGGGGCTGCAAGCTAACCTAGTAACCTTTCTCATGGAACATCATCTGTACCTACAGACAAACTACAAACAAGCCCGAGTTCTAGCAGGCTGCTCCTGAAAATATAGCAAAATGGGGATGTCACTTCAAGGAAATCAACAGACAGTGTTTGCTGTTGATAATAAAAGTTCAAACTCTGTAGTGAAAATGAGAATTTTAGAAAACATATACCAGCCACAGTCACGTCAGCATCTTCCCAGTGTCCCCAGACAGACTGCCCTGATGTCAGCACTTAGAACATCTTAGCTGGAGAAATCTGCATTCTCTAGAAGGCCAAGGCATGTTACTATAAAGACCTGAAGAGAAAATCCATTTAAAACTCCAGTAAAACATTCTGTGACAACATACAAAAGAAAGTGACAAGGAGGCCTTGGGCTCCATATTGTCCCTAAGCTTTAAGAAACTCCTATTTGGGGCCGGTCAGTGGTGGCACATGCCTATAATCCCAGTATTTAGGAGGCAGAGGCAGGCGGATCTCTGAGTTCAAGGTCTACAGAGCAAGTTCCAGACGACCAGGGCTACATAGAGAAACCCTATCATGAAAATTGCCCCCCCCCAAAAAAAAAAAAAAGAAAAGAAACTCATATTTGTTAGTATTGGCGTGAAGTCAAAGAAAAATACCCACATAATGATCTCAATAAAACTCCCTTTCGCTTCCCAAGGACCCATCTGTATAAGGGCAGATGTGCTGTGTCCTTCACCAACCAGGACCAGACTGCACACTAACCCAGCGGACACACTCAGAAAAGGTGACAGAGATGGATTTCCACTGTACAGAGTCCAGAATTTTTCAGATTAACTTTTGATTAGCACAGACAATTAACAAACTTCCTCTTCTCACCAGTTCTGTCTGAAGACAGTTCCTTTTAAATATGTTACTATTTTTATTAAAATATTGCTTATATTAATGTGATGGTGTTGTAGGCTTATTATTTTGAAGTAAATTTAAAATATTTGTTTAAATTTCTCCATTTTAGCTCCTAATATGGTAAAAGAAAAGGGGTCCTAAGACCAAAAGCTTTGGGCTACTGGCTCACAGAAGGCCTCATAAGCCTTACTGTCCAAGGCCTAGGATTTTATCCACCTTGTTTGCAAATCTGTCCCTTCCCTAGGGTCTGCCTCCATTGCTACTGCCAGCATTGAGGGGAAAGCGGACATTCTCGTCTATTCCAAGGGACTGAGTCTGTCCACTCACCTCAGTACAGACGGCAGGGGACACTCTAGGCGGACAACACTATGAACGCTACAGTAAACACCTGACTCCCCAAGCAGGAGAGTTCAAGGGCAGCTCCCATCACAAATTCTGTGTCAAGTTCAGGCACGGGGAGGCTGGTCAGCACAGTACACCAGATTCAACGGTAGAACACTGTCATCGTCGCCTTCTCCAGTGTTCCCTGGGGAAGCCTGCCCCTTTCCTGGGCCTATCCCCTTCTCTGTGCAGACCAGGCTTCACTGAAACGAGGACTCCCTGCGAGCTCAGCTCCTTCCCTTTGGTTCTGGAAAACTGGTGGATGCAGCCAGTCCAGGATTCACGTCAGTTCCTTCCCACTTCAAAACACAGGTCCCTTTATAAAATCCCTTCCAGCGATGGGTGATCCTGTTAGGAAGGTCTTTAAGTGTCTCGAATACAAACTGCATATGACTGTCAAAGCCCAGGGGATGCAGTGCCCCTGGGTCCCACTCTTTTCGTAGCCAACAGCTTCTTGCCACCACCAGAAAAGCAGACATGCAGATGAACGATGAATGAGCAGACAAGTACATTAAAATCCCAGCAGAAGCACCAAAACCATAATCACCAAGCAGCAGACTTGCACCCAAGGTACCCATACATAGAAAAGTCAGCATGGCTTTCTTTTTCCAGGATTAAGTAGACATGGGACAGTGGCCAGTTGGCAGAAACACAATTGTTAGGATGCTTCTTTTTAGTTTTCAACTTTCTTAGTGATTCTAACCTAAAACATTACCTTCTTTTCTTCTGCATTCCACCAGGACTCAGCAAACCTCATTCTTAATTTCCTTGCCAAATTAATCCACCCAAAAGCTTATCTTGAGAATTAACAGCTGTGTGCAACTTATTTGAAGCCATGTAATTCGGGTCCAAAGGGCCTGAAAAGGTTGTCATAGGAAAGGCCAGGCATGGCAGCACATGCTTACAATTCTAGCACTGGAGAAGCTGAGGCAAAAGGACTGCAAGTTTGAGGCCACCCTGGGTTATCAGTACAAGGGGAACCTATGCTGCACAGCAAGCAAGCACTGTCTCAAACAAACAGCGTCCACAGGGCTCTGCTCCGTCGCTGGCTGCTGCTGTCTCCTTCGCCAGCAATGAGGCCACATTTTCAGCCTCACCTTATCTAAGCCACTTGCTTCCTAGGAGGCTGTGTCTCAGCGCGTACGAGACACCCTACCCAAGAATGTAGATGGAAGCTCTGAGCTTCTCACCCAGGTGCTCCACAGCCTAAATTTTGGCTCTGGAAATGTCTTTATCTGTATGTCTAATGGAGCAATGGCAACCTGAAATTCTTCCCACAAAAATTAAGCCTACCCATATGGGGAGGAGAAGGCAGCTGGGGGCTTTTTCTTCTGAGTTTCACTTTCTGCCTCTACAACTCTGTATCTCCCACAGGAAAAACCAGCCTAGAGGATAATCATCCCCACTGTCTGGTGACGGCACACAGATGGGCCAGCATCCTTCCAGCTTTGAGGTTTATCTCAATGCTACAGCAGGACCACTCTTCCTGTAGCTCCAACTTAGTGCCTTCTCCTTAGTTTTATAAATGCTATTGCTCTGTGGTCATCTCCAAAATCTTAGGCCTCTCCATTAACGCCACTAGTGAAGCAGCCCCATTTGAAACTAGAGTGTCAAATATTCACTCAAAACCCAGGCTTCGTGAGATGAGAACAGGATTTTCTGTTAATCCATTTTGGACCCTGTTGTAGCACCAGAACCTAGAACCTGGGGTAGAATCTGATGAATGTGTGAATGAGTGGGCCAGGGTTTCCAGACTCGTTCACCTCCATTCTCACCACACTGCCTCAGTCCAGACAATCTCCTGGTCAGTTCTAGAAACACATCAGGCTCCCTTCTCTTCAAGCCCTAACACCCAGTCATGCCCCATCCCAGCCTCTGATGAAGCCTGGCCTGGGCTCCCATCGGGTTATCTTAGCGCTACTCACACTCCACTGCCTCTCCACTGACAGTCACCCTCCCTCAGGCCACCACCCCCTCATCTAGGATCTGCTCAAACAGCACATTAATCCCCAGGCTCACTGCCTTCCAGGCTACAATCCCTAGAACTGAAAAGGGAGTTTTCCATTCAGATCATAAGCCCCATTAGGGGATCCGTCCCACTTTGAGATCAAACTCCTTTGGTCACCGTTGCTGGGAGGTCACTGGGAGGTGCTGATGAACAGGGTCGAAAGCCCACACCCACTGAGAAGCATGAGTGACAGCTGCTGCCCATGCTTTCTGCTCTGTACCCAGAGTGCTTCCTTTGCCCGCCCTAGAGCTGCACTTGATCTCAGGTCTCACGCAATAAGCGCCTCTCCAAAATGCTCCAAACATAGACCCACTCGGCAACACTCTGCCAGCCAGGAGCTTGCAGACATCAGGGACTGTCATGGGTCCGTGCATTCACAGTGTCAGACATACATAGGAGTGTAATAATCAGGGACAGACAAAGAGGAACCCAGAGGGAGGAGAGGTGACCGTAAAGAAATAATGGATCACCATTCCATTCGGATTCGTTAGCTAGAGGTGGCTCCCTGCCATGCTGCTGCAATTCCAGAGTAAGAAAAGGGAATAGAAGCAAAGACGGCTAAGAGTGTCAAGAGAGGTCAGGGACTTGGGCAGATGCACACTATTGCTAGTCCTGTCCACATGGTTTTCAAAATGAGCAGGGAAAAGCAAAAACATTGGTCTTGAGAAAATGGTGCAAGGAGGGAATACTGAATTTAAAAATCAGAAACAGTTCACCCCTTTATTTTTTTCCTTCCCCGTCCATTTACAAACTTTTTATAAGTATATAATGCACATTTATTTTTAAGCTAAATTTACTATTTACACTATTTGAAACTTAAAAATTCACTAACTCCTTTTAGGATTTCTTTTTGTATTTTTCTTGAGGGGGTTTGAGACCCTGGGTCTATGAATTAAAAACAAAAATCACCAATAAATTAACAAACACTGATACTTCCAAAAATTCAGTGACTTTGGAACTTCAGAACATACTTAATAACTACACCATTTTTATTTTATTTTTGAAGTCCAAACGATACATCACACAAAACACACCTCACAAAACTGCTTTCACTGACCTTTGACCCAGCACAGTGTATCGTTACATACACAGCAGGACAGTCCCCCACCACCGTCCCCTGCAACCATCAGTCCTGAAGATGCCAAAATGTCAAGGAGGGCTTACATCCCTGACACCACGAAGCCCCAAAGGAGGTGCCACGCTCTTAATCAGAAAGGCACTTGTCATAGTGAGATCTTTCTAGGGGAAAGCATCATTCATGAGGTGGTCGACATCCACATTTAAATCTCTCTAGAAGAAGTGTCCTGCTCTGTCTATGAATTCTTTAGCAATTAATAAAAACAATAAAGAAAACTCAGGAGAAAGAAAACCCACCCTGGCCAGAGTACAAGTAAATAAATGACAAGGGAGGGAGTTCAGGTCACAAACGCCCATTGAGAGAGAAAACGCCCACTGAACTCCCAGCAATGCTATCAGGCAGGTGGCCTTGCTAAAGCAACTCAGGTACTTTCTAATTTAAGCTACCCCCCCCCCCCCGCTTCCTCCCCATCTGACTTAAACCATCTTCTCCTCCCCTGGTTCCCTCCCCTGGGGCTTTTAATTGTGTAACTATGCAGCATTTGGGCACCACAAAACACAAAAGAGCTTTAACGCAGCTTTTCACAATGTTCATTCTCTGTATACTTGTAAAATAAATGGTCCCTCAATCCTGAAGATTTATAGTAAAACACGGGAACTTTTTAAAATTGCAGGGAATGGGGCAAAGAAATGTAGCACATTCATGAGAATCCTGATAGGTCCCATCAATCTATACATCCATTTTCCAGATCTCAAAGATAAATATACACAAAAATGAGAAAATAAAGTAAAATAAGACACAGCCCAGCAAAAATACCAACGACAGTAAGGATCCTGAGACTAAGGACAAGCAGCCAGAGGCAAATCTGAGGGAGTAGGGGAGACATAAGCATTCCTCTTCCAAACCACCTGGCACCTTATGGAGTTCTGTGTTCTGAAATCTGGACTGTAGAAAGCGAAACAGGTATCACAGTAACGAAGCACCGAATGCAAATTGAAAGACAGAAATGAAAACTTGACAGGAGAGAGCAAGACTGAGACTGGCCGCTTCAGGCAAAAGGTCGTGTGTACTGACAGGTACGTATGTCTAACTTTCCAGTAGCCTGCAGATCAGCCAGATTTCTACCCCCATTTTAACCCTAAGTAAAGCAAGGCCTGGAGAGGAAAAGGGACTTGGGATTCACCGTTTTGTCAAAGGAGACAGGAAAACATCTGCATGGGATTTAAGGGCAATTTCTTTAGGCACTAAAAAGTTCCGACTTCCAAAGGGCTCCAATACCCTCAGACTCACTGGGTTTTCCATCAGAATTCAGAGACATCAACAGCCAAGTGGAGGACGTGAGCTTTCAAAGTTCTCCTTCCTTCTAAGGTCTCATGTAGGTCAGCACTGTCTCGGTGTCCGCCTGCAGTATGACTAGGTCTGCCACGGCTGACTCACTAGAACACAGGCATGCTGATTCCCCCAGTCAGGTGTTCTGAGACAGCCAACTGCCTCCAGACACTAACCCTGGAGAGAGCCTTCCCACTGCCGCTATCACTATCAAACAGAAGCAGGATGGGGGAGGGAGGTGACAAAGAGAAGCACATACCTTTCAGCTGGTCAGCCACCACGCTCTGGCCAAGGCGCTCTGTAACTCTCCCATCTTCCATTTCATACCTGTTGTCTAAGTATTTTGCAGTGGCCTCAGATATGTGAACTTTGCCAGCCACTCCCAGCTGCTCCATGAGATTAGCCAAGTTCACGTCATTGGACCACACATCAAATTTAAACCTCCTCATGCCCAGGATACCACATAAGACAGTCCCTGTGTGAACCCCGACACGCATGTTCACCATCTCCTTCTTCTCCTGGCAGAACTGCTCGATGGCTTTTATCATGCCTAAGCCCATTTCGATGCAGCAGTAGGCATGGTCCGCGCGGGGCTCCGGACAGCCTGCCACACAGTAGTAACAGTCTCCCAGGGTGCTGATCTTCTCGCACTTGGTCTCCTCACACAGCCGGTCGAAGCGACCAAACAGATCGTTGAGGAGACCTACCAAGGCATGAGCGGATTTGTTGGCACTCATTTTGGTGAAGCCCACAATGTCTGCAAATAAAATACTGACCTCTTCGATCTGCTGCATCTTGAAAGGGCGGAATGCTATAGGTGCTTTCTGTATGGAGGACTTCTTCTTCCTGTTCTTGGGACTGGAGGTGGTGTGCCTCTTGACAGAATTCTCGCTCTCCTCGTCCCCTTGTTTCATTAAGTCATCAGCTATGATTCTTGGCATCACAGAATGAATCATCCTCTCTTTGAGGGCTTTTTCTACTTCCAGATCTTTGCCGTGCATAATGGACTGTCCCACCTTGAGGAAGGTGCTCCTGGACCTCACCTGAGACATGACAAACAGATGGATCCCGATGGCGTGGATGCACACATGGAGCAGGGCTCTGCTCAGCAGCTCCCAGTGCAGGGCCCCAGGTCCCGGGGAGGGGAAGCAGTCTTCATTTCGGAAATGATACCCGAAGGTCTCGAAAAGGACAGAATAGGTCACCCCCAAAAACAAGCTCAGGTAGAGAGGTAAGTGCATGACCGTGTAGAGCAGAAAGAGCACTTCAATGCACATGGAGAAGCTCCCCACTTGAGATAAGCAAGTGTCCGCCGCCTTGGCTGTGAGCGTTTGATTGGAGCTGTCAACACGTCCTGACAGAGGTGTCCAAACCTGAAACTGCGCAGCCAGGGTCAGGGCGAACACCAGCAGGGTGAGAGCCAGCGAGGTCCACGCATAATGCCGGGCGTACAGCTTGGTAAAAGTAAACAGGAAAAAACCCACACACACCACCAGGAAGCACAGAGCCGGGACCACCATGACAATCACTTTGGATCTCATGTGGACAGCGAAGTAGATGCTCCAGAGAAGGCAGGCGAAGCCCACATAGAAGAGTGCGTACCGGAAGCGGCGCTGGGTCTGCGGGAAGCAGCGCTCCAGACAGGCCTCCTCCAGGTTCACGGAGTCGAATTTGGGGTCCCACCACCGGCTGGAGGCCCTCTCGAACAGCTGGGGCAGTTTCTTCTGCCTGCGCAGGCGACCCCCGCCGCCCATCCGCCGGGGAAGCCCCCCGGAGTCTCCCGAGCTGCTACAGCTGGACGAGATGCTGTACTTGCAGTGCTTCGGGTGGGTGTTGGAGGACAGCTGCTTAGGGTTGATCTTGACCCTCACGCTGTTGCTGTCTCCGCTCGAGTCGCAGCTCACCTCGGTGCTATGGTGATGCAGCAGCTGCTGGTGGGGTGAGGAAGCCATGTTGCTGAGCTCTTGGAACCTTTCCCGACCGGGTCAGAGGTACCTGCGGGCAAAACCAGCAGAATTTGAGCGGCCTTACTACACACACTCCCGGAGGGCCACGCGACCAGAGCTTGTCGCTAGTGCGAGCTCTGGCGAGCCACTTGGGAAGGCACCATATGCTCACAAAAAATGCCCATACAGGAGGAAAAAGCGCCAAGGCGAGCCAGAAGCGCTCGGGCCGTACCTGGTGCTCCCGGGGTTCCCGTGCCTCGGCGGCGCTGAGTCTTGAGTCCCGGGCGCGCTGCGCTGCGCTCCCTTCGGGCTCCGTCGCCCGCTGCTGGCCTCTAGCCGCGCGCCTCCAACTGCGGCTCCAGAGGGAAGTTCAGACCTTGAGCGCTCGGGGCACCGGGAGCGGCTTTCGCAAAAACAACTCGGCCGGAGGCGGGCAGCGCTTCATCCTGCCGCAGAGGCGCCCGGTGCGTCAAAGCGCGCGGGCCGACCTGCGGCTTCTGCCGCGTCCCGTCCCCACGCCGCGGAGCACCAGCGGGCTACCCTGGCCCGCGCCCCCGCCGGCGAGCTGGCGGAGCCCGAGGGCCGCCCGTCTGAGCGGCCGGTCTAGCAGGGCCTGCTGCCCGCAGCCGAACGCGCCGCACCCCCGCCCAGGGCCGAGCTCGGAGCGCTGCGCGGGCCCCTCCGAGGACGGCGGTGCGGGCTGCAGCAGAGCCCGACTCCCGCGACGCCGGCCGGCCCGCACGCCGGTCGCCCGCACGCCGCGCCCACGCCCCAGGGGCCCTGTCGGAGCTACAGATGCCGCTGCGGCTGCGCCCGCAGCCAGCCCTCCCGCAGCCGCTGCCTCATGTCGGAAGAGCAGCCGCCGCCACCGCCGCCGCCGCCACCATCTCCGGCCCCCTCCCCCTCCCGCTGTCACTGACAGACGCGCGCCCGCGCCGCCCCTCTCCCCGCCGCAGCGCGCACGCGCGGCCCGCGCACGCCACCGCCGGCTCCGGTTCACGCGCACAGGCAGCGCGCCGCCCCGCCTAGGAGCGCGCGCCAGGCTCGGGGCTGCAGCGGGGCGGGGCGGGGCGGGGCTCTGGGCTCCGCCCTCCGCCCGGAGCCGCTCGGCGACTGAGCTGCCTGTTCTGGGCACCTCTCATCCTTTTGAACAACTGCTCTTCCCTCTCCGCAAGGGAAACTAAAAGAAGTCAGCTTCCCACGAACAAGTTCTACCCTGGTCCGTGTAAACTCTGCCCCGAATAAACACAATCCTGTCCTAGCCACCACACACTACAGTGCTTTCCTCTCAATCACAGGGCACTTTTTCTTCCCTCCCCTACCTCCCAGGCC